>NC_046382.1:24393878-24699066 GCF_011125445.2 Fundulus heteroclitus | reverse complement strand
AAAAAAGTCCAGTCAGTGTCTGAGGAAGACGTAAACAGGACAGACAGCAGGAGACCAGCGTTTAGGGTGGGGAGGAGACCTCTGTGATACTAATGCAGGCTAGGCTATGCTCCACTGTGGATTAACATGCATCAGCGTGGCACACCACAGTTGCCCCTAGATGGTCGTCAGATCAGGCCCAGAAAATTAGGGATTAGGGTCTAGCAAAACAGGATCAGCCATGAATAAAGCCATGAGTCACATCTTCCACATTAGGTGCATGAGAAAAAGAAAGGCAATCAGGGATGCTGAATTTAAAAAGGTTCGGAGGATCTCCGGCTGAATTAACTGTGACACTAAAGATTCGGCTCTATTTTTCAACTGATTGGGACTTATAGGCAGAGATAAGGCAGAACGTATGAAAGAAAAGAACAGACACTGACAACATTGTTTGACTTAAATAGGCTTTCAGTTAACCACACAGGCTATTGGTTATAAACGTTATGCAAACATTGTTGGGGATGTGAAGCCTGGTCAAGCCTTGGAAACCCACATTTGTTCGTAACTTTGCGTTTATTTTTGGTATTTCACACTGGATATCCTATTGTACGAATTTTTTCGATTTCTTTTCCTTTCGTTTTCGGTTTTACATAATAAGTTTGGGCCAGTTCCTATTAAAAATATATTTCCCATAGTAGCTAATTAAGCTTCTTCAACCTGTCCATTCTGGCAAGGGTACATTTTTAGGTAAAAAGACCTTGGTATCTGTAATTTAGTTCAAAGCTATATATTGTATTATATGTGCGGCACTAATGGCTTTTATTTGATAGTTCGGAAATGGGATTGAGACAGAGGGGGAAGACTTGCAGCAAATGTCCAGGGGCTGGGACTCGAACCCAGGACGGCTGTGTCGGGGATCGAGGCCTCTGTACATGCGTTGCGCTCACAATCCCTGCCCCACCACTGTGACTTGAAAGCAAAATTTTGTTTAAAAGTGAAAGTTGAGCAGATGTTTCAGCCTAGTTTAGGACACTGGAAAGATGTGTGGATTTAGTCAGAGTTTAACATTATAAGGAGCTTGAACTTCTGAGCTTTACCGATGAAATATCTTTTATTAAACTGAACAAAGTCATTGGGGGAAGACTGCGCTACAATTACACAAGATGTTTCTCTTTAGCTGATGCAGCTCAAGAAGCCATTTTAACACTGCGCAGAATTATTGCTTTTGATCTGAAAGCTGTAAGGTTCAATGTGGGAGGTAAACTGGAGCAGGTGAGTTTGGTTTTTCTGAGTTTTGCTATAATTTCTGTGGATTGACTGGGTCTTTCTGACACATGGTTATACCTTGAATCTTTTGTGGCCTCTAAATTGTCTTCTTTCAGAACTGTCCCATATTTCGCTCCATTGTACCAGTAACTCTGACCAGCTCGCCATTGCAGCTAAAGGATTTTCCAATTCAAGAAGGAGTTGGCTCACCAGACCGGTTGGTGCAAATAGAGACTTGTTTTTAATTAAGACAAAATTATTATAGACAAGTTATAATCTTCATACAGTTGAAAAGGTTAGGTACAAAAAGTGTTTTTTAATAGTGTCTTTTAATAGCCACTTTTTACATTTTCTTTTATTTCATAGTAAATAGGATCCAATGACTTTTACTCATATGCAGACATTGCTACATTAAAATCTGCTTTTATTTAATTTATTAAAATTAAAAATGTCTGCTCTTAGTGCTGATGATAGACTAAAAAGTTTTTTTTTCAATCAAGCCTAAAGAATTTGAAAACTGTATGACCATCTTTTGAAAAGGCAACTGTGCCAAATCCTTTATATTTTGGTTTTACGATTATTTACACTGCCCTATCCAACAGATAATCTCACCAATTTGTTTAATTAAACTATTGCATGCTCATATTTTGCGGAGCAAGTAAAAAAAACGTCTAATTCTTTATGGTAACTTTTGTTCTCTTTCATTATTTTGGCCTTTGAACTTGACAGTTTTGGCCCACGTGACGGAAAGCTTGGGCATCCCCGTCTCAGCCTTCACAGAACAGTTGTATACTATATATATACTAAGTGTAAATTGCACATTAGGAGAGAGTTTCCTAATTAGGCAATTGGTTTCATTGGATTGTATGTAGAGCATTCTGAATATAAATGCACACCTTGCTTTTCAGACTTTTCTTTACAACCACTTTGGGTCGGTAGCCTTCATAAATGTCTTTACAAAACACTTACATTTATGGTTTTAAGTGGCTATGTAATAAAATGGGAGACATTTTAAAGAGGTATGCACACTTTTGGGATGCACTGTAGTAATCCGCCTAAAAAGACACAGAAATATACATTGAAAACCAATTTAGTTATGCAACTGTCTTAATAGGATTAGCATTTTTTTTTTCTTCAATTACCTCTGGAATCCAACAAACTCGTGTGGGATGAAGTGGGTGAGCAGGGCCAAGTTGGGGTGAGGTTAGTGATAGGGACAGCTGACGGCAGAGGGGTGTGCGCTGCTCTGCCATAGTTCAGCTGGTCTGTTGCCAAGCATACGGGAACACACAGACTCAAAACAGCTCCTCTCTACGTCCGCGATCCATTTTACTTAAAGGGTTAACGCACCGAAGAGCACCTCTTTCACCCAGGCCATACGTTCAGCAATGATCAAGCTACACTGAGAACAACAAATGTAGCAGAAACGTCGGGGCGGGTTTGATTAATTTCACTGCAATGTAAGCCCGGCCTTAGAGCATAAAAATCAATAACAATCTTCCATTAGGAAAAATGCCCAGAGATGATTTAAAGATCACCAAGGTTGCTGTATTTCATTGGAAACAACCACGAGGTAGACTTCCAAACCTTCGGCTCACACAAAAAGAGAGAAAAATGGAGGCCCAACGTTTGTAATGCATGAACATGGATCCTCGGGGGGAGACCCATGCTGTGCACAACCAGTTCTTACCATTTAAGTTTAAATGTTCTTATTTCTTACAGGGAAACACAGAGAGCATGGTATGATTGAAATGATTGTCTTTGCTAAACATCATTAGGCCTGTTTTCCCTTTGTGAGAGGATGAATTTTAAAAAACGATGCAGTAGATGAGATGGTAAAATTTGTATGCAGAGACAAAGCTGCAGTGGGGGAAACAAATTTAAAGAAAATTGCCTCATTGTCTTGAAAATCCGCTCATTCTCCTTCATGCTGTGACAGCGCCACTTTTGAATAATTGCTCATTTTGAAACGAGTGTGCAGTCCGTGTGTTCCTCACAACAACAGTTGCTATTACGGGCTGGAAAGAAGATAAAAAAAGGGTTAGCTTTAATGTGATATACAGAGAACACATCCAAGTATTACCATGTCAGCCTGAATGGGTTTGAACAAGAACGTGAATCTGTTGGGGGAACAGCCAAAAGCACATCTCCATCACTTTTCCTCTCCTGTTTGGACAGAAACTGCCGTACAATTCTGGCAGCTGGTGGCTCTTAAGTGCACAAAGACACTCTGTGTGTGATGCACCCTCAAAGGGTTCGAAGAGAAAGCAGAGACGTGTTTGGACTGAAGTATCCTTTCGGACGTTTACAGCAGATGCAGGTTGTCTGTTCATATCTAGCCGACATCAAACCACTTCAGCTGCTTTTAGGAGCTGAACTGTCCACCTTCTCTTTGTGCATTTGGAGATTTTGAACAATTCGTCGCTGCACCAGAAAACTACAACCTGGTCGTCTTCTTCTTCATCTTAAAATCACAGACGCAGGGTGTTTTAAACACCTCCAGATCAAGACGCATTTGGGGATCAAACTCTATTTTAACCAAAGCATGAATTAAGCTGTTTAAAAAAAATACTAATCATCTTTGTTTGTTTCAGCTATAATTCATACTTACTAAATTTTGGTAACCTAAACTCATGCCCACATATTTTTTTCTGTTGTGGTGTCTAAAGTTTACATACACAAAGTAATGTGTGTTTACTCCTTATAACAGGTCATTCTACATTGAGCCCAACTAGGAGACAGGTGGAGTTTGTGCAAAAAACAGCTGCAGGCGGAAGGAGAGAGATCTCCCTTTGTCTTCTTTAAGGTAATATACATCCTAGGAATGAGGTTGTCCATGACCTCCACATGTCAGAGTTCTCTTCTGGAAAAATAAGAGGAATCGCTCAGAAGAGGCGGACTCATTTTATAGTGTGTGTTCTCCATAGCTACGTTTACATGGACAAAATAATCAGAATAAAGGGCCAATCGGAATAAAAACGCGTCATGTAAACAAGCCAATCGGAATATTATGATCGGATAAGGCTCAATTGAAATGAAACTGTAATCCGGATAAGAGGGGTGGTTTATGCCGATTGATAGTCGGATCAACATGTATACAAATGCTTGTCAGGCTGAAGTTGTCCAGAAGACAAACAAACTCGTATAATATTGATTTGTTTGCTATTTTGTGTTGTTTAGCAAAGACAGAAGTACTTCTTCTTCTGTGGTTTGTTTAGGGGAATTGATAACTATGTCAGAGTGGTTCTATTCTGAATAAAGCCAGGTGTATATACGCACATTATGATCGGATTAATTGATTGTGTGCTCATATAAACGTATAATCTGATTATTTAATCCGAATACATTTTAATCCGATCGTGAAATCTTGTGCATGTAAACATAGCGTGTAATGGTATGAGAAGGAACTTCAATCATTCGTAGAGAACTCTACACTGGGCAACACGTCTCTGGATCAACATGTAGATCTGTGATTTTGATATGTGCCTGACTGAATTACCATCCTCATATGCTAAACCAAGCCTGAGTCAACGGCGTGTCCTTTGGAGGTGTACCGTATTGCTGTGACCGAACCCGAAACACACTTCACTGTTAAAACCAAAGTCAGAATCAAGACCAGAAAAGCAGAAGCTGTGCGGTTCAGCAGCAGAGGAGGCATATCATAGATGGAAGCTGTTAGTCTGTGACACGGCTGTATCCAGCATCATTTGCTGCCTGTCTTCCCACGTTCTGATTAATGTGAATCAAGGCCACTAGGACCAGAAAGAGAAAAACAGCAAGATAATAATTTCTTTGCAACCAAAAACCACAAAGTTTACAGTCACCAAACCATTTTCCTTTACAAATACTACACTATGAAATCATGTTGAAAATGCAAACTTAGGACAACAAGTAAGGAAATCTGTGTTTCATGCTCTGCAACCCCTCCTTGGCAAGCGATTCTTAGCGTTAGAAAGCCTGTTCAAGCCCCCTTTAAATCACGCAACATCTGTAAGGTAAACACTACATTTGTGGGTCAAGCAGCAATGTTGGGAATGAGGTTTGTCTCAATGAACAGCCAGCCAATGCCAAACAGCCTTTTCTGCTATGGATTTACTTTTGGGATCATTTATTGGACTGGAGGACTGCAGTCTGAAGAAACGAGACCTATTGGTGGGTTATTTGTTTAACTGTACTGCTCCGTTGTGGTGAAGAGAGGGCTGAGCCAAAAGGCGAAGCTCTCGATTTACCGGTCGATCTATGTTCCTACCCTCATCTATGGTCACGAGCTTTGGGTCGTGACCGAAAGAACGAGATCCCGGATCCAAGCGGCTGAAATGAGTTTTCTCCGTAGTGTGTCTGGGCTCTCCCTTAGAGATAGGGTGAGGAGCTCAGTCATCCGGGGAGGACTCAGAGTAGAGCCACTGCTCCTCCACGTCGAGAGGAGCCAGTTGAGGTGGCTCGGGCATCTGGTCAGGATGCCTCCTGGACGCCTCCCTGGTGAGGTGTTCCGGGCACATCCCACCGGGAGGAGGCCCAGGGGAAGACCCAGGACACGCTGGAGGGACTATGTCTCCCGGCTGGCCTGGGAACGCCTTGGGATTCCTCCTGAGGAGCTGGCCCAAGTGGCTGGGGAGAGGGACGTCTGGGCCTCCCTACTGAAGCTGGATGGATGGATGGATGGATGGATGGATGGATGGATGGATGGATGGATGGATGGATGGATGGATGGATGGATGGATGGATGGATGGATGGATGGATGGATGGATGGATGGATGGATGGATGGATGGATGGATGGATGGATGGATGGATGGATGGATGGATGGATGGATGGATTTTTTTAACAAATAACAGCATACGACGATGAAAGCCTGTTTATCATCTTCATGCTGATCATCAGCTTGGTCATACAGTGTTGTGGGAGGACATCCTGCTCCCCAACCAGCATTTGTCACAAGTCTTGTGTGCAAGCGTGCTTGTGTTGGCCGCTCTGGCAGGAACTGCATGGCCAGTTGGATCCCTGATGGGTTTAATGGGTTTGTAATCATTGCTACAGGCAGGAGATTCAATCCTCTCTACCCCAAAACTCTAGAGCAAGGTGGTGGATAGAGCTTGCTCCCTAACAATGTTTTGGGATCTCCACTGTTTGCAGAACCCCATCTTGATGTTTTTTTTTTTACTTCCCCCTACACCCCACAAATAACATGGCATCACCTAAGAACTCTTGGAGGTGTCTGGATTCAGAGAGGATCTCTAAAGCTTCAGACATCCCTACAGAAGAGGAGTAAAACACATTAACATACAGCCGGGGAGGAAAAAGATAAATCAACTTCTTCATGATGACGTACAGCAGAAGAACCAGATGGACTTTATTAACAGGGTGTTTGCAGCATGACTTCCTCCGGTCTGTGTTCAGAGCGAGGCCGGTCTCAGGCTGCAGCGTGGACACTGACATATTGTAGCTTAGCCAGGAAACCTGAGGATGAACGCTGGCTGGGGAATAGCCGTGAATCGGATTACACACGTGGCTGGTGTGTGGTTTTAAAACAGCATCTAGGTGTTGAGAAACAACTCACTGATAACCTGACTTGACTTTTCTTGCTGGGTTTTTTTTTTCTTTTTTTATTTAATCGTTTTGGTCCACCTACTGCTCTAAAGCGGTGCGTTTTTTGTTTTTCTTTCCCCCATCTAGTCAGAATGTGTTTCATTATCCCTTTCTCCTATAAGTTGAGTTCCTTTATTAGTGTTACAGTGATGAGAAGATGGTTGCAATGTCATGTTTTATGCTCAGTGGTTAACCGGTCATGGTTTAAATATTTAAAAAAAAAAAAAAAACTTTTGCGACATCCTTTCCTTCCTTCTTCATGATCTTTCCACCACATGCCTGTAGTCCCAGCCGAGACGAAGGCCGTTATTAGGAACTGAGAAGCAGCTTTGTGTCATTGACCGGGTCCAGGTTGTGGAACACTGCTCTGAAAAACCTTTCCTCGTCCTCTAACCCGCCGTTTCCACATCACATCTCATCCCCTCCTCAGAGCTTCCACCTCCATTTCCTCACTTCTGATTCCAGGTCCCCAATAACAGCACAGAAAGAGCGGCTGCGGCCCCAGGCCAACTATGCATCCTGTGTGAGACACTTGCCAACTTCACTGGCTGTACCAGTCAGCTGAACAGGGATCCAGTTTCGCCCGTCTTAATACTCTTAACAAGCCTTTTCCCTCTGCAGCCAAGTGTCAAGCCTTCCAAAGTCACCTAACAGGATGACTCTGCCTTCCACACATGCGCACGCACCAAACCAGGCCACACCAACAGGAACAGGCGGTTGTTTTTACAGTTTCTCCTCATTTACAAGAGATAGGAGACAACCGGATCCTCACCAGCAGCCACAAGATGGATCCCTAATTATATCTGCATGGCTCGTTTTCATCACGTTACGAGCAAGATAGTGAAGCGCATGAAGGGTGACATATGGTTTAATGCCGTTTCTGATGCTGGAGTCTACAAGCGTAGCGACGTGACAGGAAGTGGAGAGCCAAGCAGCGATATAAATAACACACTGTGCTGAGTTATTCTATAGTGTAAAAGAAAGCTGTATGAATGAGATGCAAATATTTGCTAATGTTTTTGTTCAACACTGCCGATAGCCGGAGTGGATTCGTCATGACTTGTGCAATTATTCATCCATCTGCTGTCTATACCCGTGTATCTTAGCATGGTCCCCGGGGGGGTCAGCTCCAGCGGTCTTTAGTTGCAACACGGAGACAACCGAGGACAGAAGACCTTTCATGCACACTCTCATACCTAAGGACAATTTAGAGTAACCAAACCAGCGTACCGGGAGAGAATGGACGCACAAGGAGAACATGCAAGCTCCATGCAGAAATATTTGTTCATGTACCTTGAGACCCATTTGAACTTCAGCTGCATCGCATCCCTAACCCCATAGGGGTTGATAAGACGTGTGCCCACCTTTTGCAGCTTTAACAGCTTCAGCTTTTGCACTGAAATGACCTATTCATGATAATATATATCAATATAACATTCTCTCCCTTAACAGTTGTTAAGTTACTGAGCCTTATAGTTTGTATAGTTTTTTTTATCCTTTTGGGGCAGTGAGATGTGTATTTTGGGCACTTGAGGGGAATTATGTTTGTTATGGAGGAGTCAGCACCCCCTAGAGTTGCAGAATGTCCTGGAAAATGGTGTAGCACCAGGCTTTATTGACAACACCTTTACTTCTTTTTCAGCTATTTATCAAATTCCCTCAACACATGCAACAGTCTATTAAAGGCCTTTCTGTCAAACTTAGAACAGCAGTCTTCAAAAACAAAATCAAACAGTAACAGTGTCCACATGGATAATAATTAAGTTAATAATGGTATAGGCGACCATCATAATTTTAAAACAATAATAGTAAGCTACTCGACTGAATACCAATATGTATCAGTGATATTTTAATTCAGGCTGATAAAAAAATACCAAACCACACAGATCAGAAAACTAAATCACTGACATAACTCATTGGTTTGTGATCAGTGTGAGTTGAGACTTAATTCAGCCAGGATGTCTGGAAAATCCTGGATTAATCCTCCATCTTGGTTTTGTGAAATGGGCCTCAGGACTCAGCACAGGCAAGTAAAGTTCCTCCATGCCACACTTTTGATTATTATGGCTTATAGATAATGAAAACCAAAAATTCAATGTCTGAGAAAATTTTAATATTGGCCAAAAGTTCACTATTGGAGATTTATGGTGTCACACCTTAATCAGATATTTAACTCTGAACACCTGATCTTCTCAGGGAGTGGACTGACGCTAGAGTCAGCCGCTACGCACAGGAGAATCCCACACGGGTGAGATCCAACCAAGTACTGAGTGCATAGAAATTAACATACTTTTCTGAAGCCTGTGGTTACTGTTAAAAATATCAATTTTTATTGATCCTATGTAATACCTACATTTTACTGAGACAATGAATTTTAGGTCCTCCTGACAAACAAGCAACAATCACCAAAATTAGAAGATAAAAAAAGAGTTAAAATAAAAAAAAGAAAACATCTCCAACCTGCAACAGACTCCAATCCCATTTATGGAAGTGATGAATAAGACCAGGGGCGTGCAACCGGCTGCCCCAACGTATATCCAGCCATTGAATTAGAGCAACAGCTATGTTCAGATAAAGACTGTGTTATGTGGACGTATATACTTCATTCAGTCAGATTGAAGATTTATATTAAAACCAGAAGGTATTTTGAATTCTGCAGAAGCAGCAGTAGTATAAAAGTATATGTGGGTGTTGAAGAGAACACAAAACAACCAGCACACAGAACCAAAACCAAAAAGCCCGGAATTGCATCAGAAACTCTTCAGCAAGGCTTAAGAACAAAAGAGGATTTTTTTTCTCTAATTATTCTTTGACAAAGACACTCTTCATGCTCCAAACTCATTATTTCAAAGAAAGAGACAGGAAAAGGTCAAGGCCATCGGAAGGACAAAGCAGACAGGAGGGCCACAGTCTGGGGGGCAACAACGACCAGAAATTGCATTTCCTTTTCACCGTTTTCCACTTAACTCATTTTTTTTTTCTGGTTCAAGAAAATAACTAAACAAACAAAAACAAAAAAAAACATACACACTGTACACCATCACCATTCAGCAGCTCCTCTCTCCATCCAGGGGGACCACTCTCACTACACGCAAGTGTGTGAGTCACGCATGAACTAAATGTGAATCAGCTATGATTCATCCACCCCAAGCAGGCGGTATAACAGGCATTCAGCCTTATTATCCCATTTCTATATTAGTCCTGCTCGCAGTTTACCTTTAGCGCTATGCTGAGCCATTTAAAGGTGCACAGAGAACACATTCCAGCCATGTGAAAAACAGAGGCCACTCCAGAAACATTCCCAAAAGGTGGCCAGATAGCTGAACCCTTATAATCTTGAAGGGACGAGGAAATACCCCTCATATGCTCCCCAAAGTACGTTGTTTGGCAGGAGCAGTGTGGTTATTGGCAAAACAATTAATATAATTATTAATAATTAATATGATTATCACTTTCTCTGGGCTGCAGCAGGAAACCAACAATCAAAACCTAATAATGTCAGCATCAGTCTCCAATGTCTGTTGGCCCATGTGTGTCGGTCTATATACCAATAAGACCCACAGTGGAGCGTGATCGAGGTTCGCATTCAGCAACTACCGCAGACCTCATAAACGAGTGATGGCGAACAATTTATTTAAAATAAATACCGTAGAAATTACGACAGCAAAGCAACCAAAACCATCGGACGTTTTCTGTACTGCTGCCATGAACGGTGGGGGCTGCATTCAAAAAGCGGCTTGCTGTATAGGAGAAAAAAAGTTGGGAATAGATGAAGTCTGGTTCAACGAGCGGACCTAACCAATGACACTGGCTATCAGTCGACATCAGTATTTTTAGTCACAACATATCGTTTAGAAATTCGTTCTTTGGAGCTGCTGTTTTAAAAAGCGTCTGCTCCGGCAACAAAATACACGGCTTAGGAAGGTTAATAGACGTTTACAAAGACCGCCTCGTTGTTTTTGTTTTTATTTTTGTCATGATTGAGTTGCCGATACTTTCCTATTTATATAGGGATCTAATGGATTTCCATTTTGTACATTGCTTGTAATAAATATCCTAAGTTGGGGTTAAAAAATTTTTTGCTGCATGCAATAAATGTCAGATTTGGTGGAAAAAATTACCCAAAATAAAACAGCTTTAATTTTCTGGAGAAAAACAATCAGTTGAAATATTAATTAGTTGGAAAAATTAACAGATTTCTCAAGAAATGAATTTCAGGGCTACTGGATTTACTAAAAAAACAACACAAAATAAACAAATCTAAAGTCTAGATAAGAATAAGTTTGTAAAAAGACATTATTTTCATCATTCATAATGGTATGTTAGAGTTAGCACTCATCCCTACTATACATGAGCAGTGATGTCAATACGTTGTAAGTAGAGAGCTGTGTAAAATTTCTAGGTCCTTATAGATTTCTTCTGCTTTTCTCTTTTGTCACACCTACACAATTTCCAGCAATTAATTAAAAAAATAATAATAATCAGAGAAATGCAGTTTATTTTTATGAAATTAACCACATTTTTAGTTCAATGTTACAACCACAGTTAGACCTGATTACTCCCTAGCATGTAGAATCAAAAAAGAAAGAAATATTTTTTTAACTCCCTTGAACCGAACCTGTCTGTCAACATGAAGTAGGCTGACGGATCTCCAAAGACAACACAGCATCCCCTGATCTAAAGAAACTCAAGAACAGGTGAAGCACAAAGCCACTGACATCAGTGTGTCTGGAAAGGGGAGCCGTTTCTAAGGCAAGACCAAAGGGGAGCTTTTTTTTGGAAGGTGCGCGTCCCATTAGAGCGCATTTTAACACAGTCGGTCCGAAACAGAAAATCATACCCACAGTGAAATATGGTGGCGGTAGTGTGATAATGTGGGTCTGTTTTGCTGCCTAAAGAACATTTTGCTCTGATTGATGGAACCGTCAATTGGCTCTTCGCTAGTAGATCCGGAAGGAGAACATCTGGGCATCGCTTTCTAGCACACGGTGTTGTGCAACAGGACAATGATCTGAAGCGGACCAGCGGGTCCTCCTCTGAATGGTTCAAACAGGAAGGTTGTTTTGGACAAAGTTCAGAGCATTGATTAAAAGGGACAACATGTTGTGGTTCTGTGCAGTATGTTTCATTTAAGTAAAAGGAAAATGAAAAGAAATGTGTACTTTTTCATTGCCAGCTACCCAGAAATATAGATCATCCTCCTTAGGGACTCATATAACCTTGAGCCGCCTCTGCTGCTGAAGCAAACTAAAATGAAGGAATTCCTCTGCTCTCCTTTCACCCATCGCCCTCATGCAGTATCACCCCCTTCATGCCAGAGTGGGAGTAAACAGCCCAGGGAAAACAAAAACAACCCCGGTGTGTTCACAACCGCAATAGGCGCCTCATGCGTCTTTATGCAACAACAAATAACACCAAAACCATTGATTTGTCACATAAAAAAAAAATATTCTGACTCCCACAGCATGTTGCATCAGTGCTTCTGCGTGACCGTGGATGCTCACAGAGTTTCCAGCCATTACCTTGGTTTTAACGTTGCAGTGGCAGCAGACCGTCCACAGGTACTTGAGGGTCCTCCACAGCAGGATGATGAAGAGACCCCCGAAAAACGTCACCATGGAGGAGGCGAGGAATGCCCACCACATGCGCTGTCCATAGTCGTCGCATGGCACGTCGGACGTGTAGGGGATGACAACGTCTGCCATCTTGGATATTAAGATCGAAGAGTCGGGATTGTTTTTATTATCGACGATGCTTGTCCTCATAGAGCTGTCGCTTCCATGGGGATCCGTGCCATGTGCCTCGGCTAGCATTGAGGAGCCTTGGAGAGCCTGTGCCAGCGTCCCCAGCCCCACTCACCAGCCATATTGCTTAAAAAAAATAATAAAATCAAAAAATGCCCCCCTTTATTTGCTTTAAATGGTGATAATCTCACCAGATTCTGATTATTATTGGGGTTTTTTTAAAAGCTATGAATTGTTTATTATTAATGAAAGCGTGAGCCGCGGCGCACGCAAAGCAGACCAAAATAGCGCCTCGGTGGCCCCTTGGAGAGAGGCATTTAAATCCGCAGTAATAACGACGAATCTTAGGCGCTTCTCATTCTGAGGGGCTTTTCTGCCTCTTTCACGCCATATGCCGTGACAGGGACGGCGTCGTTTGCAGCCGCCGAGGCTGCCGCTGTCCTTATCTGATAAGGCAGACTCACAAACAGCAGAGGCTTTTAAAAACAAAAAATAAAAAAAAGTAATATGAAAAATGTTCCCGGTTGTTCTCTTCCTCTAGCCGTCTTCCATTCAGGGATCCTGTCGAATCGATTTTATGACTCTTGTTCAGTCGACTGTAGGCTAAACGCTTTGCGTCCAATTCAGTCCTAAAAGGACGAGAGGGAGAAGCAGGAAAATAAAAAACGCAGATCAGAAGACTACATATTCAAACAGGCGGTTCGGGTTGTCGGCTCTGCGTTAAGGAGAGGACTGGCGCGCCGCTCGGGTGGATGTCGCTGCCTCCATGAGGTCCCCCTGCAGCCCTGGCACGGAGCGGCCAGCTGAGCGCCTGTCAGATCCGCTCCAGAGGAGAGGAGACGGGAGGGGGGGGGGGGGGGGTTACAGGTAGGAGGGCGGAGCCAAGCGCTGATAATAAAAATGGACAGAGGGACGGCGAGACCGCGACGATGTTTTTTATTTCATTGTATTAATTAGTATTATCTAAGGGGCCGAGCTGGTCCCCTCCGCCGCTTTGGCCGCGAAGCTGCGCCTCTGCGTCTTTATTGTCCGCCTGTGACGCACGTCGCAAGGATGTGGCTGTATCGACTAGTCATAAATTTAAGCGTTATATTTAGCTTTATAAACATGAAATGATTATGGGGAGGGATGGGGGGGGGGTGGTATTACTGCGCTGGATTCTCATCAAGGATAGTGCTCCTGTATTTCAATTTACTGGGACGGTGGCTTTTCACCCGTGGAGGATGTCCCCGGTTTTAAAAATTAGCGGCGGGAGAGACCGTGAGGGAGCGTCCTTCGTGATCAATTACTGTGATATGCTCACAGTTTCAGCCTTCGGGAGGTCAAAAACAGGTGTAGATTGGTGATGACGGTGAGGCGTGGCTGGCTGTAGTTTATGGCTGTTCGCTGGAGAACCTCAAGTGGCCAGTCCCAGCAAAGGATATGGGTAAACAGCTGGCTCGGGGCCCTGAATAACCACTGACCCCATCAAGACAGGTGCTCATGCACCTGTGGCAGCAGCAGGGCTCCAGGATTCTCCAAGGCGACCAAAAGAATTGACCTGAGCCGTGCTTTAATTATACAGGTCCATCTTAATGGTTTAGAATCTCGTTGAAAAGTTTAACTTGCATTTTTTTTTTCATCTAAAAACAGAGGGTTACACACAGAGGGTTATCATTGACGGGTTCATTTCTGATGTTTGCTGCTTACAGCTCGCAAAATTCTGTTTCTCAAAAATTGTGACTATTGCATAACAACAATGTGCTCGCATTATGGCCTACACAATCATGGGGAAGACTGCCTACAGTTCCCAAGCACAAATCCAGCCAGCATGTTAGTAGAGGCCTCAGGTTGGATGGGAATCAATTGGGCCTGGTTTGATTTTTGGATAAAAATCCAAAACTTGACCATACGGGTAAAGTTGGGCACTCTTGAGTTGTCGCCTATCAAAGCTCCACGGGTAATTAACATGGGACCATTACGCTTGCTACAAATGGCCAGAGGCCCATTTTTCAGCTGGTTTCCTACCCATGCGGACCCAAACGTAAACGTTAGCCGAATCACCAACTCTCTCCACACAGAGCTTTAGAGGAGATTTGGAGTGCTGTATCCAGGCATATTAATGGAAAGCACAGTGGAAAGGAAGAAGGAAGGAAGGAGGGGCAAAAGGAACAACTGCAGTCGTCACAGGATTGTGAAGCAAAGCCCATTTAAGTCTTTGGGAGATGTTCACAAGGCATGCACTGCATGTATTAAATGCATATACCATAGAGTACAGTAATCTTTTTTTAAATTGTTCATATTCTAATATAATGAGAAACTCAATGTTAAATTATCAGTAACAGTAACCCTAAATCATGAAAACTAACAACAATAAAGCCTAATAGAAATGCTCGATTATGTAATGAATGCTTGTTTCACTTTTTAAAATGATTTACTCAAGTAAATTAAATCTGATCATATTCTGAGTAATTTGGATGTATATTTTAAAAAGGTCCCCAGGGTGGGTAGCTGAATTCTCATACAGAACAGTTGAAGATAGATAGATAGATAGATAGATAGATAGATAGATAGATAGATAGATAGATAGATAGATAGATAGATAGATAGATAGATAGATAGATAGATAGATAGATAGATAGATAGATAGATAGATAGATAGATAGATAGATAGATAGATAGATAGATAGATAGATACTCATAATTTGTTGCCAAGCAAATTCTGCATAGCATCCCATAAAACTTAGGGCCAGCTCTGCGTGAGGAAGTGTGAAGTTGTAACACTCAGTCTCAGGCATTGAGGTCCTGAAAAGTAAACGTGTCAAAGTGTGACATGCGTCCTATGATGGCAATTTATTATCCAGGAAATATTAGTGCTTCAACAAATACAGCCGCTGGTAACGGCTGGCTGTCACTTAACTTGGAGCAGGGCTGAGCTGTAAAAACGTGGAAGACAAGCCAATCTTTGAATTATAGCTCTTCAGAGTTATGACTCCATGCGCAAGCAGTCCGAGTCCACATAAAAACAGGCGGCAGATCAGTCCCGACGTGGCTATCCGCTATTTGGATCCGAGCCGAATATTAGATTGGGAGCCAAAAGGCTACGAGTTGGTTGATTTACACTGCCTTGCAAAAGTATTAATAACTTTTGATTTAGCCGATAGGCCGACACAAGGGAGTGCAACATTGGGACTTAAAATGAAAACGGAACTCTGTTTTATAAATTTTATTAAAACAAATAATCTGACATGCATTTCTATTCAAGTGATGGCAGACACTTAAGAAGGTTTAAGTCTGGACTTCTCTCTGGTAGCTCCAGCTGTTTGTCCGTTGTTCTGCTGGAAGGCGAACCTCCCTGCCAGTCTCATGTCCTTCCTTTGTTGCCTTTTGCAGACTTTCCTCCATCATCGCCCCGGGTTTAGCTCCAGCCATGCATCGACTCAGATCAATTTCCTTGGCTCGGCTGGTTTTATGAAATGTTTATTTCAGGATCGGGAGAGATCGGCAAACACAAATAAGGACTCAAACACTGTTTCTGTTAGAATATAAGGCACACATTTATTATTATTCCCCACAGAATACAGCACATCAAAACAATTAGTTCTTCACACACGCAAAGTAGCAAGCATTAAAGCAACAAGCTTTCAAACAAACGTGACGCTCAACAGATTCTCAGAATCAGCTCTTACCATTGACACGAACTGGGAGCCCTCAGTCCTAGGTTAAGATCAGCGTTCACGATGCCGGTATTCCACAAACGAACTCACGGCAGACTCACCGGGCTGAGGGCAGTCTCCTCTTTATATACTTGTAAACAAAGAGTCAGATGTGGAGCGAGAGTGGCCATCTCTCACTCCACAGCTGCCTTGCCTCCCTAAGCATGTTTCCCAAAACATCAACCGTTCCCAGCACCTCAGCAGTGTGCGAAGCAAAATAATATTGCATACAACAAATCAAACAAAATAAGAATACAGAATCAGTCTTTCCCACAACACATTGTCATAGGTTCCCACCACAAGTTAAAACAAGTTATAGCACAATAACACATGTGGTTCTTAGTTTTATGTGAGCAACATAACAGGCACGAGCATGTATGTTGCTCTTAGTTTAAAACTAACCAGTTTTTCCCAAAATACATAGTCAAAGAACAAAAATAACTCTTTAATATATCACGGCTGAAGAAAGGCTTCCCCACAGCATCATGTTGCCACTACCATGTGCCACCATTGAGACGCTGTATTTATCTGTGTTGATCTGCAGGGTCAACTCTCCTTTTCAGATTCTGTTATTGAAGACTAATTGTTTTCCTTCCACTTCACAATTAAATACTACTTGGTGTTGTGGGTCTATTACATAAAATCCCAATGAAATAAACTAAAGTCTGTTGTTGTAAAGTGACAAACTATAAATACGTAGAAAGTATATGAAACATTTTGCATGGCGCTGGATGCTCGCAAAATAAGTGAGAAAAGCGTTGGACACTCCCTTCAACAGAAGATCACGAGCCGTGCGCTAAAAATGTTAAAACGACAGGAGAGAATTTCAAATAATGGACAATCAAGCCCGAGCTTACAGGTGAGAAGAGGGCCATGTGGTAACAAGAGTTGTTTGTAACAACGCCAAGAATCACGGGGAAAGACCCGCATCTGAATTCATGCTGTCAGAGTGAGATTTGGGAAAAGAGAGGAACAGCACGATCCGACACGGCGAGGAAAGGCCACACGTCCCAGTGTGGACTACAATGATCCTCCTCCTGTCCGACTTGAGACTTCTCAAGTTCAGTTGTGCTGTCAGCAGCTGCTATGAAACAGACACCCCAGCTAAAGGGTTTGAGGCCCGACTTCTTTCTAAAACAGGCAGGAGGGGACTCAGAGGACGTGAGGAATTGGGACACGGCACCACAGGGCTGCCCATTACAGTACGACACATTTACGGTGCCATTAGTGACAAAAACCTTACGCAACCTTCTCCTGGGAATATTAAAACGACAGAAAAAATGTCCTTCAAGCCGTACGGAAAACCTAGGTGGATATTTCAGAGATAAGTGGTTATTTCACGGGTTACACGGTGCTTATTTGGAGATGCTGGGAGGTTTGTGGCCATAATGAACCCGACAGGCAGCTGGAGGGCCGTCATTCACTGTGACAGTGTTGGCTGGGGGATCATGTGACTCACGCAGCGCTCAGAGGATTTAACCTCAAGCTGGAGGCACTCAATCAACTTGCAAGATCTGGCACAGCTCCAGGCTGCCCAAGTGGATGGAAAACAATCTTAGAAATATAATTCTTTATTGATTTTAAAACCCAGGGATTTTTTTTTTTTTTTTACCTGCCCCTAAAAAGGTCTGAACAGTTGAATGTCAAACATCATACAAATGACAGGTGAGAAAGAGAGAGGGGGGAAAAAGAAAGCCATCACGCGTTTGTTAAAGAAAAATCTAAACAGATTAGGAAACCCTGCATCTGCATGGGTGGAAAGATAACGTGCAAATCTGCAATTAAGCTCCACAGAGAGTGCAAACATATTGAGTTGATTTCATGTGTATTCTTAATGAATTACAATAAACAGCTGATTATGCGCGATTAAGGATTTTTGAACATCTCAGTAAATGCAGAACTTTGCCATAATTTTCAACGTCTTCATATTTTCCAAACAATCTTCAAAAGGGGACACATCAGGCTTTTCCGTTCTTTCTTTTTCACATTGAAATCATTCAGCTGTGGTCTATATAAAGCGGAACTGCAATGCTTTGGTCTGAATTCCTTGTTAATTTACCCTCATGTTCCCCCCTGTTCTGAGGTGCATCTGAGAGCAACTCGTTTTGGTGCCGTCTCTTTAAATCTAAAGAAAGAGCTTCACAGCCAGCATTCCCCTCCACCCCGTTTGGTCATTTTTATAGTGTGCTTGGGGTGGTACAATGAAAAACCAATGACTATCCTCTCGTAACTTTGGCATCCTTGTGCTTGGACTACAAAATCACTCAGAGAAATAAACATGGCGGATTAGTGAGACTGGTAAGCTTGAGGTCCATGGCCTTGTTTAGCAGCTCCGCAGCAAATACTGTGATGTAATTGTTAAAAAAAAAAAAAAAAACACATAATAGAAAACAGACAAAATTGAACGGCTTGAAAAATGTCCCAAAAAGAATATAAAGGTATCTCTTGACAGACTACACTCAAATATCCTGCATTTCTAGAGACTCCAAGACCACCACATCATCCAGCAGAGTTGTTATCTGCTGGATGATGAGCCTCCGCCCCGGTCTGAAAGTCTTTCCAGTCTCCAACAGGTTTTCTTCCAGTACTGTCCCGCATTTACCGCCATCCATCTGCCAATCAACTCAGCTTTGCTATCCCTGCTGCAGACAGGCATCCCCATCATCATAATGCCGACGCCACCATGAGACGCTGAGGGTGTTCAGGGTGAACTGCGGTTGTTGATTTCCCTCCACACACAGCAATAGCATTTCAGTCTCAGAACCTGAATCTTCACCACATTTGCCGTGCTCCAGTTTTGGCATGTGGTAAAATTCACTCCTTATGGATTTCTTCTTGCAACTCCTCCATTAAAAAAATATTTTTCATATTTTTTTCAGGTTCCTGGGAGCTGTGAGCTCCCATGAGTCTTTTGGCTGTTTCTTTGATTAATGCTCTTCCTATCACCTTTCAGTTTACACGCCAACCGTGTCCTGGCAGTGCTGTAAGACGTTCAGAGCTTGGGATATTGTTTTCATAGCCCAACCCGGCTTTGAAATTCTCCACAATATTCCCCCTTACCCATCTCCTGTGTTCCTTGGTCTTCGTGACGCTGTTTGTTCTCCAACAAACCTCTGCGGCCCTCACAGGACAGCTGTGTTTGTACTGAGACTGCAGTCATTTCCAGAGGTGGAAACCATGCAGCATACTCCATAGGTGACGGCTGATGGCATTTTATTTTATTTAGGGGAAACAGAGTGAAGGGAGGAGAGTAGAAATGTATTTTGTTTGTGTTGATCAATCATCTATACCAGATTTATTCAACCCTGGTCATCAGGACCTATCGTTCTGCATGTTTTAGGCGTGTCTTACATGACAAGGTGATTAACAGGCCTCAGAGCAGAGACACTTAAAACAAGCAGGACAGTGGGCCCTGAGGACCTCTAAACTAAAATAAACACTGAGGGAGCATTAATGGCGCGTCAAAACATTTGCAAGGCACTGTAAATGCAAGAGTTGAGGTTAAAATAAATCTCTATTTTTGACATCTTTAAAAGGAATTAAAGATGTACTAGTTTCTTATTTCTGTCATCATCTAATTTTAGCATCTTACTTTCATTGTCAGCCTGACAGGTATTAACCAGTAATGGTTTTACTGTATGAAGCAAATCAGTTTGCTTGTAATGTTTTACTGATCAAAAATACTAAAAATGTAACGATAGGCCTCCCGGCAGCCTGAACATGTGTGTTCACAGGGACTTTTAACTTGTAGTGGTGGAGCAGCCATCTCATATCATCTCATATACGAAGGTTAGTTTGTCACAGCTGGCTACAGTCCAACCCCCCCCCCCCCCCCCCCCCCCCCCCCGACCCTGCCAGTATAAACGGGTGCAGATAACGGATGGGTTGCTGGATCCTTTGCTGCATGTCATGTTACTGTGAATAAAGACCACCAGTACAAGCAAATGGATTTAAAAAAACTGCAAAGATGCTTAGAGGACATAATTCAGGCTGATCATCGGCTGGTTTACTTTGAGCCAAATAGGGGTACGAAGTTGAAGGCTAAACCAGTATTCAAAGAAATGGGAGAGAAAAAAAAGTTAGCAAAATAAGGAATCATTATTTGATTCTGAATTAGTTGTTGCAGATTGTTTCTGCCTCCCAGTCCTCCTACCCTAAATTACCAGTTTGTTATCAGACCTGATTGAACAGATTTCTCCAATGTCCATTGAGCATTTCCTATTTTCAGCACCGCTAAGGGTCACCCTCCTGTTTAGCTGAATAAAGACCATTTATTTGCATTTAGTGGAGCTTCCCTTAGAGCCAGAGCGCAGCTGCAGCTCCACACCTGTGCTCTGTGGAAATTATGCAGAGAAGCTGTTGGAAAACAGGGAAGAGAGGAAACAGGCTGCAGGTGGCATTTGGGGGGCTTAAAGAGCTGTTTGTCAAATTAACAGGCATCAATTATTTTATGCAAACACCACATTCTGACAATTTTAACCCCATCGCATTAATTTGTCTTTTAGTCTTCCTGCGGCGTCGCTGTTTTACACCTTTTTTCTTTTTTTTTTTTAAGTTTTGTCTCACTATATTGACACAATCAGTCTCTACACGTCCATGTCCTCTGCACTGGACGTCATTCCCTCTCACTTTGTTTATATGAAACTGTCTGGCAGGTGCATTAATTACTTTTACAGTGAACTCACAAATGAATGGGACTCATGATTGAAGGGTTTATGCTCATTAAAATGACCGTTCTCCATAAAAACTGACCTGCACCTTTCCCCGACCCATTTATTAACGCTTATTCTTTTCCGAAATGCAGTAAAAAAACAAAATTTTACTGCGTTTGTCCACAAAACTCTTGTGGACAATTGTCACACTTCAGGTTGAGTCCGGCAATTAAATCATAAACTAAAATGACACCCTGTTGAATTAAACTTTTAAGAATTACCGATGGAATCACCGACTGAACTGTTTTAGCCGTGATTTACATTTAAATCCCAAAAACGGTCTTGCTCAGTTTGTTGCACTGCCTCCAATAATCGTACCTTTGGAGCCATTTTGTTTGTCTTGAATAATTTTAAGTCAGAGTGCCAAAATCCAGTTCTGGATATCTACTATCTTGCAACGGTTCCTGCATCCCTCCTCCAACACACCTGAATAAAATGGCTGCATTCGCTCCTCAGAGGCCTGGCAACAAGCCCCTTCATCAATTCAGCCGTGTTGGACGAGGAATGCGTCCAAGCTGCAGGACAGCAGCTGTCCAGGACTGGACTCTGGCCCCCCTGGTTTATGTTGTACGTTGACAAATGCAGTGTCAACGTACAGAGGGGGTGAATACTTTTGCAAGTGAATGTCATATTGTGAACTAATATGCTAATAATTATTCATGCAGCTCTACTATAGATTTATTGTGGATGAAATCATTTCTTTTTAATGCAAGAAAATGTATACAACTCCTTCCCTTGATATTGTTTGTCAGTGAGTAAATCTGGCTATATTGAATAAATTTGAAGTTTTGTACTTCTGAAAAATGCAGTGTTGCACTCCACAGCTTTGCGAATAAAACACAAATCTGACTAAGATGGTCAGGAGTCACTTTGGTCACCTTGGGTTTTATATGAGCTTTCAAATAGGATTCAATTTGAAATGCAAAGCCAGTTTCTCTATGAAAACTGAGCGTATTGCTTTGTTTACTGGAGACAAAATGAAGCCCTTTATGGAAAGAGGCCCCTCCAGCCCTGCTTTAAGAAGATATGTGGGCCATTTTGAATTGACCAAGGCTGAGATCCACAGACAGACTCTCCCGACTGACTGGATCTGTTAGTATAAGACCGGAGGGCATTTCTTTCATCATGAGCTCCATTTTGTCTCCAGTAAAAAAAGAAGAAAAAGGAGACAAACTGAATTTTCAAACAGTAATCAGTTTTCCTTTGGTTGTCATCTTCACAAATCCGGTCTATATGGAAGTCTGGGGAGACTAAAGCCTTTCTTGAAATAAACTAAGAAGCTGTTTGCAGTTCATGCCAGGAATACAGCACACATGAACAAAATGTTCTGGTCATTAAACTAAAATTCTACTTGTGGCCTTGAAAGCAAAAATAATGTGTGTGGTAGAAAATTAGCAATTACACATCACCCTGAACACACTATTCCCATGGGGAAACATGGCGGTGGCAGCATCATGCTGTAGAAATACGTTTCTTAAGGAGGGACGGCTAAGCTGGTCAGAGTTGATCGGAGGATGGATGGAGCTAAATTCAGGGCAATACTGGAAGAAAGCCTGTCAGAGGTGGGAAAAGGCTTCCACACCGTCCAGCAGGATAACCTCCAAAAAACACAGCGCCACAGCTCATGTGTTGGAGTGGCCCAGTCAAAGTCCAGATTTCAATCCAAACACAAATCTGTGTTGATCTCAGCCAAATCTGGCAGGAAGAAAAATTAGCAAAACCTTTGGTTTGGTAGAGATTCCCCCCTAGAGCAGCAAATGCAGGAAAAGAGCCTTCCATGCATCATAAATACATCACACCGTTTCAGACTTTTATTTCTTTAAAAAAAAAAAAAAAAAAATACATTAAACAATGTATGGTTTTCCATCCAGCTCACAAATGCACACCATTTTGCTGGTGAAGATTCTCAGTCATCCAGGTAATGGTCATTCCAAAAAAAGTAAAAACAAAACAACTGGACTTGTTTTCCGTAGTGAAGACGTTTCGCTTCCTCTCCAGGAAGCTTTCTCAATTCAAAAAGTCAATTTGCTTTTGAATTGAGAAAGCTTCCTGGAGAGGAAGCGAAACGTCTTCACTACGGAAAACAAGTCCAGTTGTTTTGTTTTTACTTTTTTTGGAATGCACACCATTTTGTTTTGGTCTATCATATAAATCCCAGTGAAATAGAATAAAGTTTAGCGTTGTAATGCAATAAAACCTTCTAAAGGTGATGCTCATTCTGCAACCTGTTGTCTTCTAGTTATATGCAATTTAAAGTATAAACTAAGTGCAAGGCATTCGAAGGAAAAGTCCCGCATATTTGTATTTTTTTGGTCTTAAGACAGTTTTTGCAGACGGGTAACTGAAAGTTTGGTTTGATCTCCAAGATGACGACCAATTCCCCAAGATGTGTTCTCCACAGCCTTTTTCCCCCCAATCTTCTCTTAGCAGAAAGGTCACATTTAGCGCTGAGATCCACAGATTTGGTCAAACTACCTTATCTGATCTCTGCCATCAATAGCATTTTATCAGCACCTTTTCCTCCCGACATGGGCTGGGCTTTTGTCCTTTGGCAATTCTGAGGACTCAAAACGATTTGTTTTTGTCCTGATTCTACCCACAAGGTTTTATTTTTATCGAGGCGACACAGTAGCATGCTGAATATGCTGGGGATTATTTTTTTAAGGAAGGACATTTGATTAGATCTGTAGAAGGGGAAAAAAAGACAAGGATGCAGAAATGCTTGTGTCGTGATACAGAAAATGAGTTTATTCTCATGTTAATGTCTCAACATACAAATAACATTCTTTTAATAAAAGAAAAGAGTTCAATCAGTACCTGGCATCTAGACTCTTTAAAAGACCTTTTTCTCTAAATACACAACCATCTCATCTTGCATTTTCGCTCTAAAGTTGGTTTACCCTAACTACTCAGAAAAATAGTAACATTACAATTTGCTTCTTCTCCTTTAGCCCAATAGTCACACTCATGGACAATTTTGCATTAAAAATGTGCAAGAACAGATCCCTTTTAATAACTCAAATAAGAACTGATCCTTTTTTTTTTTTTAAATCAACAGTTTAAAAAAAAAAGGCCATCAATGAAATGTAAGGAACTGATGTGAAACATAAAAACAATAATTAGAGTAGAAATTATAGTACCTATCTGTAGTATGCTGTAAACCTAACAACAGTTACATGTTTAGGGTTCACAGATAAACAAGTGCAAAAAGGAAATATACGGTATAATATAAGGATAAAGGTATTTCAGTGGATTTTGGCACAGTAAGATGAAGGATATAGCTTTAATGAAGGGTGATTATTTTGGGGATTGTTTTTTTTTTTTTTTTGCATCCTGAATAAACAACAGTTAAAAGTCACTAACGTTTAAAATTTGCAAGAGGAAAATCCCTAAGGGTGTCAACCTGCAAACTATGCTTCGTAGCGTGCCTTTAAATTGAGTACGGTGATAAGTGACTGACAACCAACCACGAGGAATAAAAGAAAAAACATGCTAAAAGCCTGCTGAGGCGTGACATCACTGCCAAACGCTCATAGGAGTGTTACCAAGAGACAATACATGTAATATATAGTTCTATACGTTTTCTTCCCAGATTTGTCTGCATACTACTTACGCAGCGCACTCTATAGTATTAAATATGTTTTAAAGGAACAGACTGAGCTACACAGTGGTTAGTCTTAACCTGGAGTCGATTCTGACGAGATAATCTGCTGGCCGCCGCGTCGGCGTCAATTCACAGCCTCACCGTTGTTACATGCTCTAAACTGTGCTGGGATCAAATCAGCCTCTTAATCATCCAGTCCATAACAGGTTAGTGGACTGTTTAAAAAAAAAAGAAGCTAAAAGTGTTCCTAATTAGTATTAAATGACCCAGGGTTGGTTTCAGATAGCTGTTCTTTTGTAAAGGCACTTCTGAAAGGCCTACGGACTTGTCCACACACCCAGCTGCTATGGGAACTATGCATAGAGCGAAACATGAGAGACTGGTGGGAGGCGGCTTCATTAAACCCACAGCTACACATGTTAACGAGGTTAAATGCGTTTGCACTTTTGGAGAAACGTAATGAGTGATCTGGATGCTGGTTTTCCACTTCCATGGCACTGCATCTCTGCTACAAACCATGACGCGTCTCTGCAGAAATCGACATTATGGTTTCATCATAAAGCTGTTCTCCCAACCCCACTTTCAAACCCTCACGTGCACAAAAAAAAAAAAAGAAGAAATTTAAATAAATTACAATTAGTTGTCAGTCATCATCAAATGGGTGCATATTTGTAGGAAAAAAAAAAAAATCACAAATGTCAGGAGCGGCAGAACTTCATTAGTGTTGAGGTTTATGGTCAAGGGACACTCATTCTAGCAATTATTGAACACCAATATTCAGACTTATCTCAGGACTGTAAACGGACGCGCACAATGCAGCATAACGAACACACCGACAGAAATCCTCAGGGAAGACTGATTGAACCTTAACGTTAATATGCAATGCTACCAACCTGCTTCAGAGTACATCAGAGATAAAGGAGACCGATTATAAAACATAACAAAGACAAAATAAAAAAAATATATCAATAATTTACACAACTAGCTCACGGTAGTGTACCTACTGGTAAAGTGTGAAACAGTTAATTAGTGTGGGAGGAATGAAGAGCAGAGCCTCGGCTCGCTGTAGTGGCGGCCAGTCTCCTCTAGGGGGAGCCAAGTGGAGTCCACAGGACTTTACTTTGTTCTTGATCAACTATAGTGGTGATCTGAGTGCAAATGTACGGGAGGTTGCCGCCTTGGACAATACCTGAGAAGAATAAAAGGAGTTACCTAAGGCTGACAGATCATGAATCAAATTACAAAAAACCTGGAGATGTTTGGGTTTAATGCCACTTTTTCAGCGTGTTTTTGTTTACGGACGGCATACGAACCTGTGAAAAATTTGCTGTATTCTTGCTCTATCTTCTGCGCGCTTTCAAATTGCTCCTTGGAATGTTTTTGAGATACTTTATCCCGCAGAAATATGGGATCCTTCTGTTCCCTGAGAGGAAAAACAAAGGACGGTCATAACCAAGTTCCCCGATGTGTCAACTTAAGCAATATTTTTATTTTAAATCAAGCATCTAAGCACTTAAAGATATTCAACGCTAAAGTTACAAGTGGGGCTTTGGGGAGCAGGAAGATACAAAAAAATAACCAAACTGGAATGTGTCACACATAAATTGAAAGATGAAATTGTATGCATTGTTAATTTTGTGTAGCATTTGATTTAAAACTTTACATCTGTTTTGTCACTTTGGACAAAAATGTTCACCTCAAAACAACTATAAAAATAGAGATTCATTTCCTTTGAGTATTTTTGGTACTAAATTATCAAATATTAATCATTGTTAACATTTGAACCCTTTAATTAAACTAATAATAAAAAATACTTTTTTCCCTGAAAAATCCACAGAAATTAAATTATTTTTCATATAACACATATTGGGGGCCAGGAAATGATAAAAAAAACAAACAAAAAAAAGCCTTGGATATGTTAGGGATAAAATAGAAGATCTACTTTTATGCATCATATTTTGTGTAGCAGCTCATTTGAAAATGTCCCAGTGAATCAAGTTATAAAAAGAATTTATAATCTCACAGATTACAAAATACAACCTGTATTGTTCCCAGCTATAATTATAGACTTATGTATTAAATTAGTTTTTCATTTGTAATCATTTTTAAACCCACCGTTTTGGGGGGGGGGGGGGGGTGATTTGATGCTGATGTGCTAAAAAGATTGATTCGTTCTGTGTGAAACTGATACCAAAGAATAACTTTACAAGATGCCCCACATTCCTGGTTTTAATGCAGGAGAAAGGCTTCTCTTTTTTTGGAAGAGTTCTTACAAAAATACGACTTTATTTTCGTAATTTCCCAAAAAAAAAATAAGGGGGAAAAACGTCAAAAAGGGGTGACCAGTCTCAGGCATTGTTACTTTAGGGGGCTGCAGGCTGAAATGTTTGGGAACTCCTGGTCTAGCACATAAAATGTCAAAGAAACCCACTGGAGTTTGTGGTTGTGATGAGGTAAAATGTTCTTATATCAGCCTCACACAGAGCAGACAGGACACCCCTCCATCATCCTCATTGCCTCCTAATCTATGTCATGAAACGGGTTGAAACTTACTTAATTTGCTTGGCGTTTTTGTAGCGAATGAAGACAACAATGGGATAGATGTGAACACTGTGGAGCCTTTCGATGGCGTGCGGGGCGATGTCAAGCAAACAATGACAGCCCTGTAATTTCACATAATAAAACAAAAAACAGTAAACAATTTGATGTTACCAGCAGGAACGTGCAATCAACAGCATCCAAGAGTCTGATAAGCAGCAATCTTGATGATTTATGGGTAAAAGCAGATATTAAGGACAGACGGAGGCCACTTGGCTCCTGATAAAGTAGGACGCGGACCTGAGGGCATTGACGCATACCTTATCAGCCATTTCCTTTATAGACGCGACGGTGGTGACATCAAAATGTCCGCTCCTGCGCTTGTAATCGATAAAGAGGCAATCTTTGACGCCGCGTTCGATGGCTTGCTGGGAGGCCTTCATCACCTCTGCAGACGTGACAAACAGAACAAGAAACAAAGTACATGACGCAAAGCAACGGCTCGCTAAAGTCTCATCGGTTCCCGCAAAACGTTTGGCTTTTTATTAGAAGTGACACATCTGGATGAGGGGGATCTCACCCAGCAGGCATCTGCAGAACTTCCCGGGAGATTCTTTAACCAGCATCTCCTTGACCGGGTCGCTGAGAGGCCCGAGTACGAGTACCGGTCGGGGAGAGGTGCACTCCACCTTCTGGACCCTCTGGTAAGCCAGGCTCACACAGTCTGGAAAGAAAAGGTGAAATATAATCCCTCCTGTCGTTTCTACCCATAATCCCATCCGTTCTTCCTCACCGTCCAAGAAGGGGATGGAATCGGTGCTGATGGTGTCCAGAGCCACCATCTCTTTGCTGTCTTTGGAGCTGCTGCGTTTGTGTTTCTGTTTCCTCCTGAAGAACGATCGGCGGGCGGCTGCAGAGACCGTCTTGCTGGAATCTTCCTTCATTTCTGTCACGCTGTGTCGACGGTAAAACTCTTGGTCCATCCTACATGGCGCCGGAAAAAAGCCCAACACAGTTTCTGTAAAAGGTGCTGCAGCACCACGGTTGGAGAGCAGAGCTTTTACTTGATGTGTGTAGTTATTAGAGATGCACAGAGGAATCAGCTGACCGCCTGAATTAGCTGGTAACTAAAAATCCAATTGTTTTTCTGGGCAGTGAATGCACCACATGTGCCCAGGTTTTGCTCGTCGGAGCTGAAGTTGTTACTGAGAGAGGAAGCCTGAAAGGTCGGCATTTTCAGTCTCAGTGGGGTGTTTTTGATGGAAAAGGTGACATCTTGTTGAGCCACAGAGCTGTTAAACACCTTCTATCTTATCCAAAAAGTACAATAATAAAGTAACGTGTTGTTAATTAGAATTATTTTGAGTAAAACCGTAAAAAGTGGCTATACAGGAATCGGTGACGCGAAACTGGCCGCACATGTTCAGGTCGGTGCATCTCCAGTAACTTGCTCGCTCCACCCACATGTATTTGCTGGGGATCTGTCCTCTCTGGATCTGCTGCGCGTTCTCATCCAGCTGCCAGGCCATCCAGGTCCCAAAGCTGCCCTTTGGTAGCGACTCATCCACATAAAGGATGTCATCCTTCTTAAAGCTGAGGTCTCCTTCAGCCTCCCCCACCCTGTCGTAAAGTGCTCTGTTGGGAGGCAGAGACAAAGATAGATAGGGAGTTATTAAGAGAAGGGCGGCACGAGGGCACCGGGAGGAGCGCCGGGCTGATAAAAACGGGAGAGAAGACGAGGTGTGAGGAGAACAAGATCAAGAACCTACAATGCAGGAGTAGGGTGACAAAGGAAGCACAGAGCAAGTTTATCTATCAACACCGAAGGCCTGGCTAGCGTCTTGCTGGGGGATCGTAAGTTATTCCCAAGCGGCCTATCTGTGTCAGCCAGGCAAGCTGAGTGTATTTACTGCAGATGACATCACAAACCTGCCTGGCTTCATGACAAGTGACTGTGGCAGCTGTGGCAACACACCGAGAATAAAACTCAATCAAAGCTCCAGCCTCCGTAGTGTGATTTAACGGACCAAAGAAAACAATAAGAACCAAAAAGGATTTAGATCACTTAAAGTGGAGGTAAATTAGAGCCGCTGCAGTCACACAATGGATCTGGGACATAAATGGCCGGCTAAGAATGGGACAAACTGTCCGAAGGGCTTTCTAGTCTATACATAGCGTAGCAGCAATAAAGCTGCCGTGGAAGAAAAAAAACTCACGACAGAGTGGAGTTAATTGTGATACCATACAAAAATGTTGTCTCAGTAAAGGAATTCATTAAGTTAAATTGATGTAAAATACACAGAGAATGTAATTACACAGAGAATAACATATTTCAAGCGTTATTGTTGTTAATTCTGATGATGGTGGCTTACAGCTTATGAAAACCAAAAATTTGGCTTTTCATAGAATCTGGAAATTATCCAAGAATTAAAAATAATTTTAATATGGAACCGGCACGGCCATGTTAGGCCCTCACTCTCCTGGGGAAGACAGTTGTCCAACAAACAGCAATTGACTCTACAGGGAGTGCTGATCCCAAGCCTGTTGTTGGAAAGTTGAGAGGAAGGAAAAAGTGTGTGGTCTTGTTCAGACCACACACTTTTTCCATCCATGTTCCAACATTATGAGAGGAAACAGCCCACCAGTCCAACAACTGCCTGCTGGACAGCGGTCAAGTAAACGCTTTTCTCCATGAATTTACAGACAGAAACATTACATTCCTGTATTTAGATACTTATTTTATAAGTATTAGGTAATATTCAAATTTTCTGAGTAGCAATTTCTGAAACATAAAATATCAAAATTAAGAAAAATAAATAAATAAATAAATAAATAAATAAATATAAATATATATATATATATATATATATATATATATATATATATATATATATATATATATATATATATATATATATATATATATATATATATATATGTAGACTTTTTTTCAATGAACTACTAACTACTAAAGCATGACTTTCGAAGGACATTGTAATATATAGAGACGCTTCCTTTTACAGGCAAGTACACACCTAATATAAAAACCATCTCCTGGTACGTCTTTGACGGTGCTGAAATCATCCGGCCGATGCTGCACCTTTAATGCAACCGTCTCTGCAGGTTTCAGCATCTCGACGTACACCTCTTCAGCCGTCTTATTCTTCATGTTCACCGAGTTATACTGAAGCAGAAACAAGAGGATGAGGACAGCAGACACAAGTTTCAACCAAAGCACAGGCGAGTACAAGTGTTGCATCATAAAAACTCAGACAAAAGGAAGAAAGTGATGACTGCAAAAATTATTTCCCCCGACTGAAGGCTCAGCTAGTAAATAGCGACATTTCCTCCAAGCTTTCAGCGCCATTAAAGTGTCGCAGTATTGATTTGTGCCACGTATGAGGAAGGAAAACAAACAAGGAGATTGAAGGACGGCGTGAAGCTGTGCGGTCTGATGACAGGACTGCATGGCAATTTCCACCGCAGACTCTCTGAGGCGGAGAGCTTAAGTAGGAGCATGCCAGGAAATGTCTATCAAGAATTTGTGGGGTTCTAGAAAGATTACCAATGTGGAAGGAGACCGAGCAGATCAATGAGACGCGATGGCATGGAGGAAAATGCCAGCACCTTCTCAGATTAAAAGGAACAGAGGAAGCACAAAGCTTATCGAGGCTGAATGGCTTTAAAATCTACAGCTTGCTTCAAAAAGTGTTTTGCAACCAATTTTCTTTACTACTGAAAAAGAATGATGAAAAAAACTGATCAAAATCTCCAGTTCTCTCCTAAAGGAATGAAATGTCCAAAGTATGTTAAAAGCAGCAACTTGTTGCCAAAAGCATGAACAAACCTGCCTTGCGTTGCAAAATGATCGTATGCGTACGCATGCCCATACCTCCAGGATGAGGTCCCCAGGAAGAAGCCCATCAGGGCCTCTAGCAGGACTGTCCTCCTCCACACTCTCTATGTAGACGCCCCGCAGGTTCCCCCCGCAGAGAGTAACTCCCACCTCCACCCCGGGCCTGTGGACCGTCACAAGTCGGGGCTCGCCGACCTTCCTGTTCCCCCCAGATGGCACTCTGGAGGAGGACAAGAGACGGCTTCAGATGCTGGTGAGGCCCCGCCCCTTCACATTTTTCTTCAGGGAATCTTTTAGATCAACGATTTGGACATTTTTACCTGACGAAACTGTTAGGGCTGGTAGTAGGAGTGGTCTGCTTGGATGAGGGAGTGAGCGTGCCTTCGTCCTGCTCGCTGAGCGTATCGATGGCAGAGTGACTGTCAGGAGTCGCGGTCCCGCTCCCCTGGGGAGTCACCTGAGTGCTGACGGGCTCAAGACGGGAGCTGCAGGGGGACAACAGAGGTTTCAGCTGATAAGAGTGGATTCATGGAAAAATATAGCTCAAATTATGAAATATAATTAGATTTAATTAGCTGTGCTTTTATATTTCTGCAAAAAACAGGTTCAATATAAGAATAAACAGACATGTTTCATGTGAAGACAGGGACACACAAACCTTATCGTAGAAAATGAAAAGCGACGTTCAGCAAACATGGTCCCATAAATAAATATTGCACATAAAGTGTGTATAAATCAGAATTTACATGTTTAATGTAGTTCACATTGTTTCTATTATTCTGGCCTCTCGAAAGGAGAAACCAGTCGTGTGATTTTTGAAAGGAAAACATCTTAAGAACAAAATGTTATTAGAATATGCAATATTGTGATTTAAAATAGGCGGGAAACGATGGCTACTTTATAAGAAAGTTGCTTTGCAACCCTTGAGGCATGTGTTGTTGCACTGGTAACAGGCGCCACAAATTACTAATTTAGATCACATCGACCTTTCAGAGAGAAGCACAATAGCTGGCGGGGCTCATGGGTTGCCTTGTTTAGCTCATATTTAGGCATTCATGCCTTTTACGTCTCGGTGATTGCTTTTACAATGATGGAGGGCTTTTCAAACAATGTCATTAGGAGAAAAGATGAAGAAATAAATTTGAATTAAAAAAGTTTGAAGATCAAACAAATATGAGACACCGCTTTGGCAGAATTTATCCCTTTTCACTGCAACTACACGGTTTCATAGAGAAGGAAAGATCTACAGCTCTAACTGGCTGCACATTGAAATGTTTAACTAGTAAAAGTATGTTTAAATTCATTATAAAAGAACAAATGAAAAAGTTTATTTTTAGGAACGAATAGCACCTGGATTTCTGAATAGTAACTGGTGGATTTAAAGTAAAAAAAAACAGTGTTACCTGGAGCGGGAGTGGTTGCCCAGCTGGTACATGTGTGGGTTGTACTGGGCCATGATGGTGATGGTGTCACACGGCGGTCCAATGATGAAGCGAGCTTGCTGCTCCGTAGCGTTCCGTAAATTGATACCGTTGAACTGATGAAGGGAGGAGAGAACATTAGGAAAACTGATGTGGCTAAACGGGCTTTGAGACCCAAGACCAGCGTGTGTCCAGTCTGTAAACAGCTTGAAATGATTAGAACTGCTGGTGAAAACTAACAGGGGGGGGTTGGATTTACATTAATATTATTGCTCTTTAAATGTATGGCTATTTCAAAAGCTAGTCATTAATATTTATCACTTAGATGCCCCATGTGACAACATGCTTAAAACTCGCAGTTTGGGTGCACTGAGGTGAGGAGGCCCTCATTTAATACGACAGATATAAATAAGGTGAAGAGGAAAATCTGGTTATTATACAGAAATAAATGAATAATATGTGAAGCAGACTAAAACATGCAACAATGTTTACATAATCATGCAGTTTGGTTTTATTTTTAAACTCTTTAATAACCAAACATTGCACGATAGGTTGCAGATGCCTGCTTGATGTGACGCCACTGCAGACGCTCCGTCGGCTCAGTTTGTTACGCAACAAAAAGCTGATTTCGCCTAATCTATTTAGACAATAAACAAAAAAAATTCTAAATAAGTTTTAGAGTTTAAAAAAAAATCCTGAAATTGCCACACTTGTAAATGGAGCCTAACCAGATAGTAAAGTTATAAAGAATACATGATTGATATAAAAAGCAAAAAAACATCATCAGGCAAACGCTACACCTTTGCCTTCTTTCATATTTCTGAGAAAACCTTTTATTTTCTGCAGTTTTTGAGCCATGATCTGTGGCATTCAGCGGGTTGTTCTTACCTCCAGTAATTGGTCTCCATACTCCAGCCCTGCCTGGTGGGCGATGCTTCCTCCAGTAACCTTTGAGACAAAGATTCCTCCGTTCTCCCCGCTGACGATAGAGATGCCCAGAGGCTCTGCGCCTTTGTGAACGATGACGTTGCGCGGCTCCTCCAAGTATGGCCTGGGGTCAAAGAGGGAGCCGCATCAGTATGGAGCGCCACAGGAACACAGCTGGATGACTCCACACAGTAGTGAAGAAGGTAAGGGATAATGGGGCTTCCATGAAAACCTGGGGACTCTACAGGCTTTTGCTAAAATTATGTTACTCAGAGAATAGCAACAGAAAAATGATGTTGAGTTTCAGGTTAAATAAGAGCCCCTTAAGTCTGTGCTGGTTTATGTTTCAAGAGCAATGATTTTCAATCCTGTCCCTCAGGACCCAGTGTCCTGCATGAATGCGGTTCCCCCTGGCTCCCACACACCTCATTCAAATCATCTAGTCTTCTGTTCAGACTCTAAAGCACTTTAAGACCCTTGTTAGAATGCATGGCATCATGGCCTCTGCTTGTAAACTGAAAAAGGATCACCTTTGGCTCTTTCAGTACCCCCCCCCCCTTTACCAATGAAATACAATGTTCTGAATAAACGTCCCCCATTTGGTTTTAGCTTTTTTTGTTAAATGATCAGTACAGCTTTCAAGCTGATTCAGACATTCATTGGAAAAGGGAATCAAATCCTGTGGCCTAGGTTATCACAGACATGGTGATAACAGATTGAATAAGATGTTCAAGTTTCAGCAGTTTAATCATAACAATAATAATAACTTATTTAACCAGATCAAACCTCATTGAGATATAAAATCTACTTTTCAACAGGGACCTGGGCCCTACTATCCCTGTGTAGATTTGGCGCTATGATAAAACACGCAGCCAAGATTTACACATAAATGCTTCATCGGGCACCAAACTAACTTCCTTACATGGTGCTCCACGGAGGAAAAGCCGAAGATTTCCTCTCTAGGGGTGGAGCGAGTGCTTCTCGTTAGGCAAAGCAAAAACACAGTGGGGATCTAAATAATTGTGCCACCATTGGTTTAGCTGTAGGTGCTCATTATTTCTTTGTTGCTTTTTGCTCCCACTTGATACATCTACTTAAATTGGATTTTTTTTTTATTTATAGGTACTGCAAAAAAAAGATGAATTTACAGCATTTTTTTTAACCAGGGCTGTCAATTAGTTGCCCCGGTGATCCAATCTCAGATTGTACACATAGGTGTATAGTTACTTAATTTCATTATTCCTATTTTCCTTTCTGATAGTACTTGTACAAAGAGGAAAAAGGGATTGTATATATATAAGATGTAATTTGCTAAAAAAGCGATTTAAAGGAAAGGAAACAGCGAAAAGTCAAAACGATGCAGGGCAGTGGGTCTTGTGGACTGCTACTGAAAAGCACAGTTCTGGAGTTACTTTAGGACTGGCTCACAGAAGAACATGGAGGGATTTGGATAACACCGGATAAAAAATAAAGGAAGCAGTAAAAGCACTGGGGATCAGGGAAAAAACCCTTATGTAAAGGACACTTGTATGAACCTTTTGTCTTCATAACAAGGTGGGCTTGAGCATGCCTTCCAATTTCATGAACACTGATAAGAGGAAATGGACGGCAGCCAGACACTGAGGTAAACAAGAGTGCTGGTGTACGGACAGGAATATGACCCAGAAGCTGGATGTTGAATAATACATTGCATAACATACATACTGCAGACTGAAGGTGGTCTGGCCTAAGGGCAGAGATGCACACATGCATACAGCATTATTGGTACATGCACTGAGATTCAAGTGGGTCTCTGGACATGGACGGTGTAATGTGCAGGCACAAAAATAACGCAGAACCTTTGAAGTTCACAAAGTGTAGCTAATCTGAGTTTGTGTCTTTTCCTAAGGCACAAATCATACTGTCGCATGCAAAGAAACAGTAATCTCCAAATTAAACTGCTCTCCCGGGGCGCTGGGTGAAGGAAAAAAAAAAAAAAAACATCACAAAACCTCTTTTTGCATTCCACAAAGTGCACATAAACTGCAAAAGAGTGTTCTGCTCCTCCAGGATATTCACTATACATCCACCATCTTATCTGCTCTAAAACACTTGAAACACTGTGGACTCGTGGGGGACAGGGAAGGGTAAGAGTGGTGGCATTCCCTGCTTTGCAGCGTGGAGAGGGAGGACAAACCTGAGGCTCCTGAGAGAGGAGAACCTCGGCCTTGCAGCCAGAGGAATCCTTAGAAAAGAGCGATTACGATAAAGAGATCTGGAGGGGGAGGGTTGCAAAGAGGTGGGAGGAAGATAAAGAGAAGAATGGGGAGAGACAGATATATAGAGACAGAGACAGTGTCAAAGCCAGGGACATGCCGTCAATAAAACATGGGACAAGAACGTTGAAGGAATGAATCAATTAATTCCTGTAAAGTTCGTCAACAACAGATCACACAGTTGATAACGGCAGCCTTGTCGCCAGGCAACTCCTCGGCATTATCCCCGAGAGCTGATGTACCAGCTATAACTATAAACACCAAGGCTACACTGAGGCAACTCAGATAAACTAGACAGCCACCTGCAACATTTGAACAGAGCGATTAAGAAACAAGTCAACGACACAAACATGTGGTCCAGATGCTCACAAGCTCCTTAAGGCGAGCTGGACTACCCATTAAATTAGATACCTGTCTTTTCTGCGCTCCCCTATTGGCACAGGACTGACTGAGATGCGCGGCAGCGTGGAAATGGAGCCTTGTGATTGGCTGCTGGCAAACGAGGAAGTCTCCAGATTGAGTGGCGACTGCGGAGGGGTGATGAGGCTGGGACTGCTACACTCAGACTGCGACAGAGAGCCTGGAGTTATGGACAGAGAAGCAGAAAGGGAGACAATGAGAGTGTGTAATTACCTCTAAATGCAGGAACCTTAAACATTTGTCATACAGAGCTTCAGAGACATCAAAGATCATTGCATTTGTTATGCTTCATTCTTCTCGAGCAGCTTTTAACCTGTGGACAAGGTCTTGTTTTTAGTGATTATCTGATTTGTACAAATTGAAAGTACCGTTTCTGGTTCTTTAAATGCTCCAGTATAAAAAAAAAAAACATTTTTCTTTCTAAGCACAACCAGACATCATTAGGGGAGGATTGATCTGTGTGCATTTCAACACCTGAGACGTTACCATCATGTTTCAGCGTGAATGAGGATGTAAAAATGTCCATAGAGTAGAATCAGCATCAAATCATCAAATGTGTTAGATGTAAGATTCCCCCGGCCATCTCTTCTGTGTTGGAGTTAGTTTCTCCAGTTTAATTCTTTCTCCTGCTAAACTGTCTCTGTGGCTGATTAGATAGCAATGAAGGGCACAGGAAAGAAAGGAAGGACACAAGTGAGGAAAATAGGAAGGTGATGAGGAGGGAGGAGGAAAGGACAGAAGGAAAGAGACTAGGAAGGTAGAAAGAAGACAAACTTTAACAATAGAACATAGAATAAAATCTGGGAAGAATTTTTTTTTCCCCCAGACTTCTTGAAACCTGAAAAAGATTTGAAGCAAAGTCCAAACATTCCCCACTTAGGTAGAAACCCTTCGCTCAGCTTGTGTCTGGGGATTTTTACTCACTGGGTGACCAGACTGGCCTCTAAACTTTGCTCCAACACTGAACCTAAACTCTAACCCATCAAGTAACAACAACAACAACACTCTTCGGTGTGAATGCTGTAACTGTATGAAGGAACGTAAAAGTTAGCCAGCATCAGTAATGTTCTTAAAGGGATGCCAGAGAAAGCAGAAAAGATGTAACAAAAAAGCTGACAAGGAAACCATTTAGAAAAAAGCAGAAGCGTGATGGCTGGTTCATTCAGACCGACACGGAGACATTAACAGATACCACCCTGGTATCTGTTGATGTCTTATCTGTTTTAGCTTCCAAGCTCTGTAGTAGGATATGCTGGATGTGGAAATGTTGGCAACCTTTAGGAAGTCTCAGAGCTGAGGTAAAGGTATATATTATCTGGAGAGAACACAGAATGCTGAATGCTGTTTACAGCCAGTATGTAAATGGCTGGTTGGATATACGGATGTCTTGTGACAACTGCTCTGTTCCACACATACACAAAATGTGGAATCATGATCTCTCTCAAAGAAACTCAAATCTACTAAAATACTTATTGGTAGGTAAGAGCTTTAAAACAGCTTGTGGAGTGAGGAAAAATCACAATCCTTAAATGATTTTAATAAATAATTTATAATAAACACATTTAGTAAATCTTTCTCCAATATGAAGCCCTTACCTCTGTCTGAGCCCAGCATGGAGCGGGGATAACGGGGAGTTGAGGGGATTTTGATCCTCTCAGTGCGGTACTGGACATTGCTGGAAGAACCTGAAGATAACGAGACGTACGACTGAAACCCTTTGTCACCATATTCAGAAGGACAAAGCGGAAAGGAGTTAGAAACCCTTCATATGTGTTGGCGTGCGTGTGTGGGTGTCAGACTGACCGAGCCGGGCGCTGGAGGGCAGTGAGTTTGTACCGTGTGACGCTCTGCTGCTGCGTGACGAGGACGTTTCAGAGTAATCGCTAGTGCGCTTCTGCTGGCTCAGGTCCAGGCTCAGGCGACCCTGGTGCTGGGGGCTGCACAGACACGCACAAAGTTAGGAACCGTGCACAAAACATGCCTATTAAAAAAAAAACATGTTTTATTAAAGAATCAATTGAATCAGTGGGCTGAGCTACACAAACACAATGTAAAATTTAATTAGCAATTTTTGCCTTTGGGATTGGAATAATTTAGAGTTGCTGGTCGTTACAACGAGCCCATAAGGAACAGAACATTAAATAAGCTGTGCAATAAAACCTTAATGCAAATTTCAAATGGTACGCCTCATAGAAGTGGACAACAATAATAGAGGGCATCCCCACACTATTATTTACTGGGTATAGCTAGAAGACTTATCAGCCATAAAGAGGGAACAGAGGGAGAAACTGGATGGTCAAACGGCGGCGTGCCTTGTGGATAATCAGGGCCATTTTTAGAGTAATTCTCCATTAAATAGTATTTAAAGAAGCAAACATGTTGATAGTGAAAGGACTTTAGGAAGTTGCAAAGAATAAACTAACAGGAAGTTTGTAGCATGTTTCACTGAAGTAAATAATATTGATAAAAAAATATAAACCACGAGGTGCTTTACAGTAAGAATCTGCACAGAAGATAAAAGTGTCAGAGATAAAAACGCACAACATAAAACTAGTTAAAAGCCAGTCTGAATCAATAAGTCTTCAACTGCTTCTTAAAATTACCAACAGAATCAAGACAAGAGCGAAGTTGGAGGCAATGCATTTCACAATCTTGGGGCCACTGCGCCAAATAAGCTATCCTCTCTCGTCTTAAAATGTGTTCCTGGAACTACTAACAGCCTTTGACTAGAAGATCACAGACAGCGAGAAGAGCTGCAGGGCTCCAGAAGGTCAGAGATATAGCCTGGGGCTTCACTGTTCAAGGCTCTTAAATTTTAAAATACACCCAACAATGTATGTGTAACCAATGTAAAGAGAGTGAAACTGGGGAAACGTGCCGTCTCTTTCTTTGTGTTGGTTAAAAACCTTAGAGCAACATTCTCCACAGGCTGGAGACAATCGAGATTTCTCTTATTCAGAAACATATAAAAGCTGTGACAGTGATCACGATGGGATAAAAACAAGAATAATCATCTCTAATTCAGCATCTGACGTCAGAGCTGAAAGCTTAGGAATATTTGTTAGCTGTGACAAACAGTTTCTATTGAATTCATGAAAATGGCACTCATCGACTTGGCAGAATCAAAAATGGCACCAAAGTTTCTGATGTTTTGTTTACCAGAGGAGGCCAATACATCAAGATATTGCTTTATTTCAGATATTCTGTTCTCATAGGCTATAATTAGGGAGTGAATTCTTTAGTCACTTGCTATTAGTTTCCACAGAGTCACGGTTTGATACTACCAAACGAGTTTATCGAGGACAACTTTAAATATTCAGTTGGCTTAAAACAACAGTAGAACTGAATACCATTAGCCTAAAAGTAATAAGACAAACACAAAAACTGCCTGATTATTTGGCCTAGGGGGAAAAAGAAAGAATAGGTCATATGAGTGATCCCTGTGGTACCCCACATGGCTTTTAGAGTCTGACATGTTCTGGTTTGCAAAAACACTGAATATTCTGCCATAAAGATAGGACTTAAACCACTCTAGAACCACAAATATAGACTTCTGTGGCTCTTTTTTACCCTTTAGAGCCTGATCAATTGAAATACTGTAATCTACAGCATCAAACACAGATTTAAGATGCAGGAGAACCACTACAGCGGACGCTCCAGAGTCAGCCGACATCAAAATGTCATAAAAATTTGAGTAAAGCAGTTTTGGTGGAGTGGAGCTTACAAAAGCCAGACTGAAATTTGTCAATGTCATCATGCTTATCAAAAAAAAAAAAAAGCAGTGGGCGTTTAAAACTACCTACAGAAGCAGAGTACTGTTTATAATGCTAGATTTGATTGAGAAATGAAAGATGACAGTGGTAAATCGAAGCGAACCTGGTGTGGGTGTGCTGGTGACATATCTGAGATGCTACAGATGGACAGTTGCTAGTATGAACACGGTGACTGCGCACAGTATATACAGGATTCCTCATCACAGCAGTAACAGCGGGGCAAGGGGACAGACCGCGATGGGCTGAATCTGGTTAGACACAGACATGCCAACATGTTAAAAAAAAAGAGTGTAATCTAATTATTCTGGCTATGTTTAAGCCTGTGTCGCTTGAGCAGCTTACTAGGAGGTAGGGAGCCGTTGTAGACAGCGGGTACCAAACCGACGCTGTGGCGATTTGAGGGGCCAGGGGAGGAGTGCAGCACATCCCTGGACTCTGGTGAATGCTCGTCGTTGGAGTAGCTCTGTGCAGAATCGGAGACAAACAACATGTCTAGGAAAGCATGTTTGAGCCTTTATTGAAAGGATCCCATGAGGAAAAAAATGACAGCATGCACATCCTACAAAATAAAATGAATGGATTTTACAGAGCCCAGTAAAAGTATTTGTACACCTTAAGCATTGCTATGTCACATATTCTTTTGAGATTTTGTGTGATAAATCAACACAAAGTAGTGCATCAAAGTAAATTGATAGAAAAGATATTTAGTTTATACTTTCCATTCTGAAACATGACTATGCTTTGATCTAAACCATCACATTGTAATTCAGGCTGTATGTTAGGGCTATGCTGCTGGAAGGTGAACCTCCATCCCAGTTCCAAGTGTTTTTCAGGCTCTAATAGGTTTTATTACATTATTTTCCCACATTTAGCTCCAGCTATGTCCAAGTATGACCAACTTTGCTGTTCCTGCTGAAGACAAGCATCCCAACCGTGCTTCCATCATTTTCCTACTACTGCCCTGCTCCATGTTGATTTATAACAATAAATCCTAATAGAATACACTGAAGTTTGTGGCTGCAATGTGAAAACGTTTGAGAGGGGTATTAAGTCTTTTGTAGACTCCATATTTATGCTAAAGCTGCTCACCTGGAAGGTTGGATAAGTGATATTCTTTGGGGTCCGACGTCGAAGAGCAGGGGCCGATTTAGGACGAGGCCTCTTCACTTCTGGCTCCTCCCCTCTGGTACGGCCAATGTCCTCGTCACAGGACTTCCTTGAAGTCAGGACCTTTCCCTCCAGGAAGTAGTGGTTTCCGTTCCTGTCCCTTTCTCGCTCGCTTCTTTCTCTGCTCTCTCCTGCTGCCATGGAGATGGACGCCTCCCCTTTGCCATCGGAGGTTATCGTGCAGTCTGAGGCGGAGCTGCTTTGATGTTTGTGCTTGAATTTGAAAGAGTCACTGCGGGTGGGAGGGGTAGGAGGAGTTGGGGTCGGGGTAGACGAGGATGAGAGAGACTCCGTCTTTGAAGGCTGTGGGGAGTGCGAAGCTACAGCTGCAATCTGATTGGCTGCCAAGTACTCCAGCTTGGAGGAGGGGGTTTCAGGACGCTTGAAGGTGTCTGGGTCGAAGATTGACTTCCTCTGCTTGGGTGATTTATAGATAGAGAGTTGGGTGGCTGCTGTGATTGGACTGGCATTGTCTGGAACCACCGACATAGCTCCAACAATCATCTTGGGCCACGTGCCGCCGCTGTGCTTCTTCTCCATGGCGGTCTCCATACTGATGCATTCAGGGTGAGAAAGGGGCTCAAACGGCAAGGAGGACGGCGCCTTCGTGTACGAGCAGCACTCCTGAAACGCACTGGGTCCGTAGCGGCCCGTTCCCAGGTCTACCAACGGTCGCAGACTGGTGGCATGCAGGGAAACGCTGGAGAACGGTTTGCTCACGTCCCCGTAGAGCTCATCAGATTCCCCTCGGACCTTCCTCCTCTCCCCGGAGATACTACTTGAGCTGGCGCTTCCGACGTCAGGACAGAAGATGTCCGTCTGCGTCGAGCTGTTGTGTTTTAGGTTGCGGCCGTTTCTGGAGTGCATCTCCGACAAAAGAACCCGCCCATTGGACTTCTCTGATGAATCCCGCAGGCTCTCAAAGATGTTCTGGCCCGATGTGCTGTGAGGGAAAAACTAGGGAACAACAAAGTAATAAAAAAAAAAACATGATACATTTATAAAAAGCAATAAGAGAGGTATAACATAATTTGTGCAACTAAAGTGTTTCAACTGCTATTTAGGGCACAAAGAGTTGGAGAGAAAGTTCTGGTTTCAATGAGAAAAGGAGCTCGGGAAGAGAGATGAGAACTGGCTCACCTTCATAAGGGAGAGGCTCAGCGAGTCCCTGCAGCTCCGCAGCAGAGCCTCACACTCTGTCACAGATTTGTTATCAAGAGCAATTCCATTAATCTGCACAGAGACACAATGAAAATAGGGACAGGTCACTATACTGAAAGAAAAGCACTGGAAGTGAATCTTCTACAGTCCTTCTGGTGTGTACGAGTGCGTCTTTGGCATCAGTATTCTTAAAGAAATGCAAAACTACGAGCACACTGTGGTGACAGCGGCAGTAGCTTCAAGTGCGTGTCGCAGTGTTATAATGGGAAAACTAAAAGAGATCTAGGTCAGCACATTTTAGTCTGCGGTACTCTCACATTTCCACCATAAAAGATTCAACTGGAGTTTTGAAACTGAGAAAGTCTAACGTGTGCACGCATCCAACAGACGCTGCCTCTGAAACAGAGTATATTGCATATCTTTGTTTCCTTTAAGCACTCTGTAACATTTTGCACACAATTAGGCAGCTAAGATAACATAAACTCTAAAATGTAAAATGCATATGTATCTCCATTATTTATCGGGGTTTTAACAGATCTATTATTAGGTGTATTAGCATCAGACATGAGCTGGTATGAGATTCTCAAAGCATATTAGCCTGGAGCGAAGATTTTTGCTTTTATACAAACATCTTAATAGAAAATCTGACATAATCAAAAAGCTTTAATTTTAAATATGAAAACCACAATTATCAGACATATACTATTAAAGTAGCATTGATTATAATGCTATCCAGATCTAAGCAAAATGTAGAATAAACACCTGGCCTGCTAAATAAAGCAGCATTTAATTGGTAGTAGTTTTCACCATTCTGCTCTTCACAGACTAACATGAAAACCAAGCTCATATTAGCCTGATATTAGTCAGGCTCTCTGCTCAGGTAGAGCTAGCAGTCAGCTGATTGACCGATAAGCAACTCATCGCTTACCTGCAGCTTTAAAAACGTGTCACCTTAACGTGTTTCTCATAACTGGAGGTAGTTCTCACAGCCAAAACTGTCTTTTTGTAAGCTAAGAAAAGGGCAGCCCCTTCCTTTGGACCAACTGGTGGTGAGGGGTCACCCTGAGTTACTCTATGCTCCTGGAAGCTGGAAAAAAACACTAAGATCGGTCTATGACGTTCTCTGGCACCTCATCCAAAAAAGACTTTAAACCGAGGGAACAGTAAGATCTAGTGAATGCTGCTCGTTACGACTCTTTGACCAATCAATCTGTGTGATTCGCCTGAATTTGACTTTGTAAAGTGCCTTGACATGACGTGTTGTGAATTAGTGGTATATTAATAAAATGTAACTGAATTAAGATGAAAACTGTTGGTGGTTTTAAAACTGAGGTAAACCTTGGTGTGCTGGCTAAGATCTAATTTAGCTCACTTAATAAAAAGTGGGTTACAGCTGTGTAGTAAAACACAGATGTTGAGGTTTAATAACCAGAAAGAAAAACAGAATCTACTCCTACTGACAGATTAATATTACAGACGCCATGTCTTTTTAACTTTGTTCAGTACGTGTATATTGTTCTATTTGTAGAGAGAGACTCAGCAAGTTCTCTCAATCAGCTGATTCTCAGGGATTTAAACACAACTAAATCTCACCTTATCTGGGTCGGGTATGTCTGTTCTGGATTGGTCTACAGTACTGTGGTAAGGGAACCTGCGCTTATAAATGTTGACAAAACAAGCCCTAAAAAAAAAGGGATTTGAAGGTGTATTTAAATTACTCACAGCAATAAGCCTGTCTCCGACTGTGAGCGAGCCTTCCCGGGCAGCGGGACTTCCCTGGGCAACGGCAGTGACAAACACCCCACTCTCCAGACCAATACCGCTGTCTGAAACAGAGGAGAAAACGAAGTGGCACAGGGGGACGGAAAATATAAACGCATGCAGAAACACAACAGCTGCATCTCAATAAAAACTTAATGACACGTGCCTCGATAAACTGAAAATGAATCCTCGCTGGGTCTTGCAGCAGAATAACGGCACATAATGGCTCAGACACATGAACCTTCCTCCATGGCTTTATCAGTTTTCAGAACTAAATCTCACAGAAAGCCTTTGGGTGAAGCGGAAGAGAGTCTACAAGAGGACCCCAGGACCAGATGCGCTCGAGAGATACTGAAACATCTGTATGTTTCAACCTTGTAAAAAGACTAGTTTTTTCTCTGAAGAAATTAACTCAAATTCAAAAGTGGGAGTCATCCCTCTGAGATGATGCCACCGTGATAAAAGAGGACTTTAGTTCAAAGCTTATAGATAAGAAGTTTGAGTGTCTTAGGGCTGGACGATAGAAAGAAGTGTATTGATAAAATAGAAATCATATTGATCAATATCAATAAATATCAAAAAATTCAAAACATATTTTAAGTGCAGCCCTGCTAATTTTATGTTGGTGCTTGATGACCTATTTTAGATAAAGAACTAAAAGACTGAGATCAAGATAAACTCTCTGTTAAACCAACTTTTTACCAAAACTGCAAGTTTTTAAAAAATAACCTGTGCTCTCTCAACTCTTTGAAGGGGGCGGAGCTTGGAGCATTCCTGGGTCTGCGTTTGTGATTGGTTGGGAGGATGTACTGAGTGTAGAACTAACCTACATAATAGGTCAGAATGCAAAATGAAGCAAAACTGTTCTTCTGCTGAACTTTTTACTGACCTATTTCTCCCCATTAGACTACACGTCTATAGATTAATGTATATTGTCATTGAATTATGCTCCGGCTCTACTGTGTCTGCTACTAAAGTGTAATTTACCTTTATGTCCCATAAGGTTGATGTGAACAGGAGTGACCAGCCTTCCGCCCAGAGACTTCCTCCTTCGTACCACCATGTTGATCAATCCGCCTCCGTTCAGGACAGCCTTCACCACTTGCTTTCTGTCCTTGTTGGTCAGGTCGATGTCATTAATCTTTAACAACCAATCGTTCACCCTGGAGTCCAAACAAAGGAAACGGTGATGAATTCGACAGACCTCCGTCCACATAATAATGTTTATTCAGGAGGCTCATACCTTAACCTTCCATCAGCAACACTTCCTTTATCCACCCTAGTAACAAATATCCCACAGTCTCCAGGTAAATAGGGATCATTTACCCCCTCGGCAATGTCAAACCCAAGAGCCTTCAAATCCATGTCCTCCTATTAAGGCAATGACAAACAAGTCAGTCAACTTTCTTCTCATTACCTCCTGTTTGCTGCTGTCCTTTTCTGGCCGTCTTGAGACGAGCCTCAGTCTCACCCTGTCTTTCTCAAACTCCACCACCTCCGTCTCCCATTCCAGGGAGTCTGTGTCAATGGCAGAGTCGTGAGAGCTATGCGCCATGAGCTGACAGAACCGGGCCTCCTTCTCCAGCTGGTTCTCCATCTTTTCCCTTAACACAAAGCAACAGGGTCAACGGTCAGTCACTAATGCCAATTTACCCTGGCTAAAACAGATTTTTCAAACAAACCAATCGTTTCTTGGTAAATCTAAATCTGTCCAGAAGTATGTTATTGAGATTTTATACATTAGACCACAGTTTGAGTTTTTTTGTGTTTTGTTTTTACTTAAAAAAAAATAAATCAGTAAAATCAGATATTTTAGGCATGCATTTGACCCCTAATACATCACTCTGGAGAACCACTTTTCTCTGAAATCAAATCTGCAAATCTTTTAGAGCATTTTGCACATCTGAAAGAACTGAAAGTTCGCCCACTATGGTTTGCAAAATAGCTCACCTGAGATGAACAGATTAGAAAGCAGTTTTTACCCCCCATCCATCACCACATAAACTTTAACTTCCCCGTTCCTGCTGACAAAATGGGAATGATGCGTTCAAGATCATCTGCCGTGTTATTGTTCCTCCTCACGTAGTATTTTCCATAGAGGCCAAAAAGCTGCATTGTGCGCTTATCTGATGAGAGCACCTTCCTCTATGTGTTCACTGAGTCTCCTTAGTGGCTTGTTGTAAATTTATTATGGACTTCTTATGCTTTTAATCTACCCTTTTTGTTGCCACTCTGCCCATAAAGGCAACATTTGTAGACTGGATGACCAATCTTTGTCCTGATATGTTCCATTACCTGCACTGTAGATCTCTGCAGCTCCTCCAAAGCCCTGAGAACCGTCCACAGACATTTTACCCATTTAATAGTCAAACGTACCTATTGCCTACATTTCTTGTGACAAATGTCTACATTTCCCACGCTTTCTGCCAGTGGGACGAAGCAGAGAAATGGATAGCAGCATTTTTATATAGCTAGTTGAGCACCTAGAGCAGCTTCTTGCCCAGCAGGTACCCACCACACACCTGTCAGCGTGGCACAGAGAGGCTTTGACGCAGCGCGTCCTTGGGATCGCCTGACCTGTCTGCTGTGTTCACTGGTCTTCATGGTGCCATTTGCTCACTAGTATTCTCTAACAAACCTCTGAAGGGTCCACAGAACTGCTGTGGTTCTAGTTAGATTGAGTTACCGAGCTGGACTCTGCTAATAAGGTGACCTCTGAAGGCGGCTGGTTCCACTGGTTTTCATTTCGGGGACTAAACACCGATCTAAACTAGAAAACCTACACACAGTGATGATTTACTAAATTCCCAATTAAATACATTCAAATTGTTGGTTGTGATGTCAAAGATGTAAAAAAGTTGAAAGATACAAATACCTTTGTGAGGCACTCACAAAGGTATTGAAAGCATTCAATTTAAACTTCTGAAAATAGGCCTCAGAGTTTGTTTTAAAACATCGGACGTCCTTTAAAAAAAAAGGAAAGAAAAAAAACTTTTCTGCTTTGCCGATTGGGGAATATAAATCATATTTAAAGCAGAAAAAACTAAAAGCAGACTGCACTTGTCAGCAAGATGTATGAGGTGCTATTGAGGCTTGCCTGCAGGGTAGCAGTGACATTCAAAGCCCAAAGGTACACGTCCTTTAAGGAGGATAAAGAGGGACTGTTTAGAAAGTTACAGCGTGATCTAGAATTACATACAGGAGAAGCAGCTGATTCCCAAGCTTGAACGTAGAAAAAGATAGATAGATAGACAACTGGGGTCTTGATGAAGCAACTTATAGTCAGGTAACATCAAACTTTTAGCAAAAACCTCATTTTAAGCCATAACAGTCCACATGAGCTCTCCATACACAGATTTGACTAAGAAATGACTGTCATGTACGCTTTCACCAGCAGAGGGAGCCTTTACATGCAGTATAGCTTCAGTCATAAACACAGAATTAGGGACAGTGTGACTTGAAATGTTTACATGTGTTCAAAACACTAATGCTTTCCGGGATAAAAAAATTTAATCTGCGTAAATGGAAGTGCTGCCAAAAAAAAAAAAGAAATCCCCACCGAGCTCCATGATGGCTCGATGTGAGAGGGGGAGGGCAGCACAGCGGGGAGGAAACGCAGATACAAAGTAAAACCATGTGCTGTGTGCTCCAACTATGGTGTGGGGAGGAGGGGGGGCTTTACTTGGGAGGAGACTCACTTTAGTTCTTTGAGTTCTCGCAAAGCATCGTTCTTCTGCTTCCTCGTGTCGTCCAAGTTGCGCAGGGCGTCGGCCAGATCGCTCACGGCCCGGTCCCTTTCTCGCCGCAAGTTATCACACAGAGTTCTGAGGGAAGCGGGACAACAGATGGTGGCAGGATGTGAAGAAAAAACAGGTAAAAAGCATATTGGAATGAGTATAAATAAACACTACTGATACAGCACCTTGTGTTTGAAGATTAAATAAATAAAATGGGTTTAAAAATACACACACACACACACACCTTATGCTCTCTCTCTCTGCCACTATTTTGTCCCTCTCTTGGAAGGCCCAGTCCCTTCGACATTTGGCCACCTCGGCTTCCTGCGTGGCCTCCTTCAGCTCCTGGGACATGGCTTCATACTGTTTCCTCAGCATCTCGATCTCCTTGTTGGCTCGTTCCATGTCCAGGGTAGCAGAATCTTGTTTCTGAAGACATTCATTGATTTAGTCTTTATATTTATTTCCCAGACTGTTATAGCTTGCATATCCAGTATCTGCTCTATATGTGTAGTTCAAAAGGAATAAGCAAAACAACACAGGAAAGCAAATTTTTCAGAGCAAAGAAGCGCTGGAAAAACTTACTGAATACAAACATGGATTTTTCTACTTTTTTAATGTGGTAAAACAAATAATTATCTAAATAAAAGCTGGCCTATTTTTGGCTTCATGTTAATGGTTTCAGGGATCGATCCCTTACTCTTAAAGATTTGTGAAAAGTTTAAAATATGTGGAAGGACACCGTTTCATCCACACATAAATCTCCATTATGTCTACAAGTTTTATCCTGTACAGAAAAATGAAATTCTACACTGTGGCGCTCCAGCTAAATGGGTTATTTCACGACGTTTTAAGTCAGGAAAATGCATTTATTCTGAGCATAAATGCTTTACATGTCCCATTCTCTCTACATGTTTCACTAGAGGAAGAGGAGGTGACGCATGGCCTCCTACCTCAGGCTAACTTAGTCAAAAATCCATTCATGGGCCATGACAGAGGTCGCAGATGAGACGGGCATGATAGGAGATCATGGGAAGAAAAAAAAATAATAATAATAGAAAGATGCCTTTAGGAGGCTTGAGAGCGGCCGGATGAAGGATCACCTGTCTGGCCTGATAGTATTCTCGGAGCAGCTGATCCCTTTGAATGATGGCCTCCGTCCTCTCCTTGCGGGCCACGTCCCTCTCCTCCCGGACCATCTCGATGTCCTTACAGGCCTGGCTCAGCTCCTTCTGGGCCTCTGCTTTGTCCTTCACTTCGTCGCAGTACTTCTCCAGCAGCTCGTTCCTCTCACAGATGGCTCGGTCCCGGTCCACCAGCGACGAGTTCAGCTCCTGTCCCAAAACAAAAGGAGGGTCCTAGTGAGAGAAAGGCTAGCATCCACATCTGCTCCTTGTTAAAAGTATTTTGACTTATTACCTGCTCCCAGAGCAGAGCATCAGCTCAGATTTTAGAAAGCAGGAACTGGCCAATATAATTTATAACTTTAAAAAAACCACAACAGGCAGCTAATCCAAACTTGTGTGGAAACTGCTGCTTGCAAAAACTAAATTCAATTAGCACAAGGCACTTTATATCCAGCACCTATTAATGTATTTTTTTTTTATGCATGGTTAAGTGTTAGTAGTTATGTTACCTACTCGGGGACGACGAACACCAGGAGCTGTCCTGTTAACATGTTTATATCTGTATTTGTCACCGATGGTCGTTATTGTGCTCCTCACTTGTAAAAGGCGTCACCTCTTCACTAAATATTGCATTTTAAAACAATTACAAAAATCTATCTACTTTGAATTGAAATCTTTCAACAACAAAAAAATATTGGTTTAGCTTATAATATAACGACCAGTCGGCTATATTTCAGGATTAACCAACTTGATCTTTCCAACTTGACAGATTCTGCAGAGGGAGTGTAACACACGTGTTTAGAGAGATGACTTTGATCAGAACGATGTAATTCCTCCGTAGCCGACGTCTGAAAGGTTGCAGTTAGGCACCATGAGAAAACCACTGTGCTCTGTGCAACATCAAAATTAAGAATTCAGCCCACGAGTAGTCAACTTTACGGCATCTCCGTTTTGCAGCAACGGCTGCTAATTTGAGGTTTAACAGAGATTTTTTAAAAATGTGGCAGAAGAAATGATGACGCAACAAACAGTCCTTTACATGTTCATGTGCACTCAATCTGAACCCATTTAGACACGGAACATCATAACTACTGTCAAAGTAGTAGCTTTTGGTTGCATTAATAAAAGCCCCGCTTTGCATAATTTGCTCCCACCCCCCACCAACCCCACCACGAGGGCATAAAATTGTGCAGATCAGTGTCTCGTTTTCTGTCGGCCTCCTATTAACGCAGCAGTACAACTGGAACACAGCATGTGGAAATCTAAATTTAGCACAATGTTTACCTCCTACGTTTTTTTTTTTCCTCTAATTTTTTTTTTCCTGACAATTAAAGCCCGCCGCTGCTAAAATTTCTCACAATCAGGGCGCCGTTTCATTTTAATTGGAGACGCAGCAATCAGGCTTTTCCTGGCCATTACACATCAGTAGTTCTCTCAAACATCTGACCTTGAGATTTTGTCTGATTCCTCTCAGAACTGTAACAGTGTTTACTGCTTTGATTCGACAACTGCATGCATCAAAGGTTTAATATACAAGGAAAAAAAAAAAAAAACATGCTTCAGGTTTTTAATAATCTTTAATGATCAAACAGAAAATGAAAGGATTTTAAGATCATCCTCATGTCGTTAACCTTCATCTGATTTTTAATAAACTCTAAAGAGGGTCCATCACTGCACTGCTGGTTGATGCATTTATAGACCAAAAGAAAAAAAACCTGGAAGCTTTGACGCCCTTGTCGCATGGTGAAAAGAGGCATTTTTTTCCCAGTAATCTGACCTACTCATCTCTAATTAGAGCCGATCGAGGGGCGGCTGGTTAATGCATAAAGGATGCATCCCTCATTTTAACCGGTAGTCTGTGTGTAATCTGCTCCTCAGCAGACATGCAGCCTAAAAATCGGTGCTCACTCAGCCAGTGAGATGGTACAGCAGGGAGGGCTGTGTTTACATAACGGCATTTTAACACTACATTTGAACTTGTGGGTAGAAAGGGACAAAAATAACATCAAAGTGAAGTGCAGTTTGGGTCTGGGTGATAAGGGGTCTGGCATCTGCAAAGAACCGCGCGTCATATCTGACGAAGCGCCTGCACGACCCGGCCAACCCGCTCGATGCTACAGCCCCAGAGGTTTGCCTTGAACCCTGCAGGAGCGGGCAATATCGGCAGGAAGTTTTCAAACATGACCGGTTACATGGAGGATAAAATGCTGCAGATGCAATGTGCAGAGTCAAGGTTGCACAGAGCCTGGTAAGCTTCAAACTGCTAGCATCTGCTGCTAGCATTTATGGTCCCATCCTGCAGAGTTACAGATAAGCAATTATGTTTTATGACACCTACAGCCTATTTGGTAACTCACTGTAGATATTTAACTCCTTTTCAAACAGTAGGAGAGGCTAAGATCTCGACATTAAGACCAGTATTTGAAGTAGTAGTTACATTTATATGCATTAACATTTGTGTATCACAGTGCAACGCAAAACTATTTGTACATTTTGAACTTTCGTGGTTTTCGTGGGTTTTTTTCCCCTCACATTGCAATCACAGCATTTCGTGTATTTTATTGGGATTTTGTGAGAGACAAAAAATAACTATGAAGGAAAGGAATAAATCCTAACAATTAATATGAAAAGTGTGGCTTCCAATGCCACTTTTCCCCAAGACCGTATAAATAAATCCAACACTTAGTTGTTGTTTTATTGCAAGGGGCTCATCCTTCTTTGCAAAATAGCTCCAACTTGCTCAGATCGGCTGAAGCGCTCCTATGAACAGCAATTATCTATCAGATTTAGGTCTGGACGTGGCCTGGGTCGTGCCAGGAGCGGAATAAGCTTTGAACTAAACCATTTCATTGTAGCTCCAGCTGTTTGTTTAGGGCAGGGCTGCCAAAGTCCAGCCCTGGAGAGCTACTATCCTGCGACTCTTAGATGACTCCCTTCTCCAACGCGCCTGAATTAAACGGCTGAATTCCCTCATCAGCAGTCAGTCATTCAGCTCTGCAGAGGCCTGGCAATGAGCCATTCACTGGATTCAGCCATGCTTGAAAGTGGGATGCAGCTTAAAAGTTGCAGGACAGTAGCTTCCAGGGCTGGACCTGTGGAGTCCTTGTTCAGGGTCACTGTTCTGCTGGAAGGTGGACCTCTGACCGGGTCTCAAGTTGTTCTGCAGCCTTTAACAGTTTTTCTTCCAGAATTACCCTCTACTGAGCTCCATCCATCTTATCATCATCATCATCATCAGCTCCCACCGCCGTGTTTCACTGCACATTTCCTACATGGTCTGTGGCAAACTGGACTTTTTACAGCCTTCTTTCAACAAAGGAGTTCTTCTTGCCACCACTCACTAAAAGAGAGCCAGACTGATGGTTGTCCTGACCCAAGATGCTTTCCCCTGAACTGAGGGTCTGTGCACCTCTTCTGAAGCTACCATCCCTGAGTCGTGTTGGACTCCCGTGTATCATTAGGAGCGTTATAGGAGCCCGCTTTCCATTCTCAGATAACGAACTGAACACTGCTGCATGCTATGAAACTGGACTTATAATTACAGCATCTTTCACGAGAAATGACCCCTCTTCCCATTACGCGGGCTCAAAACGTACAGTGAGGTTAAGCTGCACACACCAAAACATGTGTTAGTCTCATACCTGTCTGAGGGCTTCCAGCTCTTCGCTGGCCACCACCCGCTCCGACGAAGTGTTCTTCAGTCGTGCTTCGGCGGCCTCCAGCTCCGTCTGCAGCTTGTCCAGCTCTTTGATCACCTGGTCCCTCTCGCTCATGATGAGACGGTACTCGTTGAAGACAGAGTCCCTCTCCTCCTTGTACTTCTCGCAGTCCTTGGCCGCCTTCAGCTGCAGGTTTTTGTAGCGCGTCACCTCCGACTGCAGCCGCTCCATCTCCCTCTGCAGCTCCTTGTTCTGAGCCGAGGACTTGTTCAGCTCCTGCTGCACCGAGTCAAACCTGAGGACCGAAAGGATGGCGGTAAGCATCCGGGCCTTTTAGAGATTCATCATTAACTCCTCTGACTGAATTATAGGAGATTTAAATCGCATGGTGTGAGTGCTTTCACCTCCTCATCGACGTGGAGAACTGCTGCTGGTAGTGCATGGCGGAGTCCCTCTGCTTTAACAACGCGTCCGTCTGCTTCTGCAGCCTGCGGTTCTCCTCCTCGGCCTGCTCCAGGCGGCTCAGGTCGGTGTTGTGGTTGGCCACCTTCTCGCCGTAGCGCTTGCTGAGGGCGTCGTAGTCCTTCTTGACGCCCTCCAGTTTGTCCATCGCCGTGTCGTACAGCTTATTCAACACCTCTGAGGAGCCTTTCTCCCTCATCACCTGGACAGGACGACGCGCGGTAAACTGGTCACTGGTGCCGTCGCTGTGCAGCTTTTTAGCAGCAGGTGGCATCGGTGTGCAGAGAGGCTTCGATTTTTACAATCAAAAAGGAATTTGGTGCATTTCTAAACATAAACAGACTCCTTGACCTGCAGTTGTGTTCCCGACTGAAACCTCATGAGTTGGATAAAAAGCTATTTATGGACAACGTTCGGTCAGTCAGACTCCATTATTAATCCTCAATGAGACTCTCTCTCTCTCCTGCCCCTGACAGTCTTGCTGATCCAGACTTGCTGATTCCTGAGAGAGCCGCTGTGACCCGAGGGCTGGATTGACCTCAGCTGAGCAACATATACTGCATATACCGCGATCTTGTAGCTACACGGTTTAGGTCAGCTTGCCCTTTGCCGGAGCCGAGCCCCTATTCGTCTGTTTGCCCTTTTCAGAAATGCTCTGTATGCATCTCCCTCCCGTTGCCTGCCCTGTGTTTACAGGGCGCCCGTGGGTGCTGTGTAAGAGAACTTTACTGTAATACAAAAAAGGGTCACCACTCCCTTGGGACAAATTGCACACAGCATAGAACATAAACGGACAGATTTTTTATACAGTTTAGGTAAAAAACCAAAAGCTCTGTGAAGTTTCAGCACATAAACTCCATTTAATGCGAACTGAACTGTGCGTCATGTTCATCAGACGACACGGGGACAGCGTCATCCGCCTCTCGGCTGTGTGTTTTTTGTCGGAGGCGTACCTGCTGTTGCTGCAGCCGAAGGTCTGCCAACTCCTTCTGGTCTTGACTGTGCAGCCGTTCGAGCTCCTCGCAGTTCTGCTTCAGGTGGTTGTGCTCTCGGACGAGCTGGGCGTTTTCCCTCCTGACCGTCTCCACCTCCTCCTTCAGCTGAGTCTGGTCGCCCAGGACGCGGCTGTGCAGCATGCTGGGGGCAGACGCGCGGGAATAAACAGCGTTAAAAGCCCAGAACTTTGGCAGTATTTAACTGCAAATCGAAAAACGGTTTCAGGGACAGAAATTGATTCGATTTTTAAAATATGGCAACAGAGTCATGACCCAACTATTTCCTCATGCTTTTTTAAAGGTTAGAGGTTCTTGTTTCATCCTGCACAGTAAACCGGATCCTTGCATGCTCCACACAGACCTTACAGGGTTCCTCTACCTCTTTTACCCTGAAAATTGCTGAATTCTCAGTCATTTTAAACCAATTATTGAATTAGAGAAATAAAACTTCATAGTGAGGTTATAGCTAATATTTTCAATAGAGGTCAGGGTTTAAAAAAAAAAAAAAAAAAAAAGATCTGGACAAGGGGACGGCTTGACCAACAGCTGGCTGGACAGATGGACGGATGTCGGGCTGAATGCACAGAGGGACGAGCCACACGGATGGATGGATGGATGGCAGGTTAGGTGGATGGCTGCATGGCTGAATGAAGGATGGGATAAATGGGACAGAAAGAGCAAGATGGCTGGAAGGTTAGGTGGATGTCTGATAGATCGCAGGAGAACGGGATAAACAGACCGATGGATGGACGGACACGACTGATTAATAGAGAAACAGATGGGGATAAGTAATAAAGCCTGGACAAACAAAGATTTTCCCAGATTACCATTTCCTTTTAGCATACTTATGTGGTCCTGGGAATTTAAATCAGCTACTTTTCCAAACTGTATAGAAAACCATGTTTATTGAGCAGTGTGTGTGGATTACAATTCCTAAATGCTCTTTTACCCCAGATATATGATCTCTAAAGGCTATAAGCAACAACAGCATTACAGTAATAAGCCAACTGCATATCTTAAAATACGCCAACTTGCTAAACTCTCTAACAGCTGACATATGATCTCCCTGGATGCTACTGAAACTTCGCCTCGACTCCCAAGCTGTTCCGCTGAATGATTCAATCACATAAACGGCTTCATTTCAGAGCTTTAAAAAAAATAAATAAAAATAAAATAAAAAAAACGGGCAGGATTGCTGTCCTGCCGGGGCTCTGGTGGTGCAAAAACTGGCTGCAGCTACAAGGGAACGCTCTTTCAATCAGGCTAATGGAAGCGCCATGCCAGCATTTGGTACAAACGCTGTAAAACAAGGCTATAAAATTTTATTATTCCAAGCAGGTTGCTTGTGACAAAATGCTCAACCTCCTTTTTTGTTTGAAAACGAGTAGCATGACAAACTCACCACTGCAGTGCAATCTGAATGTGTTGAATGCAGCGCATTGCATAATCGCCCTTCATTATTGCTGTGAACGAGAAAACAGGTGGAAACGGGAGAAATGCTTACTGGTAGAAGTCGGCTTCCTTCACAGCCTCCTCACACCTCTTCAGGGTTTTGGTGTGCTGGTTCTGGAGAGACTGCAGATCCGCCATGGCCCTCATGCACTGACTTTTCAGGCGCTCATAGTCATGGCTGGCTTTGGGGTTTGGCCTATCAAAGACAAAAATGTCAAAATTCTACTCAATTTGATTATTTTCTAATTAAAAGATGTGAAATGGCAGGAATTTTTTTTCTCATTGTCCAGCAGAATATAATACCAACAGGAAATGTCTGGGCAAACAGAAATTTAAGCTAGGAAGAAATGTAAGCAATCATACATTATATTGAAAGGCCTGATGACTAGAGCACATCGGGCTCAAAGACAAACAGCTTCTGTGTTTGTGGAGTCAACATTATTCCTGAGAGCAGGGAATTAGCAGATGAAAAGACGGCAGAAAGAACCGACGACAGTAATCTCAGTGGGTTTACCTTACCGAACAAACCATTACTGATCAAACTATGCCACTCTCAGGAGGATATTGTGTGAAGAAACGAACAGCCAGAGCCAGAGCAGCTCCGCCCGGATTTGTACCTGCAGTCATCGAAGGTGGTCCCGGGCGACGCCAACGCCAGACGCTTGCGGAGCTCGTCCCGCTCCCTGGTCACCTGGCGGAGCTGCAGGAGGATGGTGTCCAGGTTGTCGCCCGCGTGGCGGTTGTCGTTGACGGCTGGGGGAGGGGAGGACGTTTCACCGTTTACAGGCGAGCCTGCAACAATGAGGCCGTTACCAGAGGCTGGAGCTATGGGTCGCGTATTGCTCAATTATTTACCATCTTAACTGATTCACCAATGGTTACAGGGATGACACAGAATCTGGGAATAAAGTCAGGAAATCTCTTTTTTTTTTTTTTTACTTTCGGTTTTAACTTTGCTGAACTGCTTGATTTAAGAGGTCTAAATACTATGAAAATGATCTGAGGGACCGCAGGTTTAGGATGATCCACTGTATCTCCTAACAGACTTGTTATTTAAGAGCATTTGCTTGAATTTGATTCTACTTTTTGGAGCAATTGTTCAGCTTTAATTCGAATGAAACTCCTCCGGCCAGTAGATAGACTTGTGGTACTTTGTCAGTGCAGTAACAAGTCCATACTTAATTGTTGTAACTCTTTGCCAACTAGACAAATCAGATTTAAGGAGAAGGATAATTTAGTCCCATTGTTTTTCTTCAAAAGGACCCCCCCGGCAGGATGTCAGGCGATTATGTGCATCTTTGAGTCAACTTTTGGATCTTTCTCGGGTTTATGTAACACAGCTGAGTCATTTGGACCTTTGTCGGGAACAGGGAGAGGCAAACGTGGCGAACTTCCTTCCAAAACAAGGACAAACTGATCGACTGTTTTTGCACACATTGTGGGCTTTAAAAGGACAAATAAATCCAACTTCCTGTCCTTCAACTCTCAGCTTTCCTTAACCTCCCTGATTTTACTCCTCCGGTGCATCTTTTAAACACAGCCGCCGTCCATCGGCATACATACCAACGCTGCTGAGAGAGCTGCTGCTTTCTGAGTCGGACGGCATGGTGGACAGGACGCTGTAGGTGGAACCTGCCGGGAGAGGAGAGCAGAGCCGTTCAGACGTACAGCAGGATCAGATTTGTAAGCCTCCCAAACACAGAGGCCTGAATTAACAGCCAGCGCAGCGAGGAGAGAAACGACTGCTACACAGTCAGCTCTTTACTTAAAGCAAAGTCGAGTGATAAATGTGGAGCGGGGCTTGTACTTGAAATAATAACTTCCACCGCTTCTCCTCACTAGGCTCTAGATCATCGCCGCAGACCCTGTTGTCGTTAAACCTCCCCCCCCCCCTTGGTGTGCAATCCGCCCTGCTTTGATGTATCGTCTCCAGACGTTTCTGCTACACGGCCGTAACGTCGCGGCGGATATGGGATTTACCCTTTTTTATGACATGGAGAAGAAGAAGAAGAAAAAAGATGGAGAAAGAAGATTATTCCTCGGTCTGAACGGACGCAGAGGTCGTTAAGCGGGCGGGTATTCCCAACAATCCAAGAAATGAATAAAATAAAACCCTCAGGAGATTCCCGATACTTTACAGGCAAAAGGCAGCATAAACAGCCCTGAATCCAATGAACACCTCACTGCTTTTATTCCTCAATTTATTCGATTTTACAAAAGGAGAAATCGAGGTGAACTCATCTGAATATATATTTTAAATCTAAACCCGGCTAAAAGCTTCTTCGTTAATAACTGCTACAAACTGTAAACAAAAAAAAAAAGCTTTAGTTTTATAAAATACAGCCATTAAATAATTACAATTGTTTTTAAAAATAAGATATTTTCCTCCACATATGGGTAGGTGCACCTATTATTATTTCTGGCCATTTTTGATTCATTTAAAGAATTACATATGACATGATTACATTTGTATTGGCCAGTAAACGCCTGACTGGTGCATCTCTGAATAATTTTAGTCTGGCTGTAATTATACATTCAGCTCATGAGACAAGACTGCACCGGTTAATTAAGCTCAGGAGAAAGAGGCGCAGCAAGATTTTAAAAATATTTAAAGGACACAAATTTATTTTTTTGTTTTTTTCCCCACAAGCTATTTCAAATATTCCAAAATATTAATAGAAGCAGTCCATCTAGATATTCCCAGCCTATATAATGTACTTTTTATAAAATAAACTACTCCTTAAACTGGTTTAAGGAATCTTTGTGTAAAAAAAATACATTTTCAGGCACAGATTACCATGTAAAAAAGCAATAAAAATAGCTCTACAAAATTGGCTTTACTGCTTCGCAAACAATACATGAGTGGTGGAGTTTTCTTCAGGCTTCTTTCTTACAGCAACCAGGTCACATTAACTCATGTTTAGCCTCCTCACACACGGCAGTGTTTGTGGTACTGCAGCCTTTCGCTGTCATTATCAAGGACAAGCGTTTATTTAATTTGCCCCTTGAGCCGGGGTGAAAATCCAACTTTCCAATCGTCTTTAAAAGCACCCTCAGCATATTAACTCAGGACATCCAATAACATACCCAGAGGTTGCAGCAGCTGAATCGTAGGTGTTGCCTTTTACAAACCTCTGCCGGATCAAAGCAGGACTGAATGTTTCCATTTATTTGCACAGAGCAGGTCTGAGCTCAGATGGAGGGGTGAGCTTTTTGAACAGGCAGGCTGGTTTCTATAGGCTCCTTCAGACCAATACAGAACAACATGTGCGGTCCTGAAATACCCACAGCATAAGAAATGTTCAGGGCTGCAGCTATCAGTTATTTAGTAATTGATTAATGTATTGGTTATTGTTTTGATTAATCAATTTATCTAAAAAGAAATACTCTGAGTACATTACCATCTTGTAATTAGCAAGAGTTTATTGCATATTTTGAATGCATTGTAAATGGCAAAAGTATGCAAAAAAAATAGATTCAATGCTCACAACATGGCAGTATAATTAAGGTCTTTAAATATAAAGCTCCCCTTTATTAGTAAGATTATTGAAAAATCTGTGTTTCAACACATTTGATGTTTTCCAGTCAGGTTTCCATGCTCACCACAGTTCAGAGACCATCCTTGTCAAGGTGTTTAGTAACATTCTGATAAATGCAGAACCACTGTGCTGATATTATTGGACCTCAGTGCAGCATTTGATACCATTGATCATTCTGTTAGAGCGCCTAGAAAACTAGGGTCGGCCTTTCTGGTACAGCACTCAACTGGTTTAAATCCTACTTAAAGGACAGGGACTTTTTTGTGTCAGTAGATAACTTTACATTATGGATGGCAAAAATCAAGGGTCCATCTTGGATCCTCTCCTGTTCAGTATCTACATGCTCCCCCTGGCTCAGATAAAAACAACATCAGTTACCATAACTACGCAGATGACACACAACTCTACTTCACCATGTCACCAGGTGACTATGAACCCATTCAAGCCAAAATGCCAAAATGTTCTTCAATTGAATAAAACAAAACTGAAGTAATTATATGTGGACCAACAGAGGAGCAATGAAGAGTTAGCTTCAGTCTCTTCAGCTATTAACCACTAATCAGGCCCGAAATCTGGGTGTAGTGATCGACTCAGACCTGAACCTCCAAAATCTAAAGACAGTTACAAGGTCGGCTTTCTATCACCTGAGGAACATTTCCAGGATTAAAGGACTAATGTCTCAGCAGGATCTGGAAAAACTAATCCATGCATTTATCTTTAGCAGGATTGATTACTGCAACGGTGTCTTCACAGGTCTGCCTAAAAAGTGGATCAGACAGCTGCAGCTGATCCAGAACGCTGCTGCCCGCATCCTCACTAAGACTAAGAAAGTAGAGCATATCACCCCAGTTCTAAAGTCCTTACACTGGCTCCCTATATCTCAGAGAATAGAATTTAAAATACTTCTATAAATCCCTGAATGGCTTAGCACCTAAATACATCACAGACTTGTTATCAGTGTATCAACCCTCCAGACCATTCAGGTCGTCTGACTCCAGCCTGCTCTGTTCCAGATAAGTGGAGCATAGGAACTAAATGCTGCTTCTCTGTGTCTGGTTCTGATTCTGGGTCTGCAAAAGTGCTGAAAGCCTGAGTTCTTTTAAATCAAGATTAAAAACATTTGTTTAAGATTGCCTTTGACTGTTCCAGTTAAACTGTTTAACTTACTGAAACATCATTAGTTTAACTTTGCAGTCCAACTGTTTTTAAAATCATTAATATTTGCTTTTAGTTTCCATTTTCCTCCAACTTTTTTTTAACCTAATTTTATTCTTTTATTTTCCTGGGTTTTATTAATGCAACGTACTTTGCGTTGTCCTTGTGCTGAAATGTGCTATACCAATAACTTTGCCTTGCCTATGTGTACGTATGTATAACTAGGGTCGGATTATTTTGTTAATTAATTAATCTGTTGACTATTTCACAGTTAATTGACTAATACAGCAAATTGTTAATAGGAGATTTGTTTTTAAAGAACTTGAACCAGGTGAAGCACTGCAGGAGCTTTGGACAGAACATACAGCACTTCCCGACGAAAAAGGGTTTTCACCTTAAATGCCAAACGGATATTTTAGTGCTGTTCAATTCCTAAATCAGTTGACGATTATTTCAATAATCAATTAATCAAGATTAACCCGTTTGTTTCAGCACAATAAAATTTGATAAAAAGAAAAGGCTTTTAAAGATCTAGGTGAAAAAAAAAGATGTATATATTCTAATGAAGCATCCTGAATCAAGCATACCACTGGAATATTATGCGGTGGAGTCATGTTGTGAAAATAGGCCATACCGACGCTACATGTGCTCCTAATTAGCGCATCCAAACAAGCTCACCTGAATGCAGGCATTACAAGAAATCCAGGTGGAAACAGAGACAGACAATTCATTTCATCTCGCCAGCTTTATACAGGCCAACGGAGACGACTAACGGCTACGCATACAGCTTGTGGTTATAGCTCAGAAATCAGTAATAGGCATAAAGCTAGTTGTAAAAGAAATTAAAAACAAGGCTTAAAGAGCCATCATCAGCGGCAGGCTAGCCGTAGTTTGACAGCCACAGTTCTTGACTTCTACTTCTGCCCTTGTTCCCCACTGGCTTTAGCTGCGGCTCTCCTGTGTGACGAGGCCAAGCCTAATTAACTATGAGCTCCGTGCGACTGAGCCACTCCATCTTAGGGCCGGCAGACAGAGGAGAGGAGAAACACAGAGGAGGCATGGACAAGCAGAGGATGGACGAAGAGAGATAGCCTAATAAGTAAGTCAGAGAAAAGATAAGAAGAAACGTAGATGAGAGGAGGAAAAGGGGAGAGGAGCAAAGCGCAAAAAAGGCTTTTAATATGTTCTGACATTCCCTGTCTGACGCTCAGCCCTCCTGCTCTGCAAAGTGCTCAAAGCACACAGCTTTGATTGCATATTGTTCCACCAGACATGATGAGAAGCGCTGTGGAGTTGCTCAGCAGTCGCTCTCTACAATCAGCCCATCTATGCAGAAAGCCGTTCCTCGTTTCTTTGCCGGCGTTCGGAAGCGACGTCTGACCGTCTCGAACCCGGCGCGTGACCGACGGCGTCTCGCTGGAAACAGACGCGAGCCACTGGGAGGCGTTATGTCACGGCTGTGGGATAAATCCTTTTCATAATATCCTGCAGACAAACTCAGCCGAGCTCTGATAGCACGCAAACACAACAACAACAACAACAACAAAAAGCAAGGAGTATTTGAGGGCGACCTTGTGGCAAAGTTATGAGGACACACGCTGCTGCATCGGCTGAAACCCCCCTCATCTGATAAAAACTCAACTCAAAAAGCTGCGTGTATGCATCTCCTTCCTCCAGTCTTCATGTAATCCATATTTACAGTTTTTTAGCATTTATTTTCCACCTCTACGTTTTTAGAAAGAAAAGCAAACAGCTCGACATTAACTAGATGTGAACGGATCAGGCTTCTGCGCCCAAATCAATGTGCATTTTCCTCTCTGGTCCGCCCTCACGTTTACAACAGATTCTGGCTTTTTTTTTTTTTCTCCTCTACTCTCATTTGAAAGACTAACCAAAGAAAAAATATTTACGCTACAGGTGATTTGATTCAGGTAGACACACACGCAGCACTGCAGCAACTATCTGGGTAACTGTTCACACCGACTGTCGACATCAATATCTTTAATGAGCAGAGTTTTTTTTTTTTTAAACTAACAAACTCTTTTCCTTTAGTGCTGTGTGTGTGGTAACCCCCCCCCCTCCCGGCTGCCGTCCTCAGCTGTAGCTGTGTGCGCCAGTCGTGTTCAGCCCCGGCCATTTGCTTGGCTACAGCTAGGCTGGTTATGTTTCCCAGTAAAATGAGACGGTTTAGAGGCGTTTCTCAAAGACCAACGTGGTTCTAAAAGCATGGGAGTGCATCTGTCAGGACAACAGCCAATGGGGAGTTGGGTGCTACGTGAGGTCACGTTACATCATCACAGCAGTTCAAGAGCGACGCCTGATGAGCATCTAGAGAGACGACACCCGGGGCTAGCATGGGCCCACAGACAAAACACGCATGTAATTTGGATTACTTTTAAACATCCATTTCAAACCGTCTTTCATTTCAACGTCGACGGAAATATCCAAGTTAACAGCAGTTAAAGCAGACAAACTCACAAAAACACTCATTTCAGGCTCCATTATATAAACCAAAAGTATAATTACGGCAATATCACTAATATATATCAAGCACATCTTTGCAATGTCAGCAAAATTCCAAAGAACTGCTTGGATGCCTGCAATAAATATTAGATAAATGCTTTTCATCTCATATTAATATAAAAATAAATATATATTAAATGAATGTACAAAGCTTTTAGCCTCTCCATGCCAGTAATACGTTTGGTGGTCCTTCTCGTTTAGTGCAGAAAAAAAAAATCCCACAGACATTAAGAATTAGGATGCTTTATTAAAGTCAACAAAGGGGACCTATTGTGCAAAATTACCTTTTCTAATGTTTTTATACTTCCATTTAAGTCTCTACTGCTTCTAGAAACAGTCCAGGTGCTAAAAAACAAAACCCATCTAGCTGTTTTGGGCAACATGTAAACGTTTTGTTGGTTTCTGGAAAATTAAATGTTTCAAATCCCGCGATTATTACGTCACAATCTGCGGGCTCTGCTCCTCACCTAGCAACCCCAGCCAAGCTCCGCCCACTTCATCAGCTGCTTTTACCGGTGTATATGCTGTGTGTACTGGCTGTTCATCATGAACATGATTAGTCATTTAGCACAAGCTAGCACTATCAACAGGTCACTGGTAGCCTTGTGTCCATTTAGAAACCACTGTAAGTGTTGCTGCATCCTTGCTGGCTGTGCAGGAGGCTCCACTTCTTTTCTGCTCCTGCGTCTGACTCAGGGTCAGTGATGTACAGTTGTACCATTGTGCATCTGTTTGTAGCCATTTTCATGTGTATTAAGTGTGAGTGTAAACGCTGAGTTGGGGGCGTGACCGGCTACAAAAAAGTGCCAGTGCTCTAAAAACGGCTCATTCTGAAAGGAGCTCAAACTAGGTGAAACTCGGGAGATGAAATCTAATTATCTGACAATGATTTTGCGCAGAGAATTTAATGAACATGTTTTGTTCCTATCCTATCCTAACTCATTTAAAAAAGGAAGCTAAAACCAAGTTTGTCCCGTGCCAGAACAGCAGCTGTGCCAAACAACGCTTTCAATAAAACAATGTCACTTATTGTTATTAAACATAAGCCATGTAAAACTAAATTGCGGTCTGTTTTTATTGATTTTCATGTACAGTCGGCATATTTGAAATTCTGAATACTCAGGCTTTCTTTATTTGTAAATATATAAACAAGCGTTTCATTACATTTTTATTGAGTTCAATTAGATCTTTATGCATGATTAAACAAATGCATAAAGATTTATGATGAAATAAATGTTTGAATAAATTTTTTTTTATCCTATAGAATAAAAATAGATGACAAAAAAGTAGTTGTTAGTGTCAACCTGAATTCACCAGAAAATGAAGAGATCATAAGATTATCCCCATTTATATACCAGAGCACGCCCCTAAACTTTACCTGGTTTTTATGAAACTATAAAGAGTGCCGGTTTATAAACCTAGATAAATCCTGATTGTTAATGCATCAGTAGGACAAAAACAGCAAGAGTTCTTAGTTCTGATGATATTAATGAAATGAGCCTGATTTTTCCACCACTTCACCTTCTGACCACCTTTGACGCTCCTGATCGACTAGATCAAGAGAAAAATGTCCTGTCCGTATCCCTGGCTGACTGACCGGTGCATCTCTGAAAATCGCCTTCTGTGCGATTTGAAAAAACACAAATCCCGGTAATCTCCGTTCCTAAAGGCACTCAAAGCAACACGCAGCTATAACTCCCACGCTTGAAGCAGTTCTGGGACAGTCTTTAGAATTACACAACATGGATTCTCTGCGAGGACAAATTATGCGCACCCCTATTTCTATAACAAGATCACAGACTGATAAGTCGGCCCAGTAGGCAGGACAACGAATGCAGTATGGGATTCATGTGAGACACACGTTGGCTCTCTGTAGTCAGCGATGAGTCGGTGGCGAGAAGCTTTTTTTTTATTATCGATACCAATTAGCACCAGAAGCAAACTGTGAGGCTGATCATTTGTTCACTGTATCAATAAAATGGAGCTCCATTAGGGAAGCATAGATCTAAGCCCTGAGTGGAAGAAGGTACCAGTCTTTACCCAAAGATACAAAAAGGACCAGAGGAGTTCTGTTAAACGGTGAAGGCTAATCCTGCTTCTAAAACCCCATAGTATATTTTAAATCTATTATAAACAGGCGAGCATCTAAGGTGAGGCTCATTCCAGCGGTGGACCTGAGGCAACGGTAACAAAGGCCCTTTTGCTGTGATCTAAATAGGTCAGGGGAGTGCTAGCTCCACTGACGGGGGTTCCACTTCCCCCACTCCTCCGTCTGCTTCTCTTCACGATCAAACCGCGTACGCCGCTTCCAACGGTCGCTTCAGACAACCAGATTACGTTCTCCAGCTCATAAAGCAAGATGGCACGCGTTGCCATGGAGAACGTGGATGAGAGGGAAACCGACTTTGCAAACGTGCTGAAAAGAAAGAGCCTCAAGAGCAAGATGCCGAGCGCGGCTCCAACCTTTCGCTGCCGGCTCAGAATAAAATGTTCAAGCCCCCCCTCCTTCTGACAAAAAATAACAAGAAAATACAAAAATGACAATGAAAATATCAGACAATATACCGCTGTGCTCAAAATAGCAGCGTGTTCAAACAAAAACATTCACATAATATTTTTGATCGGATATTTCCACGTATGAAAGGCGTATCAGGAGCACTGCGCATTCTATTGCAAAGCAAAACAGGAAGAAAATAAATTATCCGATTTTATACCAGAAAGCGCGGAAAGAACAAATATTACTGTTAAAAAAAATTGTGAAGAAAAATACACACACCAACTCAAACAATTACTGTTAAAAACGAAATGCGCTTGAATAATAAGCTTTCATGTAAATCAGTGATAATAATATTTAGCAGAACAAACACAGGTCCCAGCTAGTAAATGGTTTGGTGGCGCAGGTGTTAGGGAGTTCGTCCTGGAAACACTCCTCCAGCTCCGACCGTCTCAGTCGTGCCCCTGGGCAAGGCACTGCTGGCGGCGGTCAGAGGGCCCGGTATACAAGCCATTTGCCATCTAGACATACAATATTTACTGATTTGGTTAGTGATGGTGCATCGCTTATGTCTCGAACACAACTGTAAAATGTAAGAAAAAAATTAATCTTTGTGAAAGGAAGCCTTAAAGTATCAACTTTAACAAAAAAAATTCAATATACATTTAAGAGTCACTCAGAGCATCAGGAAAGGTATATTTCCATACAACTATCCAGCTTATATTATGGTTTAGAAGCCGCTGCAAGATTCACTTTCTGTCAGAGAGCAACAATGAGAGCAAATATCCCTCGATTCCTTTGTGTCGCCTGCTTCACGCTCATTTAAACGACAGTGGAGCAAATACAATCAGCACTAATGCTGCTGAAAACTACCCACTCATTTTACTGCGTATTTAAGTGAAGCTAAAGGATGCGGCAGTGTGAAGCTAGAGAGCTGAAAGGTTTCCTTCCCCAGTCTGACAGCTAAATCCTGACGGGGGCTCCATGCGCTGTACGGATGATGTACTTTAAATTAGCAACATTTCAGTCCCGCAAATCTCTCCGCAATACCGCTTCCCATTCCTCAACTTGTAATATCTACAGAGATTGAGCACCGAGCCGGCACCGGCGCTCCGTTATCCCTCGTTTCCAATCTATATTCTGTGTATATCACTTTCTGTAACGGTTTAGGCTCGGCGACAGAGAGCTACGTCCACTCCGCATCTTAAACGTAGCAGATTTATAGACTGAAACAAGGCATTTTTCAGACTATTTCCTTCGAGGCGTGAACGATGCGTCTGCTTTGCACATGTTGCCGAGGTCTAGGAGGGAAAGCAGCGCAGGGGGGGGCAGGGGTTTAAGTTGCTGTGGTGCCAATATACCTTTAAGTCAGATCAGAGCTGGACACAGGGCTGAAAAAAGTGGGTTTGTAAAGGAAGGCAAAGGAGACTGAGCTCTGCTGGCATTCAACAACTTTCTATTCGTAAGCACATTGATTATATTACGCTTTGCTTTATCAGGGCCCGATTGTACCGCTGCTGTTAAGATTTTTTTTTACAGCTAAAAATCTGAAAAGGTTGCATTTAATCTCCCTGACTCAACATTTTGTAGAACCAACGTTTCACGTGATTTCAGCTGCAAGCCTTTAAGGGAGCATCTCCGGCAGCTGTGCACGCCTACACACCAAAAACGTTGGCCGTTCTTCTTTGCAAAACGGCTCTAGCTCAGTCACAACAAATTAAACGTTTCTGCAGACGTTACGCTCTTGCCACTAATTCCCAACTACATTTAGGGCTGGGCTTTAACTGGGCCGTTCTAATACGCAAATGTGCTTTGATCAAAACCATTTCATTGTCCGTTTAGTGATAATCCCCGCTGCTGGGTGATCCACCTCCCAGGTCTCAAGTCTTTTGCTGCCTGGAACAGGTTTTTTTTTTCAGGATTACCCTCCATCCATCTTCCCATCCGCTCTGAGCAGCTCAATAAAAAGAATCCCCAACACATGATTCTGTCCCTGATTCACTATTGATTGCAAGCTGTAGTTAATTTGAAATGCTTATCCTTCTGCCACGACGAGAGACGGAGGTTTGCCCCGGGAGGCAGAGGGATGAAGGTGAGCCGTAGCTAAACAGAATCCGTGGGTGAATGAGAGGGACCTTAGTGGAGCCGTGAGGTTACAGGGAGCAGAGATGGAGAAGGTGGAGGATTTTATGGACTTGGGGTCAAACGTCCAGAGCGGCGGCGGGCCCGGGAAAGAGGTAAAGGAAAGGTGCCCACGCAGGTTGGAAGAGGCGGAGAAAAGTTTCAGGTGTGCTGTGTGATAAATGAGTATTAGCAAAAATCAAAAGAAAAAGGTGTACAGGACAGTGGTGAGACCAGCGAAGTTAAAGTTCTCTTTGGGAGAGACGAGGATGGAAAGCAGTGAGTTAATCAGAGTGTTATCAGAATGTTCTGGTGATAAAGGCAGAGAGACCAGACTGAGACGGTTTAGACATGTACAGAGGAGGCATCGCCAGTACATCGGCAGAAGGGTGCTGAGGCTGGAGCTGCCAGGCAGCAGGCCCAGAGGAAGATCGCCAACATCTGGTCGTTCAACATCTGCAACAAGCTGTTGGAGATGTTCTACCACCAGTCTGCGGTTGCCAGTGTCCTCTTCTACGCCTGGGGGAGCAGCACATCCAACAAGGACACCTCCAGAATGGACAAACTGGTCAGGTGAGTCGGCTCTGTGATTTGCAAGAAGCTGGACTCTCTGGAGACGGTGGCAGAGACAAGGACACTTAAACTGCTGGACATTACGGACAATGCCAGCCACCCTCTGCACATCGTCTTCACCACTCAGAGGAGCCTGATCAGTGGGAGATTGCTGCTCCCCAAAATTAGGACCAACAGACTGCTGAACTCCTTTGTTCTTCAAGCTTTACAACTCCTCACTTGAGGGAAAGAGGAGGTGATAGGAAGAGGGACGAGGGACAAGGGTCAGCCCCCCCCCCTTTGGACTTCTTGTCCAAAACATTACCTATTGTCACTCATGTGCAATATTTTTTATCTCTCATTGCAATAAACACATGCCAACTACCGTGTAGTTTGGGTAATTTTTTATTTGTCAGATTCCAGCACATTAAAACTTTTTTATACTCTTTTGCACTATATACACTCTTTTCATATTGTATTTTATTGTCTGTTGTATTCTATCTTTAATGGCTCCAATTCTGCCCTTTGTATTCTGTATAGCAGGGATGTCAAACTCATTTCTATATGGGGCCACTTTGGCATCATGAAGTCATTAAAAGGGCCGGTAGACGATACTTTTCATTTCATAATTTCATTCCAGTTTACATAGAAGTATAAAAAATGCACAGCAACATAAAAATATCAACCTTAGGCCCAGTTTATACAGTTTATCAGCAAGAAAAGTTGATATTGCGGTGAGTTACACTTACAGCAGGCACAGTTTTAGCCACTTTATACACTTTAAAAGGATATATACCTCTAATTTATGACATGATATGCCTTTTTTTTTTTTGGCTCTTGAGGGCCGGATAATTTACCTTGACGGGCCGGATTCGGCCCGCGGGCCTTAAGTTTGACACCTGTGCTGTATAGGCTACTGGAACCAGAATTTCCCTGAAGGAGCAATCCCAAGGGATAAATAAAGTTGAGTCTAAGTCTAACAAGGAGGTTTATGGATTGTGTTACAGAGGACATGCAGGTAGCTGGTGTGTGAGAAGGGGGTCTGGTGCCTATCTCCAGTGATCATTGGGTGAGGGGCAGGGTACACCCTGGACATGTTATCAGTCCGTAAACAGGGTGACAGAAAACAATCACAACAAAGAACCCTGCAAACAAACACACACCCACCTAGCCGTAGTGACACCAGCACAACAGGCAAACTTTAAAAGGGGACATATCAAGCTTTAAGGCCTTCCTCGTCACATTTACACCATTTAGTGGTGGTCCATATAAAGTGGAACTGTAATCCTTTGGGCTGAATTCCTTGTTATTGTAGCTCTACAGCCCCTCTTTTGCCCCTGTTCTGAGGTGCATCAGAGAGCAACTCATTTTGGTGCCGTCTCTTTAAATGCAAATGAGACACTTTATACCCCACCCCCCCTTCCTGGTCACAGAGCATACCACTCCACCCCATTCGGCCATTTTTTTTAAAGTGCTGAGGGACGGTGTAATGAAGTGTGTTATTACACCCAATGACCGAACATTTTGGCTAATCCTCTTGTAGCTTTGGCATCCTTCAGCTTGGACTACAAAATCACAGCAAACAATTAAAATGTCATATTCACAAAACGGGTAAGCTAGAAGTCCAATGGTCTTGTTTAGCAGTTCCGCAACAAATACTGTGATATAACTGTTAAAAAAAAAACGCAATAGACAACAGATTTGCTTAAAAAACGAGACCCAAACATAAAGATATCAATGCAGCACCTGGAAAGACTAACTAGAGACTCCACATTATTAAGGGTTAAAAAATTGGGCTTTGCATGATATGTCCCCTCTGAGCAGATCACCGAGCCGGGACCTTTCTTGCTGTGACGCAACAGCTGAAACAATATTAACAGTGAAAACATACTTCTTCTAAAAAAGCAGCTCAGGGCTTTTTCCAGTTAAGACAGCAACACTCCTCAAGACTTTAAAAAGTTTAAAATGGTAACTATGTAACCTAAAACAAATGCTAAGTAATTTGATATATCCTTCCCTGTTTTCTGGGTCTTACTGTAAGCTGTGAGGGGGCCTGATTTCTGGGATGGCAGCAACACCACTGACCAGGCTTCTGGGCATGGAGCCAGAGAAACCTTACTGACAGAGTGAAAGATTGATCATCCGCCTTCGAGAGTTTGTGCTTGGCCAAAAACATTACGACAACCACACGATGACTCTATGAGGCAGGGGCACTCCGAGGCTAGGTAGCACACCGCCTGTCTCACGCCTCAGTGCTCTTCATAACTTGGTAAATCCTACATATATTTTGCATGTAAAAGGGCCAACGCTGGCCTCCGGTGCATCCCAAAACATTCTCTGTTCCCCCATCTGACTAAAAAAAAAAAAAAAAAAACAAGGCTGCTGTGAACAGCTTTAACCTTACAGCATCTTCAGACGTGTGCAAGTCATCTGAAGCCGGGAAGAGAAATGTTTCGTCCCAATGAACCTGTCAGAGCAGCTATGCAGCACTAGAATCCAAAAAAAAGCACATGGGTGCCATCCAGTCCAGCCCATTATCTCTACGCTAAGAGGCCTAGCTCAGCAGAAATGAGGCGTAATTTCCCCAGCGAACAGCTTGCCTCTTCCAAGGGTCAGAATTAAAAAGGGTGAAAGATGTCTGCGACGTGTCCTCCAAATGCTGCGTGACATGCTGCGGCGTGCACAAACACAAGCTAAAAACCGAGCCAAAAAAGCCCGCGCCGAGCCAAAAGAGCACAATGACTTCAAATGGCATTAACTAAAAAGGGCTTCTAATCATTACTCAAACAACGCTACAGATATGAAAAATGAGATTTCAGCAAAACCTTGCATCTGATAATGTTAAGAAAAAAAAATGATCTGGACTCTTGAATAAAACTAAAAATCTTTAAAATGTATCATCATTGCAATATGATTATATTCAATAGTACTATCTCTGAGGACTGCAATAATAAGTTGAGCATTGGAAACGGGCGATAAAACTAAAGCAATATACATCTCAAAATACTTTTTCCTCCATAGACACGACAAATGGTCGATAAAGACCTTCAATAGACATAAGATGAAGAGCCACGGGTATTAAAAGTCGCTCCACGCGGGACCAATCTTGGCTGGAATAGAGCCACATAGAGACATTACCGAAGAGAATAAAAAAAATAGCGTCATGGAGGAAGAAACGACTGAACAATTTACATCGTTGACGAGAAAAGCCGGAAAAGGTCAGTTGCGACGAGGCATTTGGGCCATTTTAAGTCAGGGCGTGGCGCGCACTGCAAATTATGTCTGTTTTACCATTAGACCAAACCGAATGTAAAACTTTACAATCCCAGATGAGAGCGAGTGCTGAGCCCCCCTCCCTCCCCAAAAACAACCCACCATAGAGTCGACTGTCTCTAGCCTCATGCCTGATTTGTTTTATATCATGATATATCGACTGATATGACAGATATTATCGTGATAAGATTTTATTCCCATATCACCCAGCCCTATGGGCCATTATAACTTCAAGTGCCACGAATTGACTCTCTGCAGGCCAAGCAGGCCGTCAGATGGAGCCTCAGTGCCCTACAGACCCACGCCGTGACTCTGATGCGCAGGGACGGTAGCGCTGCAGGGAGCGCGTAGGACACAGTGGGTTTATTTAGCACACGTCGCACTGCCGTCACATTACTAAAAACAAATCCATTTATTTAAAAATCGAGAGGCCGGAATTAGGAGATAGACAATTTATTCTGAATATTACTCATTGAAGCCTCAGCATCTCCTTTGCCAACAACCCAGACTTGATTAAGTTCTACAAGCAAGTCAACCTAGTTCGGTTTTCGTTACCGGGGGACGTCTGACATAAGAGCTTTAGCAAGTAGAACCAGCGCCGCAGTGAGATCAGGCCAGTCTCTACTGTGTTGAGTGGAAGAGAGCTGCATGTGATTCCCTTTATCTGCGTTAGATTACAAGTGCTCCAATGGCGTGGTGAAAGCCAGGCTTCTCCTGTAAACACCAACCTTTTCTCACCCCTTCAGACAGTCAGGAACCTTTAGGTTGTAGTAAAGCTGATCTGAGCCGGGGTATTCTGTGGTTCTAGGTGGCTGGCTGCCTGTTTTGACACAAGTACTTAAAAAAAATAAAAATTCAGAGGGAGCATAAAATATAACGGGCATTGTGTGCGTGCACAAACGTGTTCCCGTTTTATTTTCCCATCCGCTGCCATCTGGTTTCATTATTCGGGGACAGAAAGTGTTTGTGCAGGAACAGGACGTCACAGAAGAGAAGTTTTTATTCCAAAGTGCAACGAAAAAGGGCCTGAAGCGTTCTCGTTGTACTTCAGCAGCGTTTGGACAGAAGACGTGAAACGGGTCATTTAGGAGCATGCCAAACACAGGCGGGGGGGGGGAGAAATCTACAAGAAGCATCACACCGCATCAGTTTTAGAAACAAAAAGGGCCACTGAAATTAAGCATGTTTTCCAAGAACTTCATCTGTTTTTACCATTCTGTTTTTTTTTTGTTTTTTGCTGCGTTTATCATGGAGTACATGAATAAATGTGGCCGTTCCCGCTCTGCAGCCGCTGAGGCGAGTGAACGTAAAGACAGCTTTGGCTCGAGCCATTTCGGTTTGGCCTGTAACGTGGAGCGCGCGCGTCAACGCCGATGGAAGATCACCGAATCAAAGTGACGCCTGGTGTCAGCCGCAGCTCCACCGCATATCCAACCGAGGTCGTGATCGCAGAGTCTGCAACGCCGCTAGGACGCCGTACACGGCGAGCTGAAATCTACATACTGTGACGTCTGACATCGAAGTAATCAGACAAATGCTCACGGTCTTGGTGTACGTGCACCTCCTCGGTATCTGATATGACCTGGGACGGTCGTTTCATGCATCCTATCACCAGCTTTTCACAAGAGTTCGCCTTCATTTTGTCCCACGCAGCTGACAGAACCGGCTCAGCCGAGTCAGGCTCACGGGTCACCTTTTCCATCGCTGCCGGCAACTATCGCTTTAAACTCTGTCTCAAGTTGGGGCTTTGTGGCGGGACAGCCCAAAAACACTGACTCCGATGTCCTGATTTGACAGGATGAGTTGGACGGCTGTCCATTTGGAAGGCCCGTTATCACCCAGGCTTTAACTTGCTGCCTGATATTACTGAAAAGCTTCTGTTCTCATGGTGTCATGCTTTCTCCTGCAGCAACACACCCACACACCATGATGCTGCTGCCCCCGTACTTCATAGCTGGGATAGTGATCTCAGTTGCAAGCTTCCCCCTTTCTCCTCCATATATAAAAATGGTCTTCATGGTTAAAAGCTCAATCATCATGCCGGGTATGGAAATCTCTGCTTTCAACTGTATATGTCATGTAGCACTCATTACAGCCCTTTAAGCCGATGGTTGTGATTTAATGTACTGTGCAGCTCTACTAAATCGCTGATAAGCCTAGAATTAGACATGGATGCATGTGGAAAACCAGAGGAGACGTATTAAACTAGTGAAAGTGACAAGGCCTGTAAGTATCCATGTGAATGTCTTCCAACGGCCGATCTGTGTGTTGACAGCACTGCTTGGAGGCGGTGAAGTCCGGGGAGGGGACAAAGAGCAACGAGGGGAGAGATGGTGGGGTGACAAGGTGAGTGGCAGCGTGCGTCACACAGTGACGGACACTGACGCAAACTCGGACTGACGAAGACAGCGGAGGCAGGTCGAGCTCCTGGGAGGTATTTAAAAGCCTCGCCTGAGACAAAGAGCGCCGGGGTCATAATTTATTTTGCCAGGGAGGGGAAAAAAACAGAAAAAAAAAAGATGTAGTTTATGGAGAGGGAAAGAAAGTCGCTGACAAAGAGGACAGCAACCCCCCCACCCCACCCCCTTCAACACAGAAACACTGCCCCATGTCCTGGGCTGCTGTACACAGAGCAAGCTGCTGACTGTGCACTTTGTGGGGCTGCTCAACTTCTCAACAAAAGCCCTGTTGTCTCCATCGCTCTTGCTCCCTCTGCCTATCGCCCTCCTCTGTCTGGCTGGCGACTCCTCTTTAGCGTGCAGAGAAATATAGCAACACATACGGAGAAAGACTCTTAATGAGTCGTGCTTAAAGCGTGTGTGTGTGTGTGAGAATGAGTCCAAAAAAAAAAAAAAACTGTACAAAACAAAGGATCAAAAGACTCAAAAATAAGAAAACTAAGCCTAGAAAGTAAGACAGAACCAGACCAGAAATGTAGGCCAACACAAACTAGGGCATAAGTTCAAGAAAAGATGATAGAGGTTTGAATATATGCACTTTTTATACAAATAAAAATCTAAAATGTGTGCATTCATATTCACTCCATCCGTCTTCCCTTCAGCACCGACCAGCATGATGCTGCCAACGTGGGCTTGTTACAGCGAGGAAGCTTTAGTCCCCACACCCCAGATACCATGTTTAGCATGGAGGCTAAAACAGAAGCTTGGCTGTGTCCCATACGTCGTTTATCAGCTTGCGATGCAAACAGTCCATTTTATGGCTCTCTTTCACAGTCCTTCTTCTTGCAACATTTGCGGAGTGCATGACAGATCGTTGTCCTGTCCATGGATTCCCCCACCTGAGCCGTGGATCTCTGCAGCTCCTCCAGAGTGTTACACAGTGTGAAAGAGTTCAAGTGGCATGAATGTGTCAGCAAGGAGCTGTAGATCTTTACTGCTTCGATCTAAGGGTGCGTGGAAATTGGCACACATGAATACAGCTCAGTTTCTAGTGCTTGAACTTCTAAAACTGTAAATAAATCAGAGAACACACGGAGACTTCTCTCTCCTGCAGCACGGCGAAGTAAAAGCACATCACAGATGCTCCGTGTTCCAAGCAAATCTTTTGCAGAGGGAGAGCTGCAGCGTCTCGGGGGCGCAGGTCCAAAAAAAAAAAAAAAAGGAGAAAAACCAGGCCCTGAATAATGAGTGTTTGTCCCCCACAGAAAATACAAAGCAGTTCGCCATGTTTGCCACTAATAATTTACGGATCGCGGGCTCTGATCGTTGCGTATTAATGCGAGCACCTGCGCCCATTTTCCTTTGGCAGCACCACGTTGTCTGCGGACGGTTGGGTACGCCGCGTCTTTGGAGGCTTAGCTGGCGCACGGGAGGCAAAGCGGGGAACGAGCGCAGGCAGGCGGCATGAGACGAGGACGAGCTGAGAGCAGGCTGCTGTCAGCCCCTCTCCTCTCACACCCTGCCTCGTTCACAGACACGCCAGCACGCCGAGGATTTCATCCCCCATGATCCCTTCCTACCAGCTTCTCTGCCTGAAGGTACACCGTGGAGCTGCTTCTCTTTAAAAAAAAAAAGAATATATATATATATATATATATATATATATATATATATATATATATATATATATATATATATATATATATATATATATATATATATATATATATATATATATATATACACACACACACACACACAGAAGGTCACTCATTTCACTGTCTCAAAATGACAAACATTATCAACAACTGTGAAAAGAGTGAAGGCAGAGACCCAGCCACTAACACAAATGAATTAAAAAGCGCGTCTCGCAGGGAAAGTTTAATCCCGGAGCGAGGAGAGCCGGGTATAATCCTCTGTTGAATAACCACAGACTGACAAGTCAGACCCCGCCACTGGTGCTTGCTTTCTCCAAACACAACACATGTCGCCTCCGAGGCCCGGTGCTTCGCAATGAAAAAAAAAAAAAAGGTGTGTGTGTGTAAAGCAGCGCCCAGATCCTTAAGGCTGAGCCCGATTCTGCAGCAGCGGCGCTCGATACAAGAGAGTAATAAAGCTTAAGGGAGGCGTTGGTGATCCTGTCTGCCGAGCCACGGCGAACCAACTCAGCACAAGTTGCAACGGTCTACTTCCAACCAGTAGACTAGAGGCGCACTTTGCTGCAGCTCGGAACAATAGATTTGACCCTCTAGGAATAAAGCTGCTGCTATGTTATTATTTATTATTTACTTGCAAGGTTGTTTTCTATGTGACTCGCTGTACATGTCTGCATCTCCTCTGAACCTTCAGATCTCAAGGCTCATCAAGCATGCCAGCCTCCGGGGTATGGTGCTGGTTGCGAGAGAGCCACTCGCTGGCTTTAGTTAGCGAGCCAACCACATAAACCACAAGAGCAAAACGGGCTAAACTAGACTGGACTTTTACACTCGGGTGCCCTTTGTCTCTGAGAAACAGCAACCAAAAACACTGAAGTGGAGGCAGTAGCTGTGAGGACAGGAAACAAGTCAAATGGCCACGCTGGAGACAGTTGGTCGCAGCATAAAACACTCACTGGTAGGACTGGAACGGCGGGGGTGGGGGTGGCTAGTATGGGACCACTTTGTTTAATTCTGCAGCTAAAAATCTGCTAAAACAAAAGATCCCGTGTGGCGTCCCTCAGGGCTCCACTCTCAGGCCACTTGTGTTCAGCACAGATACGCTCCCACTCACTCACAGTGCCATAAAGTCCACTAAACATAACTAAATATAAACTCTTAACATAACGCACAACTAAAGCGTGCAGCACCAATGTGAGCAACACCAAAACGAAACACAGTTGCGTGGTTCCTCAATAAAAAAAATTAAAAAAAAAAAAAGTGTCCTGCTTGGGAACGTTCGTTTTTTTCTGTCAACTACGTTGATGATGGAGAAAGAAAGTAGGAGCAGACCAAAGCTTTTTGTCAACACTTCTAAAGATATGTAAAGGGACTTTATTTTCTTGAAAGAACATCAAGCATGAAACCACACAGCTCAGAGCTGAGGTCGATTTCAAACTATTCTTTTAGTGACAAAATCAGATGAAATCTACAGCCAGTTCAATACTTTTTGAAATGCCAAAACATGTTGGGGGGAGGGGTGAAAAAATAGAATGAGATAGAAATTCAACCATTCTTCTTCACGCTTTTGATTCTCGTGACTGAACTGTGACTTTAAAACGGAGGTGCACACTGACTGAACCATGGTTGACTGCCATTAAATCACTAACATGTACGCTGACCTAATCAACAAATCACAGCAAAGAGTGCTATATGTTCTTTGGATGTTTCAGTAGTTCTGATCATTTTCATGCTGTCTGGGCACCTGCAGCTCATGCAAAGTGCTGCCGCCAGAGTCTTGACCCATAGCAGGGAAATGGACCACACTCCTCAAATCACTGCAACGGCTTGTAAACATATACACTGTAAAATCTTGATATCCAATATAAAAGGCACTGGAGGATCTTGGGCCCTCAGAAATTTCAGAGATGCCCACAAGGCCTGAACCATCTTGATCCTTCTCCACCAGAGACCCGTTAACTCAGTGTTTCCAGGGCCTCCACTAAACAAGGACCGGCGGTATTTAATTTCTAGTCTTCTGCGCTCTGGGACCAACTTTCAGAAAACATGGAATAACTGTGGAACATTTTTTAAGAATTTTTGATAGAGATCTACTGCAGGAAATATGTTATTGTTAAAGAAACGCCCTTTATGTCTGTTTTGAGGTTAAAAAAAAAGAGGATGGACAGGATGTTGATATTTGTGGATAATGATGATGAAAAATCATAGTATCCAACATAGTGAAAAAATATTGATTTAAAATTAAATACTACTGGCACTTTTAGAATCAATCATTCTGTTGTGAAAATTAAAAGCAATTATTAGCAAAAAAAAAACGCTAAAACTTGCATTTATTATCCTTATTACATTTAAATACCATAATAAAAATATAATTTGCAGCCAAAGTCATTAAGAGCCACTGTGGAAGGTCCAAAGAGCCACAGGTTGCAGACCCCTGATCTAAAAAGTACTATATTAATTCATTGGTTCTTTTTTTGTTCTATTTAAAGTCTGCAGTTTATTTCCCAACCATGATTGTTTTCTGTTATTATTCTTCCTCTAAGCCACTGGTGGACCCGCTCCACAAACACATCATCCTCCCTTTCCAACCGGAAACGGAGAGCGGTTCTGAACGTGAACGCACCATCACTATAACCGCGACAAATTCGGGATGCGGACTCAAACGTGTCAGCAGCGACGTCCAGTCCCGTTGTCATGGCAACAACTCACAGACTACGTACGGCGCTAAACCGTAACGTCTGTGGTGGATGTGCAAAAAAATGGTTTGCCTTCCAAAACAGAGCTGCGTTGATCTCGACTCCTACTTCGGCAAAAATGTGCTCAAGATCGGAATCTTCTGCTTAAGTGTTAAACTCTCAGCTGGTTAAAAAAAAAAAGTCATCTGGTGTTATAGCAACACGGCTTACGGGAATATGTTACATCACTACGCATCAACGTATTTTTTTATTTTTCTATTTATTGTAGTTTTTAGCCGATAGTAAAAACAAGCTTCGGGTCTTGCACGTTTTTCTTGCACCAGACATCCCAGATTGCATTCGCTGCATGTGGCCAAGTCGGCAGGCTTTTTTTTTTTTTATCGTTATTACTGTTGTTATTATTATGCGTGGCGCTCTTACCGGTGGAGTGGTCCACGGGTCCCCCGCCGTTGTTGCCGAACAGGGCAGCGTACAGGTCAGGGTACGCCTTCTCCAGGGCCACACACAGGTCGAGGAAATGGTCGCTCTCCTTGTTCATCAGCATCTTCAGGAGGTGGTCGACTTTCTCGGCGCTGGACGAGCAGTTCTGGTCCAGCTCGAACCGGTCCAGCTGGCTCAGAGTGCCCGAGACTATCAGCAGCTCGATCACCCGGTCCGCATCTGTTATGGACTCCAGTAAGTTCTGGTGGCACTGGTCTAGCAACTCTTTGTGCTTTGGCTCCATGGCTGTGTGCCGTAGTTCCGTAGCTTCCCCAGCTAACCCCCCCTCCTCCCCACCCCCCCAGACGGCCAAGTGAACGTTAAGGATCCTCACCGATCAAAAGTACCGAACGATAGCCGAACTGAACTCGCCGCAGCTCGCAGAAGTTCGCCGGAACCACCACGGCATTGGGCTGCACGGGAAATCGGGTTTTATAGCATGTTGAAAAAGGCACAAGAAGCCATATTTGTTGCCCAAGGCTGTTGACTGCACTAAACAGCGATACATGTTTCCATCTTCCTAACGTGGAGCAGTTCCGGTTGTTTTTTGCGTCGCCTCCGCGTACGCGTCGCCGGAACACGTTCTTCTCCCCCTCTGTATCATTTCAGGCTCGCTTCGCTAACTCGACCGCTGGGAAAAACTCACTCAACTCCGCCGCTGATCCTCAGTTACACTGTACCCTCCGCCATGTCTGAGCAACTCAGCAGCTGCTGGCCGCTGTCAATCAACGAGCCGTACGTTACCATATAAGGCAAGGAGGGCGGCGCCTGGCACAAAGCCCGCCCATTTCTTCAATGGGCGTGCACGTTACTCCAGCCTTCAAAAAATCCCGTGCGGATAAACTGAGAACAGAGAGGATAATATTCAGGAGGAAAACACACATTTTAAGATGATCTTAAAAACGCTTTGCTGAACGTGTTCATTATATCCAAGACAATTACTCCTCAAATTAAATTCCTTAAACTTTTTTTTTTTTTTTTAATTCCTCAAACTAAATGCAAGGGAGAAAATCAGAGGTTCCTTGCTGACTCAGAGCTCTAAATTCAAAATGGCTACGTTTGGCCGTAAAACGTAGTGATTCTAAGAAATAAAACAGTTTAGTTTCCCAAAGTACGCATCTAATTAAATGTTTTATTGACATAGTAGCCTAATAAACAACCTCCTTAAGTGAACATGCCGCAACAATGTTGTTAGCCTGTTATTGCTAATAGCAGATGGCTAGACTACTGAGGGCATCTATGAGCATATGCTTTTCAAGCTTGAAACTGGAACATGTTTGGGCTGATGTCCAAGTTTCCACTTCAGAGCTAACAGCAGCTTTCACAAGTGCGCACACCTCTGTTAAAATGTCATGTGTTTGTGATGTAACAAGAAGCACCAGAAGTATTTTTCCACATACAGTACAAATCTATTCAATACAATTCCACCGTAAAATAAAGAAATCTTTTTGAAGAAAGAAAAAAAAAACATATTATAATAAAGTTTCAATAATCTGGTTGGCATTGTTCAATCTGTTTACAGTCTTCTTGAGTTCACACCTATCATCGATTTCATTGCATCTGGTTGACTTGAAATAAGCTTCAACTTTCCTTGTGGGATTTTCCTGACTTTTCCACTGTTGTATCCTATACCTTGAAGCCATAGCTTGGAAAGAGGTTACAAAGGATCACATGGAACTCAAGGTACAAAGGTATCAGTCAGGAGAATATTATATTTATTATTATCATTATGTTTTGGTTATCTATTCATATCATTAGCATTTCTAATGTTTATACAGAGACTTACAGAAAATTAAACAGAAGCAAAATGTAGTACTAGTTTTCAAGTGCTTATTGTGCAGGGTGTTAAAATGTTTGTACTTCTGCTCTTAACCTGAGGGTCCGTTTTGATACTAGCTGCTTAAAAAGATGGACTATGCAACTGCAGGCGGCTCCTTAGCATGCTCGCTACTCATAGTTGCCAATAGTATTCCTGCGACAGCTTTCCCTTAAATGAGGTAAATGTTTATCATGACATTTTGTTGAACATACTGAACGATGATAGAAGTGACCGTAGAAGTGTTTGTGTGTTTTTGCCTGCAAACATGTTACTGCATGAAATCTGAGCCTTACAAAAGCAAATAATGCTCTGAAAGTAAAACTCACTCACTCACAAAAAGGCTCAATCACTGGCCTACTAGACGTTACATATTAGTAACATGTAATCATATTTTGGGCTTTGCAAACATCATCAGTTGGCACAGGTCAACTCCTTTTTATTACAATATTTGATTGCAACAATACCAATAAGTAATAACATAATTACCAGCATAGACAACTTGTAGTTATAGCTTCAATGAGCCAGCTGACTGGCAGTGAGCAGTAACAAGTGGAGGAGGGGGAGCACTGTGTGTCTTGAACTGAAAATTCAGATCAGTCTAGCGCTTCCTCTGGCATCTCACTGATATAATTGTAAAGGATCAGTATGGCTGAAAATAAAAGGGGTTTTGAAAGCATAGCTTTTTAAAACATTGGGAGCCAATCCATGACTCTTTTTAATAAAGTATAATCATCGGTTATTCAAAACATAATAAAGTTCTAACTTTTTTTTCTGCTTGAAAATGCTTTCATAATTAATTTTTTAATCTATCTATTTATTTATTTTGGAGAATTATGATGATAGCTTTGGCTTGAAAGGCGATCTTAAAAATCTGCAATCTAATCCAGACATTTTATTTGAAGAAATAACAGAAGAAAAGGTCACCCTGGAGTGTGTGAAATCGCTTTCAGTCAGTTGCCCGGTCACATTTCAACAGAAGAAAATAGGGCTCAGATTCCCTGAGGAGCTGCATCCTTCCCTAGCTGGGATGTGAATGCAGTTTAATTAAAGCTGAGTGTCCCGACTTCAAGTCAGTAAATGTATTATGGAACATAACTTGAATATGTTGTGTTATAAAAGCTAAGCATATTAGCTACTGTGCAATTGTCCAAGTGCTCAGTTGTAGTGGCATAAATTAGTAAAACAATAAAAGATTAAGCCAACAGAGCTGCATCAAGTCAGCTTTCTGACCACATGAAACATCTTATTCGTTGAAAAATGCTTTTTTTTTTTTCTTCCATAAATAGAGATTTATTCATTCCTTGCATAATGCTGCTGCTACAGCTACAGGCTTATGCACCTTTTCTGAGCTGCAACCAATTTCATAGAGTGCTCTGTCTCCATGAAGGGATAAGATATTAGAGGGCGGCACGCCGTTTATCAACAACCGGGCCATTTATGAGGATGACAAATGAAATGTGTATTTTAGGAGGATTTGTAAAACGCAGTGCGATGACGACAGATGCGCCCTGCTTCCCAGTCTGCCGCTGAAACACAGAGATTTGTTGGCACAGAGGCAGGCGACTGCGGGCATACCTCTCAAACCGTGACCTTATTCATGCATGCCGTGAATCCCATTGTGACATCTGCAACTCGTTCCCCTCCTCCCCTCTCCCTTTCCCTACCCTGATGGCTGCATAGCTTGCGCAACCATGTGCCTTCCATTTGGATGAAAAATTAATTACGATTCATTCATATCAAAGGGAAGCGAGTCCCTTCTGCTGACACAGATTGGACAATTGAGTCTGTATCCGGTTTCTGAGGACTCTCATGTGAATGAGGGGCAGCCTGATGCTTTTTATCTTGAGGGGTTTGAGCGTGTTTATTATTTAGACAACTAAAGGGCTCTTTCTGGCTGTCCTGACTATTCACTGAAATATGGTTTCAAAAATTTGTTTATCAGTCAGCCTAGAAGTGGGGAGATAATAGCCTTATCTTTTATTGAGGCGACTGTCAGCAAGGATATCCATCACTTATGCTGGCCCGGTGGCCTCAAAGGAAAAAGAATCCCTGCATTTTACAGATTTATTTTTTTTCCATTACAAGCTGGAGTAGAGATTCAGCTAAAGCTGTCAGAGTTAAGGGTGGCAAAACAATTACTGCAGTGTGCACTCTTTTTTTCTCACTCTTTTATTCACTGCATCACAGGAATGTAACAGTTTTATTCAAATCCTGCCAGAAAGCAAGGAACGATACAATCCCAATATGCTGAGTGTTCGCAACAAATGAAAAAAAAAAAAAACAAGCTGTGAAAAGGAGGATAAGTTTGTTCATGCCGTTTGGCACAAGCTAAAGGTTTTAAGGATTATTTCGAGGCAGAATATTTTTTATAATGCTCAGATCTATAGAGCACGACAATCAAAGGCAAAACAGTATGGGCAGAATTTCATAGAATACAATAAAGAACGTTTCTCTCTAGCTAAAAACATGTTCAAGTGTAGGTAACCGAAATGAAAAAAGCAAAAAAAAAAAAAAGATAAAACTGTAACAAAACCAAGTACTGCACTGCATTTAAAATCACACTGGATTACATTCAATGTCACTTAAAGGGGCCATATTTTCAGTTCTTCCTTTTTGACATCGAAATCATTCAGTTGTGGTGTCTACAAAATTGAACTGCAATGTTTTGGTCTGAATACCTTGTTAATTACCTCCACTTTCCCCAATGTTCCCCCTGTTCTTAGGTGTGTCTGAGAGCAACTCATTTTTGGTGCCATCTCTTTAAATCTAAAGGAGGCACTTTGCCCTTAAATAAATTTTGTTGTGTACTTGGAGTCTCTAGGAATCCGGAAAATTTCAACATAGTCTGTCCCTGTTCTCTATTACATTTTATTTAACAATTTGCTGTATTTGCTGCGAGGTCATGCAGCAAGGTCATGGACGTCCATTGGACCAATTTTGTGAATTCGCCATTTTTTTATTTCTTGGAACAATTTTATAGTCCAAGTTCAAGGATGCTGAAGCTACAAGTGGCTAAGTGAAAGTGTTTGGTTGTTCATTACGCCGTCCCCTAGCATACAAGAATGGCCTAATGCTATGGAGTGGAACGCTCGGTGAACTGGAGCGGGACAGGGTGTGAAGTGCCTACTTTAGATTTAAAGAGACGGCACCAAAACGAGTTGCTCTCAGACACACCTCAGGACAAGGGTAAAAAGAGGGAACGTGGGGGTAAATTAATGAGGAATTCAGACCAAAGCATTTCAGTTCCACTTTATATAGACCACAACTGAAGGATTTCAATGTGAAAAGGAGGAACTGAAAAGCATGTCATGTTCCCTTTATTTTGTTTCTACATTTTATTCCAACTTGGCTTTATTCTGTTTTATTTTCCTGTGTTTTAATCATGTAAAGCACTTTGCATTGTCTTTGTACTGAAATGTGCTATACAAATAAATTTGCCTTGCCTTGCCTTCAAGTGGATAAAACACAGATGACTATAACCTCAAGTATATTTTACGAAACACACAAAATATGTGCGAAAGCATACAGTGCATAAGCTTGACAGCAGTTCAGTTTTCCACACCTTAAGGCAGGAAGGTGTTCACCAATCTTGTGGGTCTGCTGTTGATTTTGCCATATCATCTTCCTGATGGCAGCAGATTAGAAATTTCACATGGGAGGGTGTGAGGAGTCTCTGTTCCTGCAGCGGCCCTGAAACAAGTCCAGGACAGAAGGCAGGGCATAGGCGTTGCCAGACCCATTTTATGGCAGGCCTACATGCCCCAGGATATATCTTATGCGCTCCAGTAAAATTCCTAATCACACTTTGACAAGTTGCCATAGTTAGATAAAGAAAGGTGCATAAAGATTCACTTTAAAGATTACAAAAAAACCAAAGGATTATGCACGGTTTGTGCAGACGGGACTGCATTTTAAAGCCAGTTAAATTAGCATTATACTGTACATGCCCCGTGAAAGCTGAGAGCATTTTAAAAACGTTAGAAATACAGGGACTCTGAAAAGTCTCATACCTGGTAAAATGTCAGAGATTTATTTTGTAATGTGACAAAAAAAAAGCATCAATAATGTCAAAAGGTGATTACTTTATAATTTAAAAACATTTCTCCACACAGTTAAACTTAAACTGCAAACTCAAACAATATGTAAAATAAAAGTTACTGGTTGCATAATGTTTAACAACTATGTTGCTGAAGCCCATTCTCATTCTGTTTCAGCCTTCTTTGGTCAGAGGGTGTATCAGCATGCCACATCTTGTTCTACCTGTAAATTGTCCAAACCTGTCAGGTTATGAGAATATCTTTATTTTTCCACAGTCCTTTTCATGTTAGCTCACTGATTTTATGTCAGATTCTGGTTCTGGAATCCAGCTAAATCATTTCAAAACCTTCATCTTTACTCCCAGAAACTTATCCTGGGGTGTTCGAAACATTCCCCCAAGATTTTTGTCCACACCGACATGAAATAATGGCACAGTTGCTGCAGCTTCATTAGCTACACATCTGTGATACTCATCTCCCATTCTACCATAACCCATAGGCACTGTGTTGGGTTAAGTTCTGGTCACTGTGGAGGACCCTGAAGAACAGTGCACCTGGTGCCATGTTTAATAAACCAGTCGGAAATGATTTCAACTTTGTGACACAGTGAGTTCTCCTGCTAGAAGGAACCTTCAGGAAAGGGACACACTGCGCCATTGAAGGCATGAAAGTGGTCAGCAGCGATGTTCAGGCGCTCAGGTGGTTTATGAACAGGTCAGTACTAAGGAGCATAATAAATGCCAAGAAAACATCTTCCACATCATTACACTCACACCAGCAACCCAGGCCAATCCATGCTGTTTTGCTGTTTTATCAAACTTCTGACCCTACCATTGCCACAGAAATCAAAGCTCATTGAAAAGCCAGCGACTTCCCAACCTGTTAATGTCCAGTTCTGGTGAGCCTGTGTGAGCTGTAGCCTCGGCTTCTTGTTCTTATCCAACAGGCATTACGCCTAGTGTGGTCTTCTGCCGGTCAGGTGGTTATTTGAGCAATTGTGACACTCTCAGATCAGCACTTTCTGAAACACTCAGAACAACTGGTTTGGCAAAAAAAAACATGTCATTTTCAAAGCGACTTAAATCCCCTTTACTAGCCATTCCGATGCTTTATTTTAAAATTCTGCATGTTGTCTTCACCAAGGCTATAGCTGCCTCGCCGTCCAGCGCATGTGATTGGCTGATTTAATATTTGAGTTAACAGGTAAATTAACAGGCGTACCTGATAAATGTGACCATTGAGAGTATAAATCTGTAAGTGCGTGTGAGTAGCATCTGATCTTGCGGCTCAGTCGGGTTTAGGAACACCTCAGAGACGTTCTCAGCTCCCTTCACTCTCCTCTTCAGGGCCCACTCGTCTTGGCATATTGCAGCTCCAGTACCATGCAAAATAGTCAGTCATTTCATTTCACAAAATAAAATATATATAAAAAAAATTCTAAAATTCTGTTTTCTTCAAACAATAAGTCAGCTTTCTAGATTATTCCTTAATGTAATTAGTTGTATTACATAACTACTGAATGAGGGAATGGATTTCAGTTTGTATTTATGGTGAAAAGCTCGACGCCTGAAAACTCTCAAGTGGTTAAACTCTGATCGTTAACAACCCAAATCTTGGTAAGGACAAGCAAAAGCAGTTTAGCAACACGTAACACAATTCTAAGTTTTTCTACGCTGATGTAATCACATACACTTCTTTTTGTTTACCTGACATGCTCCAAATCCCGCTCCTCCATGTTGGCTTTGTTTAATGTACCAAAGGTGTTTTACAGCAGGCAGCAGCTCCACCGGCCACCCCCCACATTACTGACTGTCCTCCTCCACACTACTGCAGCCAGCCAGGCGCAGCGGCACATCTTTACAGCCAGGTGTGTTGAACTGACAGCATTTTAAGTGAAGTCCACATTATTATGTTTTAATGACAGTTTGAAGCACAGCCACACATGTTGGCCTTACACAAGAAAGACAAACGAGTTTTCATTTACTGAATAAAATGTAAAGTATCTAATGAAAAAAAAATGAATAACTGGTTCCTGGGATTGATCTTAAAAGCTTGGTTTTAAAAAAACGAATCCGTTGTTGCCTGTACACACTTTAACTTTTGTTCAAAGTCACAAGTATAAAGCTGACAAAGGATTTTCCATAAGGTGTGAAAGATGGAAATTTACATTTTTAGTGAGATGGTAAGAGCTTAAAAATGGCTTCACTGCCCTCTGCTGGCAGGGATATTCAATGGCGCACCATCAGCATCTGAGTAGCCATGGAAATGCATTTCAACAAGTTTCAAAGATTTGAAGACAGTCTATTGAAACCTCAAAGCTGTCATTAGAGTTATTGTCACATGCTGCTCTCCTTTTTCCTTAGCAGTGTGTGTGTGCGTGTCTTAATGGTTATTCTATTGTTCTGGACGTTGGTGCTGAAAGGTTTGGTTTGGATCCGGCTTTTTAAGCCTCCGTTTTGCAATCCAAGTTTCACTTTGGCATTTGAGATATTTTGCAAATGTTCCCAGGATCTAAACCAATCCTCTTCCCAGAATGCTTCATACAAACTCTGCATTTAAAAAAAAAAAAACATTCACCGCATTGTGTTTCATTTATTCATCTGTTTTATTTTTTGCTGTTTTCTTTGCAATTTATTAACTGGCATGCTAAGATTTATAAGAAAAGAAAAATAACAGGCACCTTGGGAACAAACTAGAACATCAGCTGCAAACACAGCCCAGATATAGTAAACAATAATATGTAACTGCAGACAAACTACAGATTAGATTAGACATTGGCAAACATCATCTTGCACTTTGGTACTTTAGCATTCCTGCAAATTAACAAACCAGGTGATGAACATTTATAATGTTGTAATAAAAATTCTTCAAAAATATATATATAGCCACAATTTGGATTTAAATTTTTAAAATATATATATATTTTATAATAAACAATTCAAAAATCCTGTGAATATATATAGCAAATAATAAAAAATAAAAAGATATGCATAGAAAAAACAACCATGTAAACGTAGCATTAGAAGCATTGGCATAGAGTGCAGATATGTAGTTGGGGTATAATTCATACAAAGGAGGCAGAAACATTGTATTCATAGAAGCATTTTAACGCTGTAAATATCCCAGACTTCTCGTATGCTGCTGCAGGCTGTGTCCGCCTTTCAGTCATTGCCACCGCAGAGCTTTATCAGCAGTTTCCTGTAGTCCCCTGATGTGTCTCCCTGTTAATTAGAAGTATAAGACATTCATTGAGAGATGCGTCTGGGAAAAGTATTGCATTTTTAAACAAACAATATTTTACAACATGTCTGAATGATGATAGACTCTTACATGGATGTGTGTGTACAGCGACTTTCCATAGTTTTTAACGTATTCCTGACGAATATCCAGCATGTCGACCTCTGAACGGGAGACCATGATCCGGATCAGGGTTCTGTCTTTAGTCCCAAGTCCCTAAAAGAGTGCAGAGGTACACATATTTAGATGAGTTTCCACAAAATATCCATATAGGCACAGCTAACTGAATTACAATTGCATTAAAGTACATTTATTTTGGTAATTCCAACTAAAAAAAAAAAAAGTGAAACTAAAATTTCTTTTCGATGATTTATGTAGATGGATGACACTTTAACAAGTTGAGATTTCCCTTTAATGTACAGAGACCAGAATAAATATTTGCTCTACCTTCATGGACTTGTAAAGTCTCCATGCAAAGAAGGCTGGTGTATTTTTAATACACTTCACTGCGAACAGAAACATCAGTTAATAGCAATTAAACATAAAGAAATAAACAAAATGACTGATGCAACAAAGACATAACTACACAACAACAACAAAAAAAAACACATCAAACGAAACACAGCAAAATATTTAGCTCAGGGTAGAAATCATAAGAAAAAAATAGGTAAAAACGGAAAACAGGTGAAACGCCTAATGGAGAAACCGTCTTTGTTTGAAAAATACTGCTTTAAGGCGCTTATTCTACCTTTAACAAGCATGCATCTGGTAGGCTATACTGTTCCACTGAGGGACTATGTAGTTTTTACCTTAAATCCCTTAAATATGCATATATATAAAATTAAAACATGTCTAATAAAGTAAAATGACACAAACCAACAGCACCAGAAAATAAACACAGCAGTGAATACAGTAAAAATAAAGTCTGTGACTCTAATACCTAAATTGAAATCGATTACCGCACCACAACCCTTAGAAATGTTTGCAAAATCAAGAAGAAAACAGATTAATGCGATTAGCATTTCCACAACATATTAAACATCAAAAGTGGTTCAAACGTTGCAAAATATCAAAGCTGTAATGAACATAACATGCGTGCAGCCATTTTAACAGATAATTGTTGCATCAAATATGTTGTTATGACAGTTTTCTATTATAATTAATGAGGAAAAGCGTGAATACCGTCTTTATAAAAAGGTGCTGCAAACCTAACAATAAAACACACTGAACCCATGAGAAGGCGCCGTTCTTACCCACTGCCAACATGCCACTCTCAAGGTCTCCAGACATCTCTCTGCTAATGCTGCTCTCAATGTCTCTGCCACACATCTTCTGGTATTCATAAAACACTACACACACACACATACACACACACACACACACACACACAGAAATACATCAGTAATACGGCCATTAAATTGCAGATTTAAGAAATGCAAACAGATCACGTTTTTATGCCTATATGGTATTTATTTGGGCGATATGTCACACTAGTAACTCAGAGTCCATATTTCTAAAGTATAATTTATCACAATCAGCTGCACTTTTCTAGTAAATTCATTAGGAATTTAGTTAATGTGTTATATGCCATATGACAAAACACAATTCCATTTGGTCATTTGTGTTTTTCAAAGCCTGCAGTTGGAAATCTGAACATCCGACTTTGTCACATTTACTAAAAAAAAAAAATCACTACTCTAATGGTGTGTTCCTTTTTCCTGGGAGGTCAGAACTAACGAGTCGCAGATTGCGTAATCTCCGGCTTTTCGCAATTCCAGTTTCCCTCTGTAGGAAAGTAGGAAAGAACATGGACGCTCGTACTGTTGTTAAAACAATAGCAATGACAATAACGCTGTTCTAGGTGGTATTTTGTGCAAATAAACAGCGCCGAAACATTTGTCTGATGAAAACTGAAAGGTAGCACCTGTGTACGACGGACTAAAAGTTACATAAATCATGAATGTATAGTTGGGTACAATCCTGTTGCACTGACTCGTCTGCACCCGTTCCAATTAGATTTTCTGACCCAGAGGTTGAGAATTACGACTACCGGGAACAAATGGATCGCTACTCTAAAAGCAGAGAAATGGGCCCGACAGAAAGAGCCAGACATCATGGAGCCAAGATTTTGACAGATAAATTGCAATAATGAAACGACTCAAGTATTAACAGGCCTGGCGGACTGTTATTTTCCTTTGCGTCAGAGGTGAGAGTTTTAATCAGCCTTGATGTGCACAAAGCGTGGCTCATGACAAGACTTAAAACACGGAGTTGAAACAAACCATGGATAAATTGCTGATAAGCAAGAGTCGAGTGCTTTTCATGCTGCGGTCGAAAAAAAAACACCTACCGTAATTAAAGGCAGGGAAGGAATACTCCACTCCAGGCCTGACTCCAGGCCTCGGGAGCATCCCTTCTCCAACAAACCTGGATCACATGGCAGAATTACCTCGCCGGGACACCGTTCAGCTTTGCTGAAGGTTACTACCCAGCTTTTCATTTGATTCTGACGTGCTGGAGAAGGGATGGATTGAAAAGGTGCATAATAGTAGCCCCAAGGACTGAACCTCGGCACCCCTGCTCCACAGGCTGGAGAAGTAAGCTGCACTACACTATTCTATTTGTGATGAATTTCAACCAAAGTGTGGAACCTATTTTAAGAAATAGCTCAATTCTGGTTGGTGCACGTTCTTAGCAGGTTTGCTTTGTCCCGCTTTTAATTACCTGTAAACCACCTTTCTGCTCGCCACTATTCATTAGATAATAACTCATTCTAATTATGTAAACCACTACTTTTAGGGATATCAGATTAAAGAGGGCTAGATACCACTCCACTCTTCCCAGATTTATATTTCTCCCACTACACAATCAAGCACTTCTTTGTGTTGGTCTAGCTCCAAAAATCCCAAGAAAATCCACTGAGTTTTGTGGTTGTAACTTCGTCTAAATGTTTTACAAAGAACTTGTATTCTTACAGGCATTTTTTTTTTACCTGTTCTGAGATGTGGTTTGCTTCTTGCACACAAAATGGCATTGAATTTGGACTCGTCTGTTCCAAGTTTGTTTTCTCCAGCAGCGTACAGGGCCTGCAAGACACAAAAAACAACAAAAGCATTCGTATGTGGAACCACATCTTTGGAAACTGTAGTGCTGACCAATCAGACAGAGGAGGAAGCAAGCAGTAATCTTTTGGCAGATTCATGCGGTGTATCTAAACACTAATTATCCCCAACGTGAGATCAGACTTCACCTGAGCGTCTTGTTTAGCCAGGGAGACGTCAACGTTCTCCCTTTCATCTCGATTACCCTGGGAGGTACAAAAAAAAAAAAAAAACAGCAACACAATGAGCAGATATGTCACAGCTGGGGCAACAGAGCAGCTGAAAGATACGCAAGATAGTGAAGGAAGTCGTCTGCGACAAAGCTGTACCTGAGACAGAGCGATCAGGAGCCGGCCGAAGTGGCCAGAGGTATCGCTTTTAATGGCATCTTCCAGAGATTTCTTATAGGCTGAAAAAAGAAGAATTTAGATGATAAGGACAAACAATTTACAATGACTAAATAAATAGGACTAGTAGCTATTATAAGCAGAAGTGGTTCCTGGCTGATGATGAATATTTGTCCACAAAGATTGAAAATGATTCCGTCTTGGTCATCTATCATGTCATTTTTCCATCATTCATTCATTCATTCCCCTTCTCCCACTTACTTGAACAAATACTCATTGTGGACTCCATTCAGACAAAAAGCTCAACTGGGTTTACTTTCTAGAACCCCAAGACTGATACAAGCAGTGACTCGGACCCTGTGAGTAACCTGGCGTGATGCCTTTACGTGTTCACAGTTGTACTATTAGAAAGCAGCACATTCACAGTCCTGATGCAGCTCACTTTCTTTGTAAAGCCGGTTGATTTCTCTGATTTCAGCGTTGGAGCGCGAGGACAAGATCTCTATCAGGCAGGCTTCGTCGGTTCCAGCTCCCTGTGGGGGAGACAGCAGAACAAACAGAACATTAGATTGTTTTGTCTTCAAGAAGATCCGCTTAAAACCTGCAACCAGTGGAGTCATCTGCAAGCTCCTGGGTGTCCCGTATCGGAGCACTTGCCTTCATAGCATCGTGGAGTTCGGAGACGTCCAACTCAGTCGGGCTCTTCAGCATGGCCAAGACCAGGGACCTGAAGTCTCCAGAGAGTTCTGAACGCAGATCTTTAACCAGATCCTGGAGATAGAACAAGAGTTTGGAATAATTTACAACCAGCACATGTTGGGAGAACTTAAAGGTTATCTGATCCCCGCTCCGTTTCCCCGTTGGCACCATCAGCTGATGTCTACTAGTCACCGATATCCACCCACTGCACAGGGATCCATGTCTGTTACTATGTTTGTAAACGGTGTCAACTACTGGAATTTTTAAAGTAGGCTATTCCAAAATCAGAAAGGTATGAGGTATAACAAAAGAAAGAGAAATAAACAACAGGACAGCCCCATAATTATGACCACAAACAGAAATCCCACCTTTCCGTAGGACGTTTTGTAGGCTCTGCATAAAGGTACTCGCTGCCTGATGGAGCGACTGCCCAGAAGGTCGATTATGGCTTGCTCGTCAGTTCCTGCAGACAGTTTTGAAATGTAGCGTTAGGCACAGACAGAAAAATGTGGCCTAATGGCATTTAGTATTCTAGTTTTAAAGTAACATCTGTACTTAATGCATAATTTTTAACTGCAAAGAATAGAACAAATAATAATAATAATAATAGCCATCAATGTTAAATTAAGTCAACTCATTAAACCAAATTTACACTAAATTAAAAAGGTAAAAAAGGTTATTGAATTGAATAGCTACTATGAATTAAGTCTAAAACATGACTAAATGAATGATAATGTAACCATGTTTTATATATATATATATATTTGTTTTATTTTATTTTTTTCCATTTTTTTCAATATTCTTAAAAGAACAGAAGAGGAGGAAAAAATAGTCCAACTTTACAGTGTTCATAGCAAGCAATTGGTCGAGGTTTTATTTACAGGGTTTGGTACACAAAGAAAGAAGAAAATAAAGTGCACCACGTGCATACAGAGAGCCCACCTATCTATAACAATATGTTTTGGTTATTGCAGGTAAGGCTAAAAGCACGCCTTAATCTACGGATCAGTGTTATTCGGTTTTCTGCCCAGAAAAACTCACCAAAGCCCTTCATAGCTTTCCTGAGGACCTCCACATCTCTCAGTGGATCAGCTCCAGGGAAGTCCTTGATTGTTCCCCTAAATCCTCTCTGATGTAGAAGTACACAAACCAAGATAATAGTTTTTTTTTTATTATTATCAATTAAAATTTTTTTTGCATGCAACAAACAAGCAGAGCACAGAGATAGATTTTTTTCTTCAGGCAATGTCATTATTTGCATTCCTTACGTTGACGGCTGGAGCTACAGGCATGGCTCCCCCTCCTCCTCCTCCTCCATATGCCGGCATTGATGGATTCGGTGACGGGGCATTCGGGTAGCCTGGCATAGGTGCTGGTGCTCCTCCAAAGCCAGGCATGGGCGGGTTGGGTGACGGTGCTTGGGGGTATCCAGGCATTGTCTGTCCTGGCTGGCCAGGGAAGCCCATCGCAGGATACTGTTGTTGGGGCATGGTGCCTCCTGGCTGTGGGTACAGGCCATATGACTGTAGGTTAGGATAGAGGGCACCATTCCCTCCCACATGGGGGGCAGGTGGGTACCCCCCTGGAGCAGGTGGGTACCCCCCAGGTGCTTGGGGGAACATGGATGGGTTTGGAGTAAACGGCCCCATGCCAGCAGAGATCTGGTTGCCCTGTGAAAGATTGGCATCCAAAGTAATAACGTTTTATTCTGCGCAGAGAACATATAGCAGCACACACCTTATTTGGAGTGGTTTCGTCTGTGGAATTTGCATTTTACACATTACATTTACATTTTTCAGGAACACATATCCATGTCTTCTATCTCAGATTAATCTCATAGAACAGGTAGCTTGGGTTAATGTTTCTCCTGTTTTAGGGTAACAAGTTAAATGATGTTCAGGTCTCCAAAGTGAGACCATGCTAAGTAAATGCAATCTTAAAATATCTCAAAATAGGAACCAAAACAGACAAAGCAAAGAGGACAAAATGGAGGACAGATAAAGGCGGCGTCAGACTGATAGGAAACGCAGGCATGGAAGAGACTTTGGCACGCGACTGATTTACATGCAGCAGAATCTGAGAGGAAAACTGGCAAGGAAACCGGCAACGGCGAGGATTTTACAGTTTGTACTTTGGGAGAAAAAAAATTCTTACCGTTAAATGTAAGAGCATCAGTTTCCATTATGGCCTGTGCCAGTCAATCTAACTGCAATACTTAGTGCATTAATCTGAACATGTTGGGTTACAGGTTTACTGTATATCAAGAAGAAATGCGTGCTGAAGTAATATTCAAGGGCTAAACTGACCATGCCTGCATTGTATCCAGGGGCGGGAAAGCTGCCAGGAGCGGCGGAGGGATATCCACCAGAGGGGCCGCCTCCCCAGGAGCCTGCGGCACAAAGAAAACATAAAAATGCATCATGTGGCATAAATGGCTGATAAAATTGACATTATATGACTAACAAACGACAGTGATCCTTCTCCGTGGATTTATTGCTCTTCTTTTTGTTTACCAACTTCATGTAAGGGTGCTGGACAGAGAAAGGGAGCATTGTGTGTACAGTTGACTGCAGGATTTCCTCATCTTAGCAACAGCAGAGATATGTTTGCTTTTGAGGGGGGGACATGTTAACAACGCGTCATGTCTCATGACCCTTGTTGCCTGCAAACACAACTTAGCTGACAAATCCTGTGTGAAAGCTACCAAAACCTTTAGCACTCAATTCTTTTTTTCTATTTAAATTTTGAATAAAAAGATCATTTTCACTCTAAATTAAAAAACATGCACATCTTCACAAACGTTTCACAAAGGGGACATGTGCAAAGTTCACTTTTGCCTGTTTGCAGAAGGCAAGGCAAGTTTATTTGTGTAGCACATATCAATAACAAGACAATTCAAAGTGCTTTACATGAACAGACATAAGAAAATAACACATATAGAGGAAAGTACATTGCAGTGGAATAAATGGACTACAAACTTCCGAACATTGTACTCCCGTTTGGGTCTCCACTGCTTGTAAAAACAGTCCATGTGCTCCTAAAAAACATCCAGACATTTTTGGTAATAAGTAATGTTTTGTTGTGGTCTAAAAATAAGACGATTCCAAGACCTCCCGATTATTACGTCACAATCGACAGGCACCGCCCCTCACCTAGCAACCCCAGCTGAGCCCAGCCATTCACTTAGCAACCCAAACGGAGCTCCGCCCACTTCATAAGCTAGTTTTACTGCTGTGTGTGATGTACAAAAAAATCTAATGAACATGTTTTTATAGCCCATACTAGGCCTGGAAGATATAAGGAAAAAATGCATGTTGATAAAATATAAATCGTATTGATCGATATCGATAATTATCAACAAATTCAAAACATATATTTTAAGTGCAGCCCTGGGCATTTTATGCGGTTGCTTAAAAACACATTTTTATATAAAGAACACTGAATTCAAACTCAACGATTTAAATCAACCAACTTTTTACCAATACTGCAAGTTTTTAAAAAAGAAAAAAAGAAGTCGTGTTCTCTGAACTCTTTGAAGGGGGCGGAGCTTGGTGACAGCGATCCTGGGTCACTGTTTGTGATTGGTTGGGAGGATGTTATGACTGTAATATTAACCTACATGGCTAGAATGCAAAAGGAAGGAAAATTGTTATTCTATTGAACTTTTTCTTGACTCTTCTTTTTTTCAATCACCGATATACGTCTAATCGATCGATATATATATTGTCATTGAAAATGTTTGCTTACCTGTGGGTAACTGTGGTGGGTAGGCTCCAGCCTGTGGGGGATAACCACCTGACTGTGGTGGATAGGCACCAGGCTGAGGAGGGTAGCCTCCAGGCTGTGGAGGGTAGCCTCCTGTTTGAGGAGGGTAAGTCCCCGGCTGAGGTGGGTAGCCAGCTGGTTGTGACGGGTAAAACCCAGGCTGTGGCGGGTACGTGCCTGCCGGAGGGGGGTATCCCGGGTAGCTCATTGCTTTGAACATAGAAATGAACAGTTAACCAATTTTGTCATGTTAAATCTTTAATGTGTTTTGAGGTATTTTATGTGATGGAGCAACACAGACTAGTGCTTAATTGCCAAGTTTGAAGGGATGGGATCTATGGCTTTCATTTCATTTACAATAAAAATCTAGCCTGGCATGCATTTGTCTTTGGCCCTCCGAGTCAGTGTTTGGTAGCAACCACCTTCCTCTGCCATCACATCTGCAGATCATTTGGGGTCCGTCTCTAACAGCTCTGCGCCTTTAGAAAAATGTTGGCCCTTCTTTACAAAATAACTCCAGCTCAGTCAGCCTGGATGGAGGACTATCTGTGAACGGCTAGTTTCATGTTTGACCACAAATCCTAAATTGATTTTAGGTTTGGGCTTTGACTAGGCCATTCCAACGCATGACTGTGCTTTAACCTAACCTATTGTCGCTCTAATTTAGGGTTCTGCAGGAAAATGAGTTTCCACCCGAGTCTCAAGTCTTTTGCCGCCTCAAACAGGCGTTCCTCCAGGAATTCCCTGTATTCAGCTCGATTCCAGCTTCACTGACCCTGCTGAGGAAAAATTCATCCCCACAGTATGATGCTGCCTCCATTGTCTTCTACAGCAGATAAGGTGTTTTCAGGGTGACGTGCAGTGTTAGTTTTTCCACCACACTGTATTTTGCATATGGCCCATTGACTTTAGTTGTGGTCTCATTTAGAAAGCCTTCTTCCACATTTGTGGCAAACTTCTCCTTCGCTTTCAACAACAGCTTCCTGTTTGATACTTGTTCCATAAAGAGCAGATTTTTGGCATGAACAACAGTGGTCCTATTGACAGACTCTTCCACCTGAGCTTTGGATTGTCGCTGCTTCTCCAAAGTCACCAGGAGCCTTTTGGCTGATAAATGGTCTCCTTGCTCGGTTGTTTAGGTGGCCGCTTATGTCTTGGTAGGTTGACAGTTGTGCCACACACAACTTCACCCATGATTAAATGACACAGAGCTGGACTCTATTTACTCACTAGATGCTTTTTGTCTATTTATAAAATAGGGTTAGGGTATTTAGTTTCAGTTTTACAAGATACGTTGGTCAATCACACAAAGTAAATTTTACATTTAAATGTGTGTTGTTATGTAATGTTCTATAACAATTATAAGACATGGTAATTCCCTGGCATGTAACAGATAGACCAAGATGACAGCGCTGCCTTATGTAAGAAGCAAAAAAGTACTTTTTTTGTTGTTGAGCAAAAAATAAAATAAATGAGAATAAAAAAAAAAAAAAAACATAGAAGAACACATCATATTATGGAACATTTAATTCATATCAGATACAATGATACCTTATTAAGTCACTGGATATATCTTTTCCCTGACCATAAAAAACTGATCTTCTTCAGATCTGGGATATGGAACAAATAAATAAATAACAAACAGCTATGCAGTATGGGGGGGGGGGGTGATCTTGGTTTTGCTTATGGAGAAACTGCTCTCTACAATTTAGATTTCTTTTAAGACAAAAAGAGAAATTGTCTTATGGAACTTTACTCTAGTTTTCAAGTCATTAAGTATTCAGTTATTTAATAGATAGATAGATAGATAGATAGATAGATAGATAGATAGATAGATAGATAGATAGATAGATAGATAGATAGATAGATAGATAGATAGATAGATACTGAAAGCTGGTGTCCAAATATTTGAGTGAAAGCTAAGTTTCCCCCTTTTAGTTGCATTTAGTAGGAGAAGCCTGCGCTTGTAAACTTTTCCATGGGAAAACTGACCTCACCAGAGGCAGTCCTGAGCTTTGCATGTCCAGACATTAAACCCAGATATCTCACCGTTTAACATACGCCCACAGTATACATAGGCACATTTAAAGCAGGTGAGATAAAGCTGACAACTGTCTCTACTGTTCTTCCGCAGCTTTACAAGCGAGACCCCCCTTCCTGATATTACAGCATCTGCTGGGCCCAAAGGCCCAGCAGATGCGTTCAGAGTCACCCAGAGCAAAGATTTCACGTTAAAGGTTTCGTTAAAGTTTTCAGTCTCCAGGTACAATCTGTTCCAGCTCAAGTACATGACGTTAATCCTGTATTATTCAGCAGAGACGACAAGCCCTGGGCCTTTTCCACACCTCCTCTCTAGGACGGATCCGAGCAAACCGAGTTCACTTGAACCCCCCACCCTTCGCCTCCCCGGACGGCTCCAGCACATAAAGCTTGTCTCCTAGGCATGTGCTGAAGCCTGCCAGATATGACCCACGGAGGAACCGCGGCGAGCCTCCACGGCAGGGGGGGGAGAAAACACGGCGTACGGCGCAACTACGTGGCGAGACGAGCTCCTTTGCAAGGCTGACTAATAATGAGCGCCGAGAGGGCAGGAGTGGCCAACACGACGCCAGCAAAAGACTCCGCAGACCGTCGACGCGCAAACAAACTTTACTCCGTACAGAATAACGCCATCGGTTGCGATGTCGGATTTTTTTTTTTTTTTTGAGTAATTAATTTCTAAGGTACTTACTTTCAGTCTGCTTCCGTTCTCTTCCTGGAGTGCGAACGGCTGCTGGGGCAGAGAAACAGAGCAAGAAGTGTCAACCTAATGGGTGGAGACGCGTTTTTCCGTTCATGGTCAGGAGGAGGGGGGGACACGCCCATCTCTGGCATGACGCAGCTCTGACTCAACCATAAATAACAACAGCAAAACTGTTTACGCCACGCTGAGCAGCTGCTACGACGTCATCGTGGGAGAGAGTATACATCGTCGTCTTCTCGCGATGTCCGCGTCTTTATCAGATAAATCCGTCAGATAGATGGATGGAATTAAAAATAAATAAATGTCTATATAATAAAAAAAAATCGCATAACCAGCCTTCCACCTCCGTGCCTGACAGTGAGGCGAGGCGGGATGCCAGGTGTGGTTTCCAACATGGCAACATGCTGGAAACATGGGTTCTGGATTCCGCCCCTTGGACAAAAGAGCGTTGGGGAAATCCTGAATGTGACATTTTAAGCCACACGTCACCGGGCTATTTTTAGAGTGACCATGGTTGGTTGCCAAACAAAGCCAAAGGTGCTCCTGGTATGAGCTATGAGTAATGACAGGGTGAGTCTGAGAAAGCTGTCATGGGACTTTGTGTGACAGGTTAAGCTCTGCCGTGTGTATGTGGTGGTTAGAAAACCCAATGCAGTGCCAGTATACCCAAGCTGGTACCACTTTATAATAAGGCTCTCTTTATACATGGCTAATGAATAGTTTATTCTACGGTTCCCCAGGAGTGAATGCTGCTTGTCGGGACTTTGATGCAATCAACTGGTTTCCTTATATAGGACATTTTTGACCAATCTGTATAATCTGACCCAATCTGTATAATATGATTGAACTTGACTTTGTAAAGTGCCTTGAGATGACATGTTTCATGATTTGGCGCTATATAAATAAAATTGAATTGAATTGAATTGAATTTATAGATATGCTATTAATGAATCTGTACACACTTTATAACACATTCATAAGTGTTTATTATACATGAACTATGGGTGACCAAGACACAAAACTGACCTTTTTTGCCAAGTCGTAAGCCTAATCTGTTCAACTATGTATTTTATCTGAAGATGCCTATGATAAACATTTCAGACTAAGTTACTACCTTGTAAGCACAAACCGGTCAGTTTTGTCTCTTGCTTGCCCTTAGTTAATACATAACAAACACTTCTGAAGGAGTTGTAAAGTGTTTATAGTTTTGTTTATAACATATTTATAAACTAATTATTAGCCATTTATAAGGGGAACCTTATTGTAAAGTGGCACCCTCAACTCTTCCCAGAAGGACAAGTTTTTACTTGGTAGGAGGAAATGGAATACATAACATTTGTAATGGTCCTGGTGAACACTGGACAAGACAAGTATAGAAAGCAGGGCACAGAGGAGTACAGAAGACACAGGGGAACACAGGAATGGTCAGGTATGAACAACCAATTCCATCAAATAGCCAAATTATGTGTAGTTATTCAAATATTAACAAACGGGACGGTTACGTTTGCAGCGGGACAGAATGTCCAGTTCCTGGACAGCCATGTGAAAATTTGTATTTTTATTTTTGAACAGCTTCAGCAAGAGCAAGAAAAGATGTGTGAGAATCAGGGGGATGTGAGCTCAATTCCAAGCGTCATTTAATGTCACAAAAGATAAACTCAGGGAGGCGTTAATTAGTATGTGTTGTGTGACAGTAGGGATTAAGTCATTTATTGGCTTCCCAGATAATTTTCATGCACTATTACAGGTTACATTAGAAGTAGATAAAATAAAATAAAAATAATAAGCGCACCGTTGCTCTACAGCCACTTTAGAACCTAGAACTAAGATGTTACCCATTTTTTGGGCCGTAGATAAGGAACCAAACTGAGCCTGAATGTGTCACACAAAGAGCAAGAATGGCCACAGTACTACTCACAAAAACAAGTGCAGTAATTCACGCCTGGTTATTTTTTATCATGGCGAAACAAACCTCACCTTATGGCACTTTACAAAACTGTGGGCAATTGTTCTTAAAGTCTGGGTCTATTTCCAGATGTCTGGAAGCTTGAAGGTTTGTGAAGGTTTTACATAGACCAGCCAAAGAGACGTTGAAAATTTTCAAAATATATTCTTAATTTATTACAAAAATTGTTCAAAAATTATAAATTGGGGCCCAAAAATAGAGGCCAACATAACAAAGTACAAATCAGGTAGTAACACAAAGAACTCAAGCACAAAACTGACCTAACAAACGAGACATGAGGGGGAACTTAAATAGTGGCTGATCAGACCACTGCTAATTCACACACGGGGGTAATTAAACACACAAGAACTTAAACAAACACTGGTCAGCACATTACTAAATCTTTAAATTAAATAAATATTAGCATTGAACTAAGTTACAAAAAGAAGAAACATTAAAGAAATGGTCAAAATAAATAAAATGAAGGCCAAATTTCCCCTTCCCCTGTCATACAAATGGAATGACCCGTTGAGGAAGCTTGACATCCATATAAGGACATCAGCTGGAGCACATCTGTATGATTTCAGCAGCAGGTCCAGAGGAAACTGGTAACTCAAAAGAAGAAATTAATTTGTTGCATTTAACAAAAAATACAAGAGAACTGACAAACAAAGTTAACTAAATGTGTGCACTGCAAATAGTTAACTAAAGAGTCAGACTAATGAAAACAATTTTAAAGATAAGTATCTAAACTACTCAAATCAATATGTAAAGTAATATTAAGGAAGAACAGAAACCCATTACCCTTCCTGCCTCTGTGTGACAGTTGGGACAGCTGTCACGTGTAGTAGGACTGGACGGTATAAAAAAAAGCATATCAAAAAAATAGAAACCATATCGATCGATATTGATAATTATCAAAAATGATCAAAACATATATTTTAAGTGCTGCCCTGGCCATTTTATCCTGTGGCTTTAAGACCTATTTTTAAATAAAGAACTCTGAATTTAAACACAACCCTTTATTCAACCAACTTTTTACCAAAACCGTAAGTCTTAAAAAAAAGAGAGTATAAAAAAAGAACACGTGCTCCCTGAACTCTTTGAAGCTTGATGAAGGAGCTTTCCTGGGTCTGCGTTTGGGATTGGTTGGATGTAATGACTGTAGTATTAACCTGCTTGGCTAGAATGGAAAAGGAAGGAATACTGTACTGTACTTCTATTGAACTTTTATTGACCACTTATGTTCACATGTCTGTCTGTCTGTCTGTCTGTCTGTCTGTCTGTCTGTCTGTCTGTCTATCTATCTATCTATCTATCTATCTATCTATCTATCTATCTATCTATCTATATATATATATATATATATATATATATATATATATATATATATATATATATATATATAAGTATCTGTAGCTTGAGCAGCACGTATCCTTTGAACACGTATATGAATGTGTGTATAGTTTCTGTTAGGAGAAAGCGGGTTCCATCGGGTAAAACACATGCATACATGCATTCACAAGGAGAAGCTCCACAGAGATCAGCTTGTTTAATCTAATAAACCCACTAACTTGTCGGTCAGAGGTCTGGTTGCCATTAAGGCCAATTAGCCACAAGAGGGAGCTATTTTAAAGGTTTTTCCTCTCACACGCCACCAGCCTGCCTCTCCTGTAGCCAGTAAACCTTTCGGTGTTCAGCGTTGTGTTTGCATGCAGGGCGGGACATGCTCCATAAATGTAGACGGCAGACACCTTCAGATTCTTAGCTCAGTTTGATTGCCTGATTGGTGGACTTACTGCCGGTCTTCTTGGCCAACTTGCGTCCGTCTGTTTAGCAAAATTTATCCTTATTTCTTACATGACAGAAGCAAACTAAGCTGCTTCTCATAGAATACAGATTTATAAGCTATGAAATACCTTCAAGTTCCCTTTGAAGGTTTAAACAGCAAATATGAGACTTTATTTTGTAAGTTATTAAGTGCTAGGGCTGGACGTTAATTTAATAACTATATATCTATATCTATTTATCTATCTATCTATCTATCTATCTATCTATCTATCTATCTATCTATCTATCTATCTATCTATCTATCTATCTATATATATATATATATATATATATATATATATATATATATATATATATATATATATATATAGTAAGTGAGAGAAGACGCTTCTCTCACTATAGAAGAGAGAGAGAGCGAGAGAGAGAGAGAGAGTGCAATAGAGAGAAAACAGGGTCAGTAGAAAGTTCAATAGAACAGTTTTCCTTACTTTTGGATTCTAGCCTATCATGTCTGTTAATACTCTAGTCATTACATCCTCCCAACCAATCACGAACGCAATCCCAGGAACGCTCCGTCACCAAGCTCCGCCACTACAGAGTTCAGGGATCATGTGTTGTTTTTTTCTCTTTTTAAAAAACTTGCAGTTTTGGTAAGAAGTTGGTTGAATAACGTTTGTTCAGTGCTCTTTATCTAAAATAGGTCATCAAGCAACAGCATAAAATGGCCAGGGCTGCACTTAACATCAATGTCTTGAATTTTTTGATAATCAACATCGATCAGTACGATTTCTATTTTATCAATATGCTTTTTTTTCTATATTGTCTAGCCTTACTTGGTATTTAAAAGTACTTACAAAGTCACCAAGACGGTCTTGGATTTAAATTCTTGTTAGGGCCCTTTCTTCCTTGAGTTTGCATGTTCTCCCTGTGCATCCATTGGTTCTCTCAGGGTACACCAACTTCCACTCACAGTCCAAAAGCATCCATGGTGGGTGGGCTCATCTCTTTTCACTGTCCGCTGGTGTCAGTGTTTGAATGCATGGTTATTTGTCAGATGTCTCCCTGTGTTCTCCTATCACTGACTCACAACCTGTCAGCGGTCCACGCTGCTTCCCAACCACTGACCACTGGAGACTAAGACTATCCAACTCCAAAACCTTCATTTAGAGCTATTTAGAGGTGGACTTGCCAGCATGTCTGGATTGTAAACCAATTGTGGTTGAGTTTAAGTGCACAAACTTGTGGTGTGAACTTTTCTTCAAGTTTTTTTTTTTTTTTTTTTTTTTTGGATAGAGGGGGGAAAAATCACCGTTTCATCAATTGCGGTAAATTATCCAGGTCCTGAAGAAGAAGAAAAGCAGCCCACACCATGACACTGCCACCACCGTGTTTTAGTGTCAGTATCTACGCTACTATATCTACTTTTTGTTCAGGGCATGATGTGTTGCTCTTTGAGATAGCTTAGCTTACTTTGTTGTATCTAGTAAAATTGATCTTCTTGAAAGTAATTTCACTGTTTTGGAGCGGCTCAGCCAGAGGCTTTATTCTGACAGTGGATCTGTGGAGATAGCCAAAGATTTCGGTGATGGCAAGGGGGCCTTCCGACCTCAAAGTCTCATTAATGGAACATAAATCATCAACGCGAGAAACAAAATAAAAAGAACAAGAAAAAACAACAACCTTCAAATTACACTAAGGGTTTGATTTCTGTAATGCCCAGTTCGCATATGTTGGAAATGACAGAAAAGAAAACAAAAACGTAACATGACTTCTTTTTTTTATTGAATTGTACTCAAGTCAGGTTTGATTTAGTCAAGTTGGGCATTTCTTGGTTGATCTGTCAAAAAATATGGACGTGCCTTGTTCCTGGAGGTGAACGAGTCTCGACACACTCTACGCCGATTGGCTGTGCGTCCACGGTGACGCGGGCGCGCTCATTGAATATGCAGAAAGAGCGTCTCTGCCCTGCCGCCGCATTAAAGTTGGACAGCGGACCATGGGGAGCGATGGAAAACTTTTAATCCTGGGATGTTAGCGCGATGACTTTTTAGGTAACATCCATCTGGGACGAGGCTCCCCGGGCGCGAGGAGGGCAGGGTGATTTTCCAGGAAGAAGCGACACCGACTGCCGGGACAGGGTGAACGGGACAGCGAAGAGAAAGAAGAAAGAAAGGAGAAGAAAAACTTGGGAGAGTTGCGGCGCGTCCCGAACAGCCAGCGGCGGAACATCCAGTTTTGCTCCTATTGATTTGAAAGATGAGCTTGCTGTCTGCCATAGACACGAGCGCCTCCGTGTACCAGCCCGCGCAGCTTCTCAACTGGGTCTACCTCTCCCTGCAGGACCCCCACCAGACCAGCGCCTTTGACGCCTTCAGACCCGAACCCAACTCTTCCCACACGGAGCTCAGCTTCAGCAAGACTCCCGCGGCGGCCGACCTGAGCTCGTCCCTCAACTCCAACTATCTCAACAACTTCTTCCAGCTGCAGCGCAACGAGGTGAGCGCAGCGCACAGATCCGAGCCTGCTCTTGTTGGCGACCGGGATCAGCTGATGTGTGTGTGGGCAGCGACAAATGCGTTCCAGGGGGAAAGATCTGGGTTTTTTTTTTCCTGCTAGGACGGATATGCAGAGCGCCATGTCTAAACTTATAGATCACTGTTTGGAGTGCAACATTGTTTTATTTATTTATTTATTTATTTTTCATTTACAAGTATTCACAGAGCCGGTCTTAGATTTTTGTGGGACGGTACCCAACCCTGTCAGTCAGTGCAGCTCCACGGAGGGCCCCCCGTGTTTGAACATGTATGCATCATACACTAATCTTGTTTGTTCATGATTCTGCAGAGTGGGAGATTGTAACATGTAAGATGGTAATCTATTCGTCACTAAATGTTTCACTCTGTCTAAAAGTCTCCACTGTTGGACAACAGGAACTGACAAACAACCCCGTCCATGCAAAACGCCCAAAACTTTCTTAATCCCAACATATAGCTAGGGTTCCTAGGGGCCCCGTGTTGGTTTTGGAGCAGTTGTTTTCATTTGTCCCCCCCCCCCTCTTCCAGTCAGCATAGCTAGGCTATTGTCCCCTTTATATTCATATGTTTATACATTATACTGTATGTTTATACATCCAGCGTAACCATTATTACTGGACATTATAGAAAGCAGGAGAGTAAAAAGAGCTAGACTACTTTCAGGATGTTTACCCTTTCCAACAATAAAAATAATAATAATAATAATAATAAACTGCTGTTGATGTATCAGTTGTGCCAAAACAAGCAAACAAAGAAAAGCAAAAAGCTTGTTGCGTGACCATTCCAGTACTATTTGGGGCCTAAGCCGATGCATAGTTCCCCTATGCCTCAGGCACTTTGTTCACAACGTTCATATTTTATAAAGCATTTTAAAAGTTAGTGCAGGACTTCATGCTGGACAAAGCTCCCCACTCTTGGATATGATAACTCCTAGATGCTCGCTTGTCATTTATGAACTCCAACTTAATCCGAGGATTCTCCCCTTATAAACCCACACGCTTACGGTTTCCTGCCTCCCCCCCACGGTGCTGGTAAATAATCCGCTGAAGAGGTCAATCCTCTGCTCGTCGACGTGTTTTAGTTGTGGGGTAGTTTGAAAAGGTTGAGTAAAAATATGCATAGCTCAGATCCGTGTCTGGAGGAAGCAGTTGAAAATAGCCCGCCCGGGCCAGCTCTCCTCCGTCTGGAGAGAACCGGCCGCTGCTGGGGTCTGCTGTTTCTGCCTCCTTCAAATAGACCAGGTTGTGCAAACAAAAAATCCGCTCTTGTTTACATATTGTCTATTTTTGTAGCTTTGTGTAATTTTAGGGACAAATATGCTTATAATGTGTACCGCGTGCTAATCTGACACTCCAGACCGCTATGTGCACGCACACACACACGCACACACACACGCGCACACACACAAAAATAACAGCATCCAAGCAGGCAACCACACCCCTGAACCTCAGCCCTGTAAACACACATGTATACATGCATCACGCCATAGAAAAACAATTACGCACTGAACATGCTGGTGCAAAAATACACTGTAATAAGTGTTAATTACGCTTCAGCTCAGTTTGCCAGAGGTCAGGTTTCGGGCACTCGAGTAACGGATGGATGATGTATACGCCATCCGGGCCTGGTATACTTTAATATTTTAACCAGGGAGCCCTTTTTCAAATCGCTTAACGTGGAAGGCCTGCAGGAAGCGGGGTTTGCGCAGAGCGTATCACATGCAGTCGCGCAATTCCATTCGGCCCACATGGTTTTTAAAGTGTTTTTCAAACTGTGAGAACACACATAGAGTCTGGAAACGGTTTAAAAGGTGGGGTCATTTTCAATTTAATGCACCGACTAGGCCAAGTAAAATAATCCGCTGCAAACGCGTAATGGATGAGATGAGTAATGCTAAATGCTATTGTTTTTGCAGTCTAATAGGAGTGAGATTGGGAGGAGTTCAAAGACGCCTACCATAGGAAAGATCTGCTGTTCATTTTAATTAAATATCATCTAGTTTTGGGGAGATAGTTTTTTTTTTAAGGAAACTTTTTAACCTTTCTCCTCATTTTGTGCAAATCTAAACCACTGGCTGATTCCACATATCAGTCACATCCAGCAGACAGCCCCATCCTGCTTTAAACATACCAGTGTTTGATTAACTCCCCTCATTGTGACAACGCATCCCTTGGATCTGTTTAAACAGCCGCAGATGTGTCAGACTTGCTCAGATCACTTCGGCCCACAGTGAAAAGTAATGGCGATTGCTTAAAGAGACAGTTTACGATTTTTGGTTCTGTTAAAGCATTATGAGCAGTTAATACCTACCCCTTGAGTAGATGACTCTCACGACGTCTTCATTTAGTGTCAACCTGAGTTAGCTGATCCCAGAGGCTGAAGATAATGGCTAGAGGGGACACATTTTACTTCTTTGGCATTTGGTTTATCCTAATGTTGTTATGCGCATCCTGAAACCGTCGTCACGTTTGCAGTGGGATGTTATTTACACAGAAAATAAAGTTAATAGGAGATGGGGCACCAATGACACAAGTAATGAGAGCAGAACTTACAACGCTTCAGAGGAGTCTGTGATTTCACAGCTTTGTTTGATTTGGTTCTCCTTCTCAATACACTACTGAAAGCGGACCAGACCGCCTTGGAAATGCCATGCAGTTACAACATCAACTTTGCTTTGAGCTGCCCAGTATGGCAAGTTGTTTAAACATTTAATCAAAACTGCGTCCATTTCTAATTCTCATTTGATCAAGGGCTATTTGATTAGGGTTTCTCCTGGTAAGTATAGTCATTTGATCTCTGAAGAATAATAAGGCTCGAGTCAAATGAAATATTGGATTATGAATGAAATTCTGGATATCTAAAATACGAGTTTTACTACTTGGAAGAATGATTTGTGGATATTTGGCCAATAAATGTTACAATGTTTTGATTTAAGTGAGGCAGCGCACTCTCTACCTGTTGCTCTGGGAGCATGAGAGAAACGCAGCAGTGTACCAAAACAGGCTCCACTGTGCTGCTGAGGTTACACAGACACCGAGTGAGAATATAAAACCTTTCAGATCACATGAGCGTCTTCTTTGTGTGTCTGCTCTGGCTTTTCAGACATCCAGTCGGTCGTGACAGATGAGTGCTCAAACTGAGTCAGGTTCTGCTGGAGGTCTCTTCCTGTTAAAAGAGAGTCTTTCCTTTCCCCCGTTGCCACATGCTTCCTTGGTTTGGGGGATTGCTACAAAATTACCGACTCAATGCAACCAACTTTCAACTGTTGCTACATGCTCCGTCAGGAGGAGAGATGGACTTGATGCAAAGACCTTGGGTTTATATCTAGGATTAGATTTAAATGTACGTCATTAAATTTGAGTCTGCCTAAATCATTGGAATGGACTGAATAGACTTAAAAAAAATTCTGTGTGGAGTCTAATTCCTTTTATGTGCACTTATACCTGGCAGATACAGCTGATTCCTTTATATATATATATATATATATATATATATATATATATATATATATATATATATATATATACACACACACACACACACACACACACACGTTGGTGATGTTATTTCCTGTTTTTGGCTCCCTGCATCTCACACATAGATACCAAATAAGATATAGATTGTTTTAGATTATTTTTATTTGTGGAGCATAGAAGCTGAAAGCTGCTTCTCCATGTTAGGTTCTGGTTCTGGGTATGCAGAGTAGACCAGAACCAGAACACCTGAGTGGTCTGGAGGGTTGATACAGTAACAACGGTTCTGTGATGTATTTAGGTGCTAAGGCGTTCAGTGATTTATAAACTAATGGAAGTATTTTAGTCCATTCTCTGACCTACAGGGAGCCAGCGGAAGGACTTTCGAACTGAGGTGATGTGCTCTATCTTCCTGGTTTTTGTGAGAACGCGAGCAGCAGCGTTCTGGATCAGCTGCAGCTGTCTGATTGATTGATTTATTATTTTGTTTTGAGCAGACCTGTGACATTGTTGCAGTAATCAATGCAACTAAAGATAAATGCATGGAGGAGTTTCTGTAGATCTCATGGGGACATCAGTCCTTTAATCCTGAAAATGTTGTTCAGGTGATAGAAGGCTGACTTTGAAACTGTCTTTATGTGTCATTGAAGGTTCAGGTCTGAGTCCATCACTACACCCAGATTTCGGGCCTATATCTGTCTTTTAAAATGCCACCAAAGTAGGCAGTGCCAAGAGACCCCGAGGGGCGGGGCTAAGTGCGGGGATGAGCGGTGGTCGGGGGTTTCAGCGGGGCTGTGGTGAGGATGAGAGAAAGTGACACGTTGAAACATGTAGAGTGACCAGGGTGAGACTGCTGGTTTCGCCACAGATCGGTCTTTTGAGGCGGACAATTTCTTACACCGCTTGTCACTGGAGGCTGGTGGAGGCTTTGCAGAGTGTCATCAGTTAGAGCTGCTGGCGTAAGGCGATGCCTGAAGTCAGCAGTGCTAAGGCAGTGGAGGAAAGGATGGGTGATGTTAGCAGCATCATTCCTGTTACGGGCTAACTTTCAAAGCAGCAACAAATGCTAAACACTTCCCATCAATGCTCTCAGTGCTCCTGATTCAAACTCCAATTGCACTCACCACAGTGTGTCAGAGATGCTTTTATACCCGATCGCTGGGCTATGATGACAAAAGCATGTACCGATTGAACCAACAGGAAAATTCAAAAAGTTGGTTTTAAGACAAACATACAGCTTAACAAGTTCCCAGTGTAAAAAAATACACAGTAATATTAAAGTAGCAGCCTTAGGTCCAGTTTATACAGTTTATCTACAAAACAAAAATAATTAAATATGGGGTGAGTTACACTTTAAAGTGGTGTACAGTGCGAGAGTACATTGATGTGAAAAACAAGATTTTTTGCATTCCAACTGTAAGAAAACCACACCAGGATTCACTCCTAAGTAAACCGAGACTCACGCTTTCAGGTGGACCAGAGCTCACTTTTCTGGTCCACAGCACAGTTCGGTTGAGCTTTCACACCGGCCCAATCAAAGGAGACTTGCGCTGTGAAGGCCAGATAATCCTAGTTTGGATTGTTCAAGAGATTTGAGTCTCGGTTTGGGACTCAAGTCTCTTTAATAAGCTTAATTGTATGCAACCAGGAATGACGTCAAGCGGTTAAAGTATCGAAAATAAGTAAATAATTAACATTTTTGCATTGTCTCAGTTACTGTGTTATACATGAATGATTAGCTGCCTTGGTAACAATACCCATAGTACGTATGGGTACTCTATAATGTTTCTGGACAGTGCGGGCCAGGAAAACGACTTTTACTGGATTATGCAGACAAGTTTGTCTGTTTTTATTTCAGTCTACCATCCAGTCAGCATTCACAGTAAGCACGCCACAGACCACAGCTCTGACAGCAATGCTCATATCCTACCATAGAAGGGCGCATTTGATTTATTAGCCAGGGATATTGGTAGACGTTAGGTTATTAATGGGTTATGGAAATCTGTTTATGTTTATTGTAGCACTATAATAAAAACCCCATGAATGTCTCTCAAACTGAACGTCATGTTAAATAGCTTTGGGTTGTTCCAAAACAAAAGACGTTTAAGTTACCCCTGATATCTTACTTCTCGCTGTCTAAGCTAGGGCCAGTACAAAGAGACTTCAGAGTTTCTTCAAAATAAAAGCACTTCCTGCAAAGGTTATTTAAAAAATAATCAACATTAACTGGTGTTAATCCATTTTTGCTAGTTTTAGCATAAATGTATATGTATGTTTGTAGTAGGGTAAATATAATACCGTATTGTCATTTTTTTACATGCCAAATTGAATGTTGTGCAAAACCAAAAGAATTTGAATTCAACAGCAACAGCTCTGTGTTTTAGAAAGACTAGAAGGATGAAGCTGATGGGATTCATCTTATTTTTGGTCATTAGAGACTTGAAAGTAATAAAATAAATATTGTGTTAAGAAATTCTGCTCTAAAGCGCCGTGTTGACCTGTTGGCAGAGTTGCTGGTGCCAATAGATTAGATGGTCCGAAAAGTGGAATATTCACGCTAAATGCCACTGAATCTTGTTTTAAACAGCGGTATTAAATTAAGCTGGACATACAAGGACATCTGTTTGTATGAATACTGCAGCTGAATAATGTGATTAGTGTGGTTAAGCTGCCTCCCTGCACTGTCATAACTTGCTGAAATGAAAATTAAAACAGACAGTGGATCGAACTTTCAATTTGATTCGATTTAACTCAATTTATTTATATAGCGCCAATTCACCAAATCAGACAAGACACTTTGCAAAATAAATGTCAATCCAGCATCGTCATACAGACAGATTGAAAGTCAACCGCGTCCCATCGACTACGAATGTGGTATTCGCAGAGATGTGATGTCGTGGTGCGGGGCTCGCTGTTGGTAGTGGAAAACCGACTCAGGTCGTCTAGAAGCAGCGTATGTTCTGGTTTAGCACTGGAGCTTTGCTTTGTTGGGCAACACCCGACGAGAGGTTTGATTTCTTCTGACTGTTTAACAGAACCTGGCCTGAAACAGCCGTCTTCAGGGTCATCGTTTGCAACCACTCGCCCCGAAACTCACAAAATAAACAAACTCTCCCCCTCCATTAGCAGAGGTGTGTGAAGTCTCTTCCACTTGTGCAGACGGATAGTGGTCTGAAGCCAAAAGGGGGGAGTGGTGGTGGTGGTGGGGGGGGCGGATGAGACACCGAAAACAGAGTAAAGTTTCCTGTTTTGCATCATTGTTAAAATAATTTCATTGCCTTCTCCAAACGTTTGACGTCTCAGCGAGCGGAGAAGCACAGTCGCTCCCAGCAGCAGAGCAGAAACACAGGGCAGATGGAAAACTCTGCGAAACCAAAGCGCCTCAATGCTTGATTTACAATGGCTGCATGTAATAAATGAACACGGGTCTTAAGGCTGGGGCTGTTTAGCAAGACAATCTCACAGCCGCCAGATAAAGATTTGGCTTTGGGTCGTGGCAACGTTGCCAAGGCTAAAGTTTCTGTGCTTTGCAACATTAAAAAAAAACTGACAGTGAGATGTCAGGCCAGACATAAACCTGAGCCTCCAAGCTCACGGCTGGGAGTGATGAGGAACAGTCGAAGTGTGGATTTCACAATGCACTCTTAATGTTTTTGCTTCAAATTTTGGGTCTTGAATATTTGTTATAAGTCAAGATTTAAGGCAGATGTCAGGCAAGATGATCCGTTGCAACTTTTCCCTCAAGGTTATTGAGGATTTGCAAAATATTGATGTTTGCACTGAAACTTGCCTAATTTCGCCCAGAGGCCAACTCCTGCATTTTGTTCCCGAATTGCAATTTAACAAGGAAGACGGCGAAGGAAAGGAAAGAAGCACAAGCAGTGCATTCCCTGTTTTTAATACTCAGAGGGCGCCCTCTATGAATTCACTGGGCCTTGTTGCATGCGAGCCTTGGATCCGTCGCAGGCAACAAGCCGACGGAGGCTAGCTTACCGCCAACAGCGTGTGATGACATTGCTGATGTTCCACGGACCGGTCAGGGAGCTTGTCTCTCGTCTTGTTTACAGTGATTCATCCGTTGTAAAGTCCCATCTTTCTCCACGAGCATGCTCAGTACTTTTCCAGTTCCTAAGTGCAGCTGGGCACGTCGCCAGATGTTCTGACTTAAATAAGAGAAACGGTCCTGGAGGCTTGGAGGCCTCACGTGTTTTCCTCGCTGCAGAAAACAGAGCCATTAAAAATGACGTGCAGATCTGTTTAAGCAAACCAAATCACAGCATGTTTTCAAAGTGTCAGAGCACTGTGTTGAAACTGTTCTTGCTTTGCAGGCCTTAAACAACAACGTGTATAAGAATGTATCCCCCTACGGGTCCCTGAACAACATCGTGGATGGACTCAACTCCCTTACGGACCATTTCTCCGACCTCTCCCTTTCTTCGGAGCCCAGGAAACCCAACAAAAGACCCCCGCCCAACTACCTGTGCCACCTGTGCTTCAACAAGGGCCATTACATCAAGGACTGTCCCCAGGTGAGACGCGCGACACACATTGGTTAAGTACGCTGGTCTTCTGTTGACACAGAAATCCCATAAATAACAGTATTATTTTCCAAATAATGGATATGCATCCTTTTCCAGTGCTTACTGAGTAATATTAAATTTTTCAGTAAAAAAGTTAAGCATTTATATTTTGCTTTTCTTCTTTATAATTAAGTACAGCATTTGTATCCATTGACCTTCATCACATTGTCTTACATTAGAATCACAAATTTCGGTAGAGCAACACAAAGTGGTGCCTGATTTTAAAATGGAAGGAAAGGGATTCATGGTGTTCAAAGCCATTTCACTAATAGAAATCTGAAAATTGTGCTGAGCCAACAGTGTATATGGGTTTGAACCTGAACTTCTTGCCCATTCTTCCTTACAAAATAAAAGGAACCTCAAGCCCTGTCTCAATGCTTATGTGTCACCTACAACGCAAAGAGGAGCTTTCTTTTCCCCAACAATGCTTTTCTTGATGCCATTAAAGACAGATATGTGGAGGGCACAACTAACAGTTGTCCTGTTAACACGTTATCCCACCCGAGCTGTGGATTACTGCAGCTCCTCCAGAGTTATTAGTGACATTGAGTGTAGCTGGACAGCCTTGTGTTAGCAGTTGTGTCATACTCTTTCCATTTTCAGGTGATGGGCTGAACTCCATGAGATGGTTAAAGCTTGGCTTGTCATTTTACAGCCTAATCGTGCCTTAGACTGCTCCATAACCTCACCTCTGATCTGCCTGATGGGTTCCTTGGTGTTCATGATTTTATTTGTTCTCCAGTGTCCTCGAACAAACCTCTAGACCTTCACAGAACAGCTGGGTTTATAATTAAGTATACACAGGACATTTGTATTTACTATTAGGTGACTTAAGGAAATTGCTTGTGCTGTGTTTTTTAAGGGATGTCAAAGTGAAGGGGACAGAACACACATGCACTTCACACTTTTCAGCTTTTTGTTCGTAAAACATGATTAAAAAAAACATGCATACCCGACCACTTCACAGTTAAAACAAGATACATTAAAGTGTGTGGCCCTAAAACAACAACAATGATAAACAAAAATGTCCAAATACATTTGTAAAGCACTGCAAGCGAGAAATCTTGCTTGAGTCAGCTCCTGCCTTTCTCTCGATCTTTTTCTCTTGCTCTCGTTGGACCTGGGCTGACCTACTTGTTGAACAGGCTGGCCTCTGTCCCCTCCAGTCGTGTGTGTGTGTGTGTGTGTGTGTGTGTGTGTGTGTGTTTGTGTGTTTGTGTGTTTGTGTGCACGCGCATCTCTCCACATACGATTATGTGCATCTTGACAGCAAGACACACAGTTTATAGAAAGATGTTTAACAGCCAATAATTGTTTGAGAAATGTTCCTGTTTCTAATTTGTTCTGTGTGGACCATAAATTGTTTGTAAATTTCCGGATCAAGAACCATGATCAAACACGGAGGGGTCCATCTTATCTAAAGCTAAAGATAATCAATATAGTTGCATTCTTCTCCCTTTTAGTTTTGTGCAGACGGTGCCTTTTAGCGTATATGTATAATGTCACTAATGAGTACCCTCTGATTTTGTTCAGCTCAGCTCACAGTCAGAGCTTTAGTGAGAGAAAACCTAAAGAATCGTTAGGTTTGGACTCCAACATGTGCTATTTGTTGAAACTACTCGGACTTAAGTCTTGGTTTCTGTTTAATGGTCCTGGGTTTAAAAGTACTAAAATCCACAACATATAAACTAAACAATGACCCACTTCCATAATGATCTGCTGCATAAGCTGGACGGTATTCACATGTTGCATTAAAAAGGCCTCCAGGCCACGTTGCTGCCTGCTGCTGTAGGCTGGTTGTAGGAGACATGCTCATATATGAGGACACGCTAAGTTCAGAGAGAGAATTACCATCAGCACTGAGGCTGAAGACAAAGGTTTACCAGTGAAAGTACATATAATAAAATTTAGACATTATTCAGATAAGTTATTTGTGGTAATGAATCCAGACCTGCTTTACTTCATTGGGTTTTTAGTATGACTAGCAATACTCTCTCATCAATTTATTGTACATCTTACAAAACCCGTAAATGAGGTTTCTTGTCTTACAATTCTCCTTTTCTTCTTCAAATATCACCTCTGCGGCAGAACTACAACGTTTTACGAGCTCCAACTATAACAGTACTTTCCCGCTTACAACGCTCCTTGTTTTCTAAGTAAATGGCTCTGGGTTATTTTGTCCTTTTGCCAATTCTTACCCTGATGTTGTGCATGCTATTTCATTTTGTTATTCTTTAAAATTACAGATATAAATAATAGAAAAAGCTAAAATTCAACACGCTGTTTCAAAATGTGAGAGATTATAAAGCATGATGAAACCGAAGAAACTCTACCTCAACCTCCAGGTGGGACATAATATAGTCACAGAACCTGATTTCCTTACGGAGGTCTAGAATATCCGCAGATTATAGATACTAACTTTAAATCATTGGTTTTTAAAGTGTGTCTGCAATGTGGGCACATATTGATGCATGGTCAGTATGAAGCATCTTGTGCCAAGATAACTCCTTTCATACCTAACCTTTTTGGTTATGAAACAACCCAAACAGTAAGCTACACAAAGTTGACAGGCAAAAATCACCAGCAACCGACTGCAGAAGCTCCTTTAATAGTATATCTTTTTTTTTTTTTTTTGACTTTTTTTTTGGACTTTACATCAAATTTAGTTTGATTAAAGAGTTATGGAAACAACTTTTGATTTGTAGACTGTCTGACTTATTGATTGATTGAGTAAATGCCCAAAGCAAAAAAAGTAAAGAGCAAAAATAAAAAGGATCCCTTTTTTTGAAAGCGACATTTTCCAACAATCCTTTTAATGCGATACTTAAATGTTTCATCAATGAAGGCTGCAACAGTCATTCATTTTTAGTGCTGGACAAAATATTGCTTATTTGTAATTATTGCAATAATACTATCACAAAGAACTGCTTGGATTGCAATATAATTTAGCTAATTATATAGATGCTATGCAACTCATGCTCTGTAACTGAGATTGCAATAATCTTAAAACAGACCAACATTAATTCTGCAAGCTTAAGTATTTCTATATATTCTCATTGTCGTTTTGACATTCGTCAGCAATATCAAGTGTTTTTTTTTCTCTGATACTACGCAGCCCTGCTCACTTTTCATCATGAGGTACAAAACCCCAAATTATGGTGCTGACCCCTTAGCATGCTAAAGTTTCTCTCTACCTCGGCAAAGAAAACATTAAAATGTCTCGGCCATGAATTCAAAGCTATTATCTTTTTACAATGTTATGATAAGCGAATAACTTTATAGCAGTTGGTGTCCAACACTGAACCATAAATCTGAATAGAAATACTTAAATTTTATGGGTTAGCTGCCTGTTGGTGTCCATTTACACACCCTAACTTCACAGAGAAGAAGGGCTGTAGATAATTGTAGATTCAAGTATAGAGTTGAACTATGCACATAAACTTTAAAACAAGAAGATTGATATTTGGTGTCCTTTTTTGTGTATTTAAGCAAGGACTAGATCATGTAACTTCTGGATTGCCATTGTGTAATATAGCCTTTTTATGAAGGTAAACTTCATAATTGGGACTGCAGCCTGAGTATGATCTAATTTCGTAAAGGGAACAGCATGGCACTTTCCCATGGACTTGTACGATGGTCGTATGGAGACGTTTTCTTGTTGGACTCAAGCGCTTGCTAATCTCCCTTGGTTCAATTTCTCTCTTTTCACCTCTTCCCCTTTGTCAAATCTCCCTTCCTCTAGTTGAGGTACTTGTCAGCACAAGCCTCTAGACTTGTCTTGTATGAAATAGTAATGAGGAGCACATGTGAGGTTAAAAAGCTTTGACTTGTTTTGTGACATATGATGGCTGGTCTCCGGAGGTCTGTAAAAGACCTGTGTGCTGATAAAAAGTTTCCTGGACAGCTCAGAGCTCAGCTCAGAGTGTGGGGGAATTAGATCATCTAATAAAAGCCCTAATGGGAATTTCAGATTTTATATTTAATGCAACATGTAACTCTTACCTTTGTTTTGCCTTGGAGTGAATGTTCAGCTATGATGATTGATGAAATGATGATCACTCAACAAATGGAGCAGGATTCCCAAAGTGGGGGTCACAAGATGATCCAAATGATGATCAAATATTTCTGACTTTACAATGTCAGATATACCTGTTTTACTATAGCTAATTTATGCCTTTATTCATGGAAAAATATTTTTTTCTTGAATATTTACAACTTTTAGACATGAGAAAACATTTTTTTCTTTTTTGTGGAAATGTACTCCTCTGCGGCCAATAATTTATTTTCTTTAATCTACAATGACTGTAATACAAATTAATTTTTTTTGTTGAAAATTACAAGAATAACATCATAATATTAGGTGTACAAGAATAGAGAACATATGAGAATAAAGTCATATCCAGGAATTAAGTCATAATATTACGATAATAAAGTCACAGTCCTGACACTAATAACAATTTGATACTGATTTGCTAAAAAGATTTAGTATTTCTTTAAATGTGAAACAGATACCAACATATAACTTTACACGTTGCTCAACATTCCTCATTTTTACACAGGGGGAAGAATTTTCATAAAATCAATACTTAATTCTTGCCGCATTAGGACTTTAGTCTCTTAATTTCCAAAAACAAAAAAAGGGGGTCGCTGGTCTCTGGCGTTGTTATTTTGGGGGTCACAGGCTGAAAGGTTTGGGAACCCCTGCTCTAAGTTTTGTCAGATATTTAACAGTAATAATGTTCATAAATAAATTAAGCCCTGTTTACATGACAATGATCAACTAAAAACTGGACTTACACGACAATGTTCTAATTACAATCCCCATTTACACAACAACAGTACAAACTTGAAAACAGTGTAATTCTCACGCCGTGCCACTAGTGGTGCCATGTTTTTTGAAACACAATATGTACATAGGTATCACCTAAAAGCCGCCACAGCTGATAAACCTTCCAGATGCAAGTTTTCCAACCGTTGCTCCAGGTAACTTTGAATTATATCCGTGCCCAGCCGTGATTGTATTCACAAAAGTCAGCAGCTAAAATAGTACTCTGCTGGCTGCCATATTTCTTCTTCTATGGTTTTTTTAAATCGTAGGCAGCCACGATGTTGTGCCTGAGCATTCATTTCTCCGTGAAAGAAATGTTCAGTCTTTTCCTGTTTACACGACAGCAGAAACCGGGACGTTTTTCAGCCGTTACACTCAGAACAGATTGGAGTTGTTCCGTAATTTGACAGTGAACGATGGAGAGCGGGTCCGTTGACTGTGACATCCGGAGTAGTCATGGGGGATGTGGAACCGTTCTCATTAATTAAGATAATAAGGTAGTTGCTCCGTCGGTCGGACGTGAACGGAACGGAGCAAGCACGGAGGATGCGGAATCTAGGGGTTGGTCTCATTATCTATCAAAAATTAGAAACATTCATTATTACTTTCCTAATTAGTAACATCTGCCACAAATTAATAATAATAATCTGGAGATTTTGCATGTTTCTCAGGTTCAAAACTGATTGAAGGATGTTTTCTGTTGTGTTTACATGCACTACACTTGTGTAGTCAAAGGTGTGAACAGCACGATAAAATAATGCAGTTTTGTTAAATGTTGCCATACTACATATAAACAGTTGGACAGCAGGAGCCTTGCAGTTGATTTAGGAATTCATCTGAGTTTGTTAAAATCACTCTCAGATGTCCTCTGGTTTGTATTTCAGCTGGTCATTAAACTGCCAACAGTAACTCAAAAACTACCAAAGTCTCCAAACATGCTCTGCAGTGCAGTCCCATTCCAGTTATTTAGGTTTCTCCTGGGCTTTTTCTCCATCAATTTACCCTCCACATGTGCAATGTCTTTAACACCCTCACTGAATGCTAACCTTATTTCTGGCTCTTTTCCATCACATAGTTCAGTACCATGTTGAAAGGCTGGTGTTTTTTTTTTTTTTTACCAGAGGCTTTTATTGTTGAAAGTACCCCCTAAAGCTGATGCTTTATGTTCTTTTAAAGTGGGATGTTAACACTGTAATCACTGATCAAAAAGAACAATCATTTGTCAGTGGGAACAACAGCAGCTAACACTGACACAGTTCCCTGGAAAAGCATGGTTTGCGTTCAAGGTTAACACCAATTTGCTGTTATCGTCAATTCTGAAGGAGTTTGAAACTCTTCTGTAATTAAACGATTAGCATCCTACTGCAATTGCAGGGTGCCACCATTTTTACAATCAATGCCGGACGTTCACCCCAGAAGTTTTGGACATTTCTTCATCTTCTTCATAACATGTGCGACTGAGAGAAAGGGAAGGAAACCTTAACCTAAGTTCAGTGGATTTAATACCTAAACCTAATTTAATTTCTACAGTGTATCCCCTTTCCTGAGGGCTAACCCTAACTCTAACAGGATCAGTGGATTTAATATGACCTCACTAACCTTCTGTTGGGACCAACCTTATAACTTTCAATACTAAGTGACTTTGAGTGGAACTGTTTGCTAAATAAATGTTAAGCGGCCTCGTAACATTCCATAATTAGAGGGGAGTTTAGTTTTCGTTTCACTACAAAAATGCCAAAACATTCTGCCAAAAATTACATTTTTGCTATGATTGTTTTCTCATCCCATATTTTTTGGTTGCACAATATGCAATCATGACTGTATGACTTGTCAGGAGATGCTTTGGTAACCGAAGCTTCTGGGGAACAGGGTGCATCTAAGCTTATTACCCCGTACAGCATGAATAATCGCAGTCTGATGATCTAAAAATGTGGTAAAAAAAAATAGTCCCTCTTACAAATTTATTCTGTTTTTGCTTCATCTTTTTTTTTTTTTTGTCATGTTCACCATCACACAAATTAAATATCAGACAAGTATAACCCGAGTAAAAAAAAAAAAAACAGTTTACACATAAAGATTTAATTTTTTAAATGAAAAAAGCCCTCTAGACCAAGCAAGATATAATTAGCCCCTTTGGTAGATCATAAATTAACCACATTTGTTTGGTTCACTAAAACTAACTACATCCAGGCCTGTTTACAGCTTGACATGTAGACTTAAAATAATCTAAATAGAACCCATCTGACAACACCAATAAGGCGAAAAGATCTCAAAAAGCAGCCCACTGTGGAACAGTCTGGAAACAGTTACAAAGCAATTTCTAAGGGTTAGGAACTCCAGCAAACCAGTGCGAGCAAACACACAAAACACACAGCATTAAGGTTCTGGACTTCAACTGAGATGCTGGGGTATGACCTTCAACAGACTGTTCAAGCTGGGAAATACTACATAGCGGCTGAAATATAACCGTTCTGCAGAGAGGAGTGTGCCAAAACTCCTCCCCAGCAATTCGAAAGACCTTTCGCCAGGTATCACAAATGCTTGATGGCAGTAGTTGCCTCCAAGGTTGGCACAACCAGTTATTTGAAGCAACCTCTAGTTTTCACAAAGAGCAAGGTGGATTTGGAAAGATTTGAACTGAAATCGTCTTTTTAAAGCAGGATTTTGTGTTTACTATGGTTATTTTTTTATTAGTTTGACGATCTGAAACATTTTACTGTCAAAAAGGAACAAGAAAAAAAAAAAGAGAAGAAATCCATAAGGTGGCAAATAAATTTTGCAGCACTGTGCGGATTTCATCTTCCGCCACTCACAACTAGGATTTCGTTAAATAGTTTAACAAAAATCAACTAGAATCCAAATTATATCTACATTTTATCCTCTTATTTACCAAACATTGACAGCACACGGGGCAGGCATGTGTGAACTGGTTCTCTTGTAGCTGAGTGAAAGCCACAGGCCTGGCAGCAGCTGCCCCGTGCTCCCTGTCATGGGGACAGAGGTGTTATGTAAACTGGCTTTTATTCGGAAAATGAGGTCGGTCCCATAGTTATGAGCAGAATGCCTCTCATGGCCGTGCTTTTGGCTGTAGTTCAAGATGTCTTCCACTCGCACTTGTGATTTGGTTTTGTTCAGAGGCCTGATTCCCTCAGCAGCTGGACAGAGCTCTGATTTAGGTGATCGTCGTGATAAATGCAGTGGCATCTACATGCTACGTGTCCCTGTAGGAGGATTACTCCAGAAAATGAATTCACCATTGTGCGGATTCTTGGGGATATGTGGGGGTGGGTTCTGCTGCAGTGCATGTTTTTTATGTGTCCGTGAGAGAGTGAGCTCCTAAGTAATATTCCTGCTCAGCATCAAATATCCAGACTCTCATCCGTATCCTCCTGAGTAAAAAGCATACATTACTTATGCCTTTAGCTGAGATGAACAAATGAAATTCCTGTGGCATTGATTAACAGTCACCAAAAACAGACACTTTGAAGCATGCTTTACTTTTGATTTTGTGTTTCTTAATGTGTAGAGATATGTTTGAATCAGTACCTAAGGGACAAAAGCATTTTATAACGTTAACAGAAACTCCACATTTAAGTATATTGCTTTTTTTTTTACATGGCTTGGTTCTTTTCAGGTCAGCTTTACTCTTCAAAGATGCATTGACAAAAAGTGTCCATAAAATAGTGATCATAAAAACTACAGCTGAATCACATTGGAAAATGTATCAAAAATTGCAAAATGTACAAAAATGTATCAAAAATGAGATACAAAGTGAGTTACCTACATTTTCAACAATGCCTCACTTACTGATGTTATGAACATAGTGCATTGCCATGAACAATAGACATTTAACTCAATTTAAAAACAACTACTATATTTTAAACAAACAGGAAAATATTGACACAAAATGTTCCGAAATTAGCAATCTTTTTAAAATGGATGGATGGATGGAAGTAGATCTAGGAGCAACATATCTGGTAGTACATTTATTACATTTATTTCTGCTAATCATTTTAATTCTTTTATGAAGGACAACGTAATGTATAAACTTAAAAATATTGCTAAGAATACTCTTGGTCACTGGGTAGGAATTATTGCCCAACTCCTATTTAAGGTTATACCGTTCCAACAGCATTGCTCAGAATAAAAACACACAAAAGCTTAGGTGATTTGTGGCATGCCACAAGGACCAATTCTGGGTCCCATTTTGTTCTTTGTTTATGTTCTTCCTCCTAACTTACTCACCTCACAGCAGTCTCATAAGTCTTGCATGTTGTCATTCTGAAATTGTACTCTGTATGGCTCAGAGATTCCTCCCTTTTGTCAGTAGAGCTACAGGCCACTGTGGTTGGTACTTTAGTCATTTTGGCCCGAACCGCAGCAGTTAAACATGTCAGATTTGAGCTTAACATGATAAACAAAAAAATCTGATTCATGTTCTCAAACAGGTATGCTCATACTTGTTCATATTTCCTTTGTTATCGACCACATGTGTTATTACTTTTGTAAATAATAATTTATCAGCTGTCTTGATAATCCTTGCAAGAAAGCTGAGGTTTATTTTCTTAGACATTACCCGTTACAAAGGAAATGTCAAAAACTTTCCATTCAATCCCATATTTTATGTGTACCTTTATATTTTCCGTTGTACTGAATGTATGCACAAATGAAATTTATTACACATGGATAATATATAACATTCAAAATGTTCTGCACAAATATGAAAGAGTCGACGTAAAGAACATTGCTTTTGCTGTTTTGAGAAAGAACACATTGAACCACTTAGGTCATACTTAGACCCTTTTATTTCATTATAATAATACTTATTTCCTTCTAAGTGTTTGCTAAGTGTGTACAAGGAGTATAAAGTTTTAATTTCAAAGCATGCTTTTTTTTCAAGGTGCAGTTTCATCCAGAGAGCTATTTAGACTTTTATGGCCAGTTTTCACTTTTTGGTAAAAAGATGTAAGAACAACTTTAAAAAAAAAAAAATTCCTAGCCTTTTTCGCGTATATCATGAGAGAATAGTCACTGTGCTGCTATTACAAAAACAATGGAGTTGACATCTTAAAGTAGCAATAGCGCAGTATTACAGAAACAACAGTTTCTGCATCTTCCCAAATTGTTGACCTTTACGTTGATTTACGAAAGGCTGCCTGCATTTCCAAGTCTAGCATGTTCTATGACTGATTGACGTTGAAAGCTAAAAAGGATAAAGAGGCCACCATTACACCACTCTGTTTAACCTTCCTGTTATCTGTTGAAAAGCTCGCTCTCTCCCACAATGCTGTTGACCGAACGACCCACAAGCCAAGTGTTGGCATACGACATACGAAAAATTCAGTTTTTCCTGTTTACAAGGCAACAGAGACTGTGACATTTTCTCATTGTTACACTGGAAACATTCTCAAATTGTGCCATTGTCATAGAAAGGGTTTGCCATTGTCATGTAAATGAACAGTACAAACACAACCAAACTTTTCGGTTTTATCAGAAAATGTCATGTATACAGGGCCTCAGTTACAGTGTATACTCTCAGGAGTGTTGTTGACTGGAAAATTACTATATTTTTGAGTTTCCAACCAACCAGTTACCAGATAAGACTGAATAAGCTGAAAATCATCCCATTCCAGTCACTAGCCAAATTCTCAGTGCATCTCTAGTTTTGTCAGTAGCTTTATCAGGCTAAATATTAAGTATCTTTGCAATGAACTGGACCAAAAGAGTGAAAAGTAGATCAGTAACTTCCATTGAATAAATGAGGATGAGTCTTTGTTTATTAAAGTATTTCTCCCCTCAGTAAAGCCCATATGATTTACCTATGCCTGAAGCTCTGTTAGCATTCATCTGATTTGCATCTGTGGCCATATGCTATGACAGCTCTGGCGACACTTTCTCACACCTCATGCGGTGCAAACTTCAGCAGCAGTCTGTCCTTTGAGACAAATGGTCTCTATGTTCTCCCATACCAGCGTAAGGATGCTTGGACCCCTCAGGGACTCTTCACACCAGATGCAAATCCCACTTGGAGTAACGTGTGAGTTGCCAACTTGTGTGCTTTACCTTCAGTCCTGGGGATAAACATAATGACTTTCCATTACAGCCCACCAAGACAAATCTCACTGACTGGTGTTTAAAAAAAGAAAACTTATTTGTTTTCCTGTGGTGGCCTCTAACAAAGCTTTAATACCTTTTTTTTTTTAAATTGGCTGGCATCCATGCTGGGATAATTTACAGTGATGAAAAGAAGTAGTGTAGTAGGGGATAAAGTGACACACAATGAAAATGTATAAAATTAGTGTTACGTGTACCACATAGAGTTACTCATCTATAGGAGTCAGTCTGAACACCCAACAATTGAAGACATGCATACGGGTTCAAACTCAGTATGGGCAATCTGGACAAGAAATATGAATCCAATAATTGGTACAATCTATCCCAATAATGATGGGATTGGGAAAAGTATTTAAAAATGATCATCATTGTCTTTTTGGCAATACATCCGTCATATGGAAAGCAACTTTAGTGCACCAGTCACATAAATTAGTGCAGATGCACCATACATTAGAGTTGTATTCTGAATCATGTTTTCAAATCAAACAATTTCAGATGCCCTCTTATAAAACCTAACTATATCTAATATTCAGAACAGCTCTGCCTGACATTAGTCAGTCCTTTCACAAGAAACCTGCAATCAAATGTCATAACAGTCTCGCTGGAGCTATATTTGATATAGTCTAGTTCTTACTTACTACAGCCATGAATTAGTTGAAAAAAGTGTAAACGCTTGATGCAGGGTGTTGCAAGCAGTGCAGGTCTTTGAGAATCTTATGCTTTTTGTGTTGGCTGTAATTAATATTGACATACTTAAATACCCATTGATTTTACTGATTAACAACATCCATAATGCAGCATTTAAATGTGGGAAAACTAGGTCAGAAGAGAGAGATATAATTTCATAAGAAGAGAAATTTCAGGAGCAGATGTTCCTTTGGATTGTGTTGGAGAAAAGATGGTCTTTTACGTCATGTGAACTCTTTTGTGAAGACCTTTGTGAACTTATATTTGAATCCTAAAACGAGCCCCTCAGAGATATTAAAGATGTATACAATGATTGAAGCGAAGTTATTGTAGGCAAAGTTTAATTCCAATTTATGCAGCTTAATAAAGCTGTGAGCTGCGTCGCTTCTACCTCACATTGAGGGCATCTCTGCCTTAAGCCTTCAGCTCAAGATTTGTCAAGTCTTGCACTGAAAACATGCAGCTGGATGGATTAACTGTCTTGGTAGCTCTCTCTTTGATACCCAACCTTATGCTAAATTTTTGTACAGTTCCAGGAATTATGTGGCTTCGAAGTAGCTTCAGCTATTTCCTGTGTAGGTGGAGAGAGCATATGTACTACATTTTTCCATTAGCCTTTTTCTAACATATGTCCGTTCAACCAGAAGTAGCCCAGTTTTGTACAGATGCGTCTTCTCTTTCCCAACTCTTTTATACTTTCCCCTCTGTTTGCTTCCTGTAGTTTGGTAATCCTGTCAACAGCCCATCTCTCTACAGCACGGTCACACTTCAGCATTTGTCAGGATAGAGCGCTTCACATTTCAACTCCCCCCAGCCCCTCATAGCCCCAGAGACAACTCTGATGGGATTGTGATTATTTGCCGTGGCAGGCAGGCAGGCAGGCACTTTGGATGTGTCCACATCATGTCACTCAGGGCTATTGTGTTTGCATGCGACAGGTTTTGGAGGTACAGTCCCGAGAGTGGCGCTGGATCCGGGAGGCAGCGGGAGACAGTGACAGGGGAGTGAGGGCACTTCCCCTGAAAGGAAATCAAAGTTAAAAGAATGATAAAAGTGTCGTTTCCTGCCAGCTGGTTTGTGTTCTGGACAGAAATCCCATTCTTCCTCTCAATTTTTGCTGAGGCAACAATCGCACCACTTCCTGTTTTGTTAACCGTGACACTGAAAACCCCATTTCTGGGAGGCAGCACGCTGTTACAGCAACTAAAGTTAGGTAAAGTTACAGCGGGGTGTGGAAATAGTTGATAGAAACTCCAAATCCGGGACCCTTGTTAAAGATAAAAATCTGACCGTCTCCCAAATAAAGTCCAGTTGACCATTAGAAAGAACAATAAGGCAACAATTCACAAAGCTTGACTATTAGATGCATTTTTTTGCCCACTATCTGCTCAGTTTCTGCACTCAGAGTAGAGAGCTTTAATTGCATACTGATGCATTCCTATCAAGTCCAGCAGATGTGAGCAACCGTGTTTGTTTGTGCCAGGTCGCAGCGGTGAGTGCCACAAAATCTAAAAATGACAGAAATGTTCTTACAGCAAGCTCCAGGTTCTGATAACATAAAAAACATCTAACTATATCAGAGAGGGACCAAAGTCAGGATGGTACTTCCAAAAAAACAAGTGAGGGGGATATTTTCAGCGCAGCGCGACAGATTGTAAAACGGTAGAATGATCTGTTCATTTAACTTTTATTTTCTTGAAAAAAAAGTCAAACAATTTGTCAGACTGACCAATTTTTGCAGTTTAAAGAAATACTCATTGTAATAATTTATGAAATAAAGTCACCATAAAAAAAATGCTTTTACTTTACTGTTGACTCCTGTACCAGTATAAAAATCTCTCGATACTGTGAGTAAAAATACCACGGTTTTATGGAGTCATGTTAGTCATACCAAACAATTAACACAAAAAATGTGTAACATGATGAAATGGTGCTAATTTATAACAGAAAAGGTGCTGCTAAAATAAATGTAAACTATTGGTTATTAATTTATAATGTTATCTACACCATGCACTTATTTTAATTTCGATACATCGACTTTAAGCTTTAGCAGTAGCTTTCAAGAGCTTATTGTGCACAATTGTATAGCTTTTGTCATTCTGCTCTCTATAGAGTAACAAAAGTATGTTAAGCTGATATAAGCTGCTTGTAGTTCACCAGCTACAAGCTGTTGGTTGTTAAACAGGGTTAACGTAATAAGAGTGATTTAGGTAACAGCATTTACTTATGATCGTTATCGTCTTGCTTGGAAATATCTCTAAAAAGCCAAATTTGTCTTTCTTGTGAGCAATAGGGCCCTCTATCAGCCAGCAGGGCGCAGCAACAGGTGGGGTAGGGGCAGTGCTAAATTACTCTATACGCCGTACAGGTAGGCGATGCTCCAGTCTTTCCTTTTCTATGTGGTTTCTCTGTGAAAACACTTTGGGCCATAGGAACAGCGTGGTGGTAGATGTTTGCAATTTTATATCATACAGTACGTGCATTACATCAGATGTTGGCTAGTCCTTCCCTTTGCATGGTGCGTCGGGGGTATCATTTATGACGTCTCCCTGATTGGGCAAACTGCCCTCACCAGAATCCTACTGAACAGTCATTTTTCACGTCTTACAAGCAAAAACATTGTTTTATGCGGCGCTTTGATCATTTGTTTCATTAGAGAAATGACTTGAAACAAGATCACAGGAAAGACAGGATGAATTATGCTTTCTGTTACACCCCAGCACCTTTGTTGTAATGTCGGCTGTGCAGTTGGGTCACTTTTGTTTCTTTTTCTTCTTCTGGGTAAAAACAAGCGGCTCACTTTGAACTGGTTTGAAACACTTTGCACAACCTACGTATCCCAAACAGCACTAGTGATTGAAAAAAAGATTGCTGCTCTGATTTAAATAAATAGACCTAGATTTGGTTGGATTGTCCTCAAAATGCATCCACGATTGTGCATTTAAATGCGGGGAAACTGGGTCAGCACAGAGGGAGAGCTTTTGCTCAGGACCACAGTTTCAAAGAGCAGATTTATATATGTGTGAGTTTTGTGAATGAAGTGACCTTTATCATAAGCAAGGTGTTTTGTGGGTTTGCCTGTTTGGCATTTCTTTGGGATGCTGAGATGCTTCATGATGAGTTGTCTCCTAAAAGATGGATTCTGCACATCTTAAAATCTGATAAATCACTTTCTAAAGCTTAGAATAATGATCTATTGTTTAAAATATGCCCGATTGCTTCATTAGGCCTGTTTGTGTTAGAGTGTGTTATGTAAAACTTTGTTAAATGATCTTTTTTTTTCCAGTCGCACTGTTGAGCCAGCTCTGTAAAAATTCAAGCTGGTGCAAATACAAAGCAAATAAACAGCAACGTGTTTGGGGCACTCACATTACTTTATGTAATTTGTTGATTTTAGCATGAAGCAAACCAGGTCAGCTCCCATTTTAGAATATTGTTTTCTTGTATTCTAGCATTTTCTTTAGTTTGTCTAACGAGAAAAAAAAGCACCTTAAAAGTCCCCTTCCAGGTCCCTACTGGAAACAATTTGACCACCAAGTTTACCTACACCCTGGGTGGAGAATGTATGGCAGCAGCCGCATTTCTTGTAAAGTGAAACCCCTCCAGCCTGCGGTTCACTTGAACTTGAACTCAAATACGATGGGTGACGTTATGCCGAAGGTGTTGGGTAGGCTGGGAGTTCAAAGGTCAGAGTTTCTCTATTTCTCACCAGTTAGATGTTTCTGCTGGCTCCAGGAAATGTTTTCGTTTTACCCTTTACACATTTATTTATCTAGGTTTTCTTATTTATGTAATGAAATCTTTTAATTTAAAAAAAGTTAATTATTTCTGTTCTGCTTATTGAATAATGGTGTGTGAAAGTAAGGAACGAACAAGGCCATGCGCTCCAACTGCTGCTTCTCAACCATGACAGTGAGACAGGTGCAGGATTAATGAATGACCAAAACACTAAAAAAGGGATTTCCCTTTCTTATCCCGACTGGTTTATTGGAGCTTTGTTAAATTAATGTGCTAACGCAGTACCTCTAAATCTCGTCAAACGGGACAACGACCTTTTTCCCCCCCAATGCCAGCCTTGACTGGAAATGAGAAGACGACGAGGCGAGGGTGAAGCTGCGAGCGCTGGCACCCTGGGCAGGAGTTGGTGTCAAGAGATCAGGGACTGACACTGCTGGCTTTGTGTTACGCTTGAATGGGCACCTCGGGGAGAGGCTGTGGTTATGAATGGCCACCACTGGGGAAAGACCTAGTGGTGGGAATGGAGTCTGGTAATTAAGGCGGTCATTGTGTGCGTGTAGGATATGCTAGACTGAGAGGTCAGGAAGGCAGAGCTGTATTGTTCCCCCACGAGGGCCCTCACAGCATCGCAGTGCTGCGTCACACACAAGTATGTTTGGACAGAGGTTTTACCTCTTTCTGGAGGAACACAAAAAAAAAAGGACCTCAACAACAAACATCTCAGTTTTGGTCCCACATTATCCACCTCTTTCAGGCTACAAAGGGACTTTACGCCTGTTTAATACCCCTTAATACGTTTGAATCTTCATGGCCAAAGATGAATATGTAGGGAGCAAGAAGACAAGAGAAACATAAGAGGGAATACATAGGACAAATGTTTGATTGTCAAAGAACTGAAATGGTTTGTTAACTTTTTAGAGAACCTATACTTGCATATAGATATACAAAGGGTTCAGCTACGTTTTCTCGGTCTTCTCCGGCCCCAGTACTAAATGGTCTAGTCCTGGGTTGGCCAACTCTCATACTCAAGAGCCAGGGCCTGCCGTTCTTAGAGCAGGGGTGTCAGGGGCCATTTGCAGGCCTCAGAAGGATTTTGAGTGGCCCTCAACTACAGAATAGCATAAATGTGGTTGCCAGCTTAGGCAGCTGATGCAGAAACTATATATATATATATTTAAATAAAAAAAAACAAACAAAAAAAAACACTTGTGTGGGGGAATTATCATTGATACAATGCTTTTATAAAATTGGTAATAAATGGGACAACAGACATCAAGTGATTGTTATTCAAAAGTAGACAGTGCTATATCCTGTTGCTGAACTCACACAATCTAGATAACCAACCTGTAAAACTCAAGACATTTTTCACACACTTTGTGTCTGTATAGGTGGTCCTTGTACAACAGGACTTTACTTATATTTTAAAACTAAGACAATCTGATGACAGAGTTCCGATTTGAAACCATCTCTAGTATATATATATATATATATATATATATCTCTAGTATATATATATATATATATATATATATATATATATATATATATATATATATATATATATATATATATGCAATTTGAGCAGTTAGCGCTGCTGAAACAGCAATCTCCCTGTTTATTCTCTAAAGAATGTCAAAAGGATAAAACAGGGTAGCTTTGTTGCCTGCTGATCAGCCTCCCTGTTATGGGCTGAAGTCTCATTCATGTTTATTGTTGAAAACAGCTAAGTTTGGTCTCCTTCACTCTTCAGCATCTGTAAAGTTTTTATCTATGTAACCTAGTGGCACATTCACTAATCAGAAAATCCTCTGGCTTTTTAATGAGCAAATCAGCCAGTCACCAGTCAAGGCTTATAGAGCTGAAAATGATCCGATTCAGGACAACTAATTCACTGTTTAAACCAATGCATTTGGTGTTAGATTGTCGTCACGGATTGTGTAGCCACGGTTCTGAAATAAAAAGACTTTTTGTAAAATTAAGTAAATAAATAAAACAAAGACATAAATACAGTTTCTTAAGCCAAGTTGACACAACAGGCAAATGCGACCCATATCCGTCTTCATGGCAGTGAGAGTGGCCCGATTCTGATCTCATATCAATTCCATATATAGTGCTAAATCGGATAAGTTTTAAAATTGGATGTTTTTCATAGTGTCTGCCGTCAAAGAGGTCATGTCGCATTTTATCCGCCGATTACCACACGTCCACACAGATTTCTCTACAGCAGCAGCACTCAAACCTCCACATTGACCACTGTTAACAGCTATGCTGTTTTCTTGAACGAAGCTTTATTGACCACTTATAGTAACAATTACATCCGTCGTTTCTTCCATTAAACGGCGCGCCGCTGTGTGACATCTTCTTCTGTTATCTGCTCATGCGAGTCGCTTTGGGGTCTTGAACCGTTCAGACAGTCTGATGGCAGTCACATTTAATTAGTAGTATGAAAGACCATGTCAAACAAATATTGATTTTAGCAAAAACTCAAAATTGAGCATCAAGACCTGGATTGTGAAGCTTTAGTTAGAGTTTTATTCTCAGGTTGTTCTTCCTTTAGTTGTAGGGCTTCTTGCAGCATTATTTACTCAGCGAGCATTGGTGTCTGAACAATGAGCGTTGTATTTAGACACTTTCCCTGTCTCCTCTTTTTCTGTGTGCACTTCCCTGTTGAAACCTTCCTGGCAGGGATAAGAGCTGGTGGGGGGAGGTGCTCCATGGGAATGTTTTCCAAGTTTGACCCCTGATCTTCCTTCCAGTTGCAGCAAAGGCGTCTGCCTCTTCCCAAGCACTCAGTCTGTCAGGTTACCAGAGAGAGGAGCCGAGACCGCTCCGCGAACAGATAAGGCTTATCGCGGATGCAGGGGACGCGTCTTATCAGCTGCAATTTCTGTTTTCATTGTGTCACGTCGGGCAGAGGACCATCACCGCTGCAAATAACCGCTGTGAGCTCCAGCCGTCGAGATGTTTTATTTTTGAGGAGTTAAACAGAGAAGGGGCCTGCGCTCAGCTTGCCATTGAGAAACCATATAGGGCCATAGGTCCAATATAGAATTCAGTATGAGTGGCACTCAGATTAGCAACACACATGCACGACATATCCGGCAAAGTAACTGTCAGAAAGGTGACACTCGGGCACACGCTCTCCCGCGCACAAACGGCTGCAGATCGCCTGCGAGTTACATTTGAACGAGAACGGCAGAAACGCTCACTTCCTGTGACAATGTTTTTTTGCACCTCTGTGTGGTGCGCTCAACCTGGCCTTGTCATTCACAGGACTGGAAACATAACCCCGCAGTGCAGCGGCACAGCTTGCTGGGACTGGCGGGACTGTGGCTAAGTCCAGGGCCAAGGGAGGGCAAAGGGGAAACTCACACCCGCACCTTCGCTCCGCTTTGGCCCTCGGCACCAAGTAGATGTGGGGAGTGTGGGAGAACGCCAAAGCGTACGCTGCGGCGACTTGTGTGTGTCAAGCGGGTTGTGTTGATGCGAGCGCCGGCTCAGAGCCGCTCTGTGCTTTGTGGTCTTTATGAATATGAAAAGTGATCGAGTGAAAAACATGAGCGTTTGAAAGAAGAGGGCGTCGTTGTTATGAGTCTAAACACCCACACGCTCGACTCTCAGGGGTGTCCATCCATCATCCGAGAACATGACACCGAGATCCGTGGCCGATTGGGGAAGCTGGGTTGTGGAAATCTAGGAATCTGGGAATTTGCTTTTGGCAAAAAAGAGACACTGACCTGATGATATGCCTCTGCAGCTGTCTTGGACTCGGCCGATGCTGGTCTGTTACTGAAGAGAAAAACATATTTAAACTGTGCGCATTGAGGGGAGGATTCCTGTGAATAAACGAACCTGAAGTATGACGGAAAATTAAAATCAAATAAGTGAATTTCCTGTAGCGCCACTAGAAATCACCTGCTTGCAGCCATTCATAATGAAAAAGCTCCACCTCAAGTTTATCAAAACAAGCTAAAATTGCAGGTCGTGACATTTCATTTGTGAGGAATAATGTTAATAAAAAGGACTTAGTGGAGATTTGGTTTAATCTGCATCAACAGATCATCATATTGGACTGCTAGCTTCCCGGGCTTCGTCTCACTGTACAGCTGCGTTCGTCTTTGCCACTCAACAGATGTGTTATCATGTTTTTCTGGTTCCCTGTATTTCACTTTTTTTGTCGTTTTACAACCACAGACCTCAGCTGCGATTTTCTGCCACTTTTTTTTTTGCGATAAACCAACACAAAGTAGTAAATCAAACCAAGTACCTTAAGGCCTCAGAGGCTTGTCAGAGAGCATCAGTGAGCAGAATTGCAAAGACCAAGAAACACCAAACAGGTTCAAGGATAAATGGAGAAGTTTAAAGCGGGTTTAAAACCATTTGCCAAACTTTGCCCGTCTCGTGGAGAACTGTTGAGCCCAAATGAAATGAAAAGAAAAGAGCAAGGCACAACAACAGCAAAACTCCCAAGACCTGGCTGCGCACCTAAAATAACAGGCCAGAGCAGGGGAGCATTAATCAGAGAAGCAGCCAGGAGGCTCACACTGACTCTGCAGGAAATACAGAGATCCATAGTTCACGTGAGACAATCTGCTGCTAGACAAACTATTAGCTATACAGTCCACAAATCTGGCCTTTATAGAAGAGTGACAACAACAACGTCATTTGCTTAAGGAAAGCTGTGTACGCCGTGGCAAGGTGGGTCTACAAAACATAAGCACACCCTTTTCGTCAAATTTATTTGTATTATTTTTCAAACTATATCTTGTTTCCTTCCACTTCCCAATTATGCTCTATTAATGTAAAAAGGCTTGTTCATAGTATATTTGTAAAGCCGTATCATTATTGTGTTATTTTCGTAGTCCACGTGTAATTTCTCTTAGGGGACTGATCCCATAAAAAAAAGAACGCAATATTTGTTTTTCGTCTATTTTCTGGCTATAAAATAGACGAAAAACAATAAAATGCCCTCCCTGACACCTTGAGGGCACCCTAATCCACTGAGTGTTTTAAAAAAGGCCTTTCAAACATTTCTTTTTAGCAAAGCTTTTGGTCCCCTTTAGATGTTTTTTTTTTCTCTCTCCTAAAATAGCTTTTTTAATTTTTTATGCTTTTTTTCTTTTTTACCTGTAGCACTTGGAGATCTTTTGATGGAAAGTGCAGTATAAATTAAATGTATTATTATTATTATTATTATCATAAGATCCCAACTTATCTGCACAACCGAAAGCCGTGAGATGTGTCATTTTAGGCACAGCTGTCTTGATTTAGCTTTTCCCTGAGTGATATATCGTCATGTCAAAGAACAGACTAAACAGCGATGATTCTCTCATTACTGTTACAGGATTTCACTGCCGTCTGAGAAAATCAAGAAAAAAGAGAAAAAAAAAGGATCCTTATTCAGGTTTAAGATTGTTATAAAGGAAAGAGCTTGTTTATGTACTGTGGCCCAGGATCAGTCTCGTCCAGTGTAAACGCGCTGGCAGGACTTTGATGTGCAGCCTCTCCCAGCGAACCTCTGCCAGCCACAGACCGTCTCCTAGAAGGAGGTATTTTGCCATCTTCATGGGGCTGGAAACGGACTTTCGGCGACGGCCAGTATAACCGTCCTCCCCTCCCTTCATGTCACAGTGAGATAAAACACACGCAGATGAAAAACACCTGATCGCGGAGGTTAAACCCATAAGTGAGATGGTGAACGTCATCCCTTACTTAAGAAAGTAATCAATTATCGACCGACTTGGCTTCTGGAATTTGGGTGCTCCGTTTAGCTCCGTTTGCGTTTTTGGGGTTTTGGGAAATGTTGCCTGTTAAGACTGCAGTTTTCAAATAGCTGTGGATTTGATTACATTCCAAGATTGTTCTGTTATTTGTTTGGTTTTTCTTTCCTCCACATTCCACATTTAGCTTTTTTTTTTTTTTTTTTATCCCAATGCAATATCATTTTAGTTCAGTCAGACACTATACCCGAGGGAGATTACAAATTAAATCCCCGAGCACCTCGTGCATTTTAGGATCGGAGAGCAGCTTGGATCTACTTTAATAGCAAACTGCCTTTTTTTAGAGTAATAAATGGCAACATATACAAGAATAGCTAGAATAAAGAGCTTTTAGAATATGAAACCACCGGGAGCCACATGGGTGCAGAGCAGGTGCAGAGGAGGGCTCTCTGGGTGGGTGACGACGACCGTGATGAAAAACTTAGAGGGGAAGTCGTATTTAGGGAGAGGTCATTCCATCTGATGACTAATATTAGAAAATATAATGAGTGTGTGTCCGCTTGCGTATTTATATCATATTCTGGCTTCTGTATTATTAGAGTCAGAACATTTACAAGTGGCATACGTGACCGTTTCTGTTCTCTTTTGGACACGTTTGCTCTCCTTTGGTTCATTTGGTTCAGTCCCATTACAATTGAAATTTACTGGCTTAATGTTTGCCATGTTGGGGTTCTTCGTGGTAAGAATATGATGCTTAGTGCAAATCTACACATATCTGTTGAGTCTAGAAGAAAATCATTCGATTTTTCCTATGACATGGTTCGGAGTTGCCCCTCCTTTATGTCTGAAGCACCATGTTTTAGCCGTTTATCTTTAAAAGCCTTTACTTTTAAGAGTAACTGATTATCTGATTGGTCAAAAGCCGATGTACGAGGAACTTAGTCCTTTGCTGTTTAGGCTCTATAGGCCTTTTATATGTAATTAGACACACTGGAGGAATGGGGAAAAACTCAAACTGCATCCTCACTCCTACCAAATGTTGTTAAACATGTATTTCCATTTCAGGAACCCGGTTTAGGTATCAGGGTAGTTTTTGGGGGTCCTTCTATGTTCCCCTCTGTTTCCCTTAGATCTGTTAGGGTAAGACTGATTATCTTGGCAGAAATTTGTCCCAGGGAAAGGGACCTAAAGCCTTAATAGGGATGTTGGTTTTTACCCTGAACCATTGGGTTTGAGCTTTGTGGAGGGAGGGTCTTAAGCATGTTAGGCTACTTTCATTTACTCAGCAATATGTTTCGGCCCTTTCAGTTTGGATTTCACTAAACTGTACTTTCTAACAAGCACCATCAGCATACCGCTTCACAAATGTTTGCTGTTTCCATAATATAGTCTACACCGACAGACGGAGATATAAAAATCATCTACTGGCAGGTCCGGAGTGGCTAATCGGGAGGACCGGGACGACTGCCGGTGGTCCGGTCTGAAATTTGGGCCATTGACGCTGTTCAGTCATGGATTACGTAAACTTCGCCGCTACCGCTATCCCTGGGTAGCCTCCGCCACCTCTGGCAGCTTTTCTTCTTTTTTCGCGCACCCTGATGTCAGACCACTAGGCCTGGTGTTTGAAAGGTGTAGAAAGAGCAAGGGCGGCGAGGCAGAGAAAGCTAGAATTAAAGAGGAAAGCTCTAAAAGCAGTAATGTTATATTGTTTATATAATATGATGAAACGCCACATAACTGGTGAGGGTGTGAACAAACAACCATTAGTTTTATCATGACTGCCTTCTATACCTAAACAATCATTGACCGTTCTATATTTTTTATCATCAAAAGTAAGATAGTAAATACACAAAGCCCACAAGTGAAAGAGAATAGGATGAAATATAAAATAAATCTGCATATTTCTTTAATGATAATAGGTTGAGCTCCACACCGGCCCTGTCTACTGGTATGCTATTCTGACAGGGTATGCCACACCGACAGAACACCGGATCTCCAAAATGGTCCCAGGTCATAAAATAACATCATTATCAATGCAATGAGTCCGTTGTTGCTGACTTATGTGCGAGCGGTTTACGGCAAACAAAAAACCTCGGAGGTGCACGACCTCGGCCAGGGATGGTGCGATTGTGTCACTTTTGGCGCACGCACACCCTGACGCCCTGTTCAATCAAGCATAAACCCAGCCGTCTAGCTCTGGATCTACTCTGGGACGCAGGAAAGTTGTCAAAACTATTGTAGGAACTGGAGCTGCAGGGAATATCAAAATGGTGAAAAACAAACTGGTGAATGTGTTTGCCTCAAAGTTGTCACCTGATTTACAAGCGGAGACACTGTGCCCTTCTCTTAAAGTCACTGCTATGTAAATACCAGATAGGCTTAATTTAAAGTCTCAGCTGAATGCAGTGATGTAGCTGAGATGTATAACCCAGAGCTCTGGCCTGAGGGAAACTGTAGTCGGCACAAATGCTGCCGTTTCCTCCATGGATATAGGAGTGCCTGTTATTGGCATGAGCAATATAAGGGTGCGTTGACACCGAACGTGAATGAGGCGACCTGAGCAGGCGATTTAAATGTTCTCTCTATGTAGAGGCCTGATCAGGAGCAGGACGCATTTCTAGTGGTGTGAACGATGTGATTAGGGCACATAGAGCAATGTGAGATCAAAGCCAAACCCGCAATGACTTTCGTAGGAGATCAAAAATCTGAACTTTTCTGTCAATTTGCGTTGCGTCAACCAATCAGTCTCTCTCTGCCCGGCCTCTTGCTCTGCTCTCCTGCTGTTCCTGCCTGAGCTCCAGAGCAGGGCACTTCTGCCCCGCTCAGTGCTCTCTCTGCCTGGCCTCTTGCTCGGATTTCCCACTGTCCTCCTGAGCTCTAAAGTGCTTCCTTGCCTTACCTCTGTCGCACGGGTGAGCCATCCCAGAAGCGGGATAGTTTCGGATCATGGACAGACAGTACCACGGGAAAACGACTGTGATCCAGCTGTAGCTCCTGGACCCCCCAAACTGGGAGCATGTCTGCAGCATCTGGTGGACCCAGGGACGCCGGCGCCGTTGTCCAGCACCGTTAAATCCTGGCTAACGTTGGCCACACAAACTGCTGCCGAAATGTCAGACTCATCCATTGTAGCATCAGCGAATCTATGATCGACCTCATGAAGAAAGCTGCAGACGCACATTTACCTGAATTGCTTAAACCCGTCTTGACATAGTCGGACCTCCTGAGCCTGGTTTGGCCTTGGTGAAACGGATAAAGCCGGGATGCTCTGATCACACCAAGTCAAGCCTGGCTTTATCACTTATCCTGGATTTCCAAATTCTGCTTTTGTGGAACAGCCCTCTGGAGGTGTGGCTATACTGTGGAAAAAAGAGTTGGACTCTGTGATAAAAGTCTTTGGGCTTGGTGTGGACAAGGAATTTCTTATTTTAAATGTGTATGCCCCATTTGAATGTCATTATAGAGGGCTGAGAATACAAAAGCTTTTTGGAAAAAGGTGACAACTATAAATAACAGTAAGCCCTCTGTCCCCTGTGCAGTAGATTGTATCTCTGGGGCAAATATGGTCATAGATATTTGGACACAAAACTCTAGCAAAGTATTTACCTTTGCACAGAGTGAACCTTGCCAGGTTAAACATATTTATGTCATAGAAACTATCAGAACACATGGGGTTTATTAAGCAATCACATTATTTGTCTGTAAATAAGGCTGCATGTATGGACCTTATCTCTGCTGAACATCTCAAACTTGCAAGTTTTAAGTTAGCTCCTCTGCTTGGGTTGTGCTTCACTGGTATTATTGCGCATTGGTTTTATTCCAGATTCCTTGATGAAGGTTCTTTTACTTCCTCTGGTCAATGATAAAGGAGGAAAAGTGGGACAGAACGCCTGTCAGATGACGAGGACATTCATCATCAGTGTTGTGCGCTATATGCACACCTGTGCACACGATGTAATGTCTTATTTGGGTCTTTTTCTGATGAAGTTAAACTGAACTTGTTTAGATCATACAGCAGCACAGTTGTGGTGGAATTATAAAAAAGCTAACCTTCAGAGATCGCAAGTAACATTTAATGATGCATTAAGACTTTTGCTAAAAAAGCGTAGATGGACCAGTGCCAGTGAAGTGTTAATGTCTGCTGGTGTCAGCCTGTTTTAAGAAACTTTATGTATACATTTATTTGTCGACTGAATGAGTCTGATACTAGAGTCATCTTGTTACTGACTAACACTGACCACAGTGCTGTCCGTTATACATCTGTACTCTGGAAACATTGGTATGACTGCGTCCAAAAAGGAGCTTTTATGTATTTGGTTGTTCTTCTTTATTTTATTTTTTTACATTTATCGTCTGTTCTTTTATGAATTATGGACCACGAGTTCATAATTCCCGCAAGAGTACCGCTTTTTGGCCATCTGTGGATGCAGACTGTTGTCAAAGTAGTATTTTAGCATTTTGATCCAGTCATGTTTGAATGTTTTACAGCTACAACCCCCCCCCCCCCAGGAATGTGGTTTATGAACAGTATTTAAGGTTTTTCCTCAGAGATGGGAGGATTTTGATTTTGTTTTGGAGTTTAACCAAAACAAAAATCAAAAGTCGAGGCTGGAGATCTCGTTTGTCTCCCAATTACAAGTGCGAGTGAAGTCTGCGTCCAAAAAAATACCTTTAAATTTTGTTACAATTACATCACTGCATAGAGTTGGAAGTGCCTTCACGTAGGTTATCAAGTGTAGCCAATAGGAAAGTATCATCAATTATATTTTTTTTACTGAAACTCACAGCTTTTTATTTTCATTTACATAATCAGTACCCCAGATATAACGTATAGAGGAACAGCCCAGGAAAAGTAAAGGTCCAGGGTAGCATAATGAAAAGGCGCCTCAGTTACTAACCCTTCTAATGTCTGTTGGCATGTACATGTGCAAAGAACAGGAGTTGTTAGATAAAATGCGTTTTAAGGCATGTCAATGCAGGGAGATGTATTCGGTCTGTTAAATCGTTTTCCAGACAAAGATTTTCAGGTATTTTCCAATTTGTAGGATATTGTTTTCAGACTGAAATAATGCACAATTTAAATTTTGACTTCTTCTCATCACTTAGTCATTTCCTTTTCTCTGCAGCCATTTCTTCTCCCTGTCTACTGTTCTCATAAACTATGAAGAAATGTTTGGCATTTTTAAGAGTTTAGTAGTCTCCTGCCATCCCCATGTGTTACCCAGACTCTTTTTTATTTGGTTGTAATAACATCCTGCTGTAATTCTTGCAACCGGGTTGATATAGCCAAATAAATAAATTCCCGCCAGGTTCAGTTTGGTACTGAAGAGAACTCGCTCCATTTGCAAGGCATCCACCTCTGGCTGTTTAGTCCATTTGTGCTTTTTTTTATCATGCTAAAAAGTCTAAAAGCCTTTACCAGAGGTTTTCAAACTTCATGTTCAAAGGTCCAATCCAAATCGGATTTCTAGATTGGGTCGGAGTTCTGGAACAAATAGCTTTGAGCAAATTAACTTATAACTTACAGGCAATAAAAGCTACTCTACTCCTAGAGTTAGAGGCACTCCATCTTTTAACAGTAAACATTTAAAGATGAACACTTTAATTTAACCCTAAACTTAATTAATTTCATTACTTTCCATGCTTGAACAAATAAAGTGCCTCTGCATACAAGAAAACAAACAAAAAAGAACTGGCCTTCAAGTCAACGTGACATTGTTCCATCAAAAACAACTGAGGTAAACTTAAAGTAAACCAGAGACGGTCACATTAGCCACAACCTAAAGTGAATAATGACACGGTCTGCCCTAATGAGCGGCCTGCACCTAGGTCCACATGCAGGAATATCTATATTTTGTTTTATTTCCCCCAAATTCTCCTTTTCCCGTTACAATTTCATGTGTTACAATAGAATAACATTTGTCTGATATAAAGTGAAAATGTACACATATTCATTCAGACTATTTTAATATTTTTTTTTATATTGTCTGTAAATCTCTTAAAAATCAGCTTTCACTTATCTAGTCTAGCAGTATTTTTGTAATATTTTGATAATAAGCATATTTACACTGCATCTCATCAATATTACACAGTTTTCAACAGTACTGTTTGTATTCCATTTTTTAATTAGTGACCTGCATGAAATTAAAGCTGCTATAACGTTCTGTCAACAATTTACCTTTTAACACAGCTTTACAATTTATTTCTAAAGGACTATCTCATTCTGCACATCTGGTTTGAAAAGTCTTTTGCGTTTCCGGCCCCATTTTGTGTGTATGCATGCTTTAAAAATGAGGCATCATTGCAAACGTATGGCTCAACGGCGGCTTGTCAAGTGGGCGCAGCACCCATCGAAACTGCAGGGGAAAAGAAATTAGACAATGTAAATTACGAAAGAAAAAGTATTTGTCACATCAAATGTGTCTGGCTTGATTTTTCAGCATTCCCATTCCGTTTTGGATTTCTTAGTTGTTTTTCTGTGTAGATTTCCTAATTTTAACGTTTCAATGCCGAGAGGCACCGAACAGATGAGTGGGGGGAGTTTTGCTCTCCACTGTCGCTACATGCATGCTCGGTATAAGGGATTGCTGCAAAGCCATGGACAATGCAGACGACTGTCCACTGTGGCTCCACACTCTTTCAGGAGGAGTGAATGCTGCTTGTCAATGACTCAATCCAGTCTGCTGGGTTTCCCTAGAATAGAAAACCTTTTGACCAGTCTTTCTGTATGATTTGATGGAATTTACTTTGTAAAGTGCCTTGAGACGACATGCTCTATGAATTAGCGCTATATAAATAAAACTGAATTGAACTGGTATGGGTTTCTCGAGGTGCACCTCATTAACCCTGTTTAGGTTCTAACTCGTTTTCTTAGCGTTCCCACCTAGTCGCGATTAGAGAAAATGCACTGTAAAACTCTTCCTCATAAATATTTATATCTAGCGCTATAACTCTATGTTCAGTTCTATGTTCAGTTCATAGCTGTGGTAGAGCCTGAACTGAGCGTGCCCTAGAAATAACACGTCCGGGTTGACTTGCCATTCGGTTCAGATCAGGAACTGCTGGTGCGGGTCTGTTTGCGCTAAAGATCCCTAACATAACGATCGGTTCCAATGTGTCTGGAGAGGTTTATCAGAAAGATTTAAGAGACGATTGTAGGCAGAGCTGCACTGTTGAGTTATAATTGTTTAGTGTTATTTGATTGGATAACTTTGGTGGGAACCTGTGATGCATTCGGACTTCTTCTGGCTTCGTGAAACTTGGCCACGCTTTGTGTCTCCCTCCCTGTGCTGTGTTGGAAACGTCGGCAGAAATAACTTGCGGGCATGCGTCTGTGCGCTCGGTGGTACAGCTATTAGTGAGAGATTGAGGTGGTGTGCAGCAAATTATGTGTGATTCTATAGTTTATATTTAGAGACAGTTGAGCGAGATAAGACTGCTTATCTCAGCTGTGTGGTGAAGTCTATACACAGAGCCCACAAGCATCAAAGAGGTTCAGCCTGTCTCTATGAGCAACATGTTGGAAATGTAGGCTGAAGCAAAAGCAACCAAACCGCATGATTAATAGATATGAAGTCACTAAATCTCTGGAAATATTTCCTGTGAAGTCTTAGACAAGAATCAGACTTGACTGATTCTTTGATCCTATTTGATGTTTCACAGAGGAGAACAACTTCTCAGGTTGAACCCCCTTGTCCAGGTTTCTGGCCCTGCAGCATTCATCACAAAGCCAGAGCTAGCGCCCTAACTGAGGCCACATTAAAGCAATTAGAAGCCTTATCAGAAATACCACGCTTAATGAGCAAACCAAACACAAACCCAAAGCGAGAGCCTCAAAGCTAACACGGCGAACTGAACCCCGTCCTCGCTATCTGTCAGCCTATCTGTTTTTGAACGGCAGCCAAACCAAAGACGAACTCTGAGATGCGGACACGGGACCGGGCGCAGATGAAAGTTTCCCCACTCACGGGCGCATGGAAATGCAATACACACAGGTTGAGTGCCGTTTTGGCATTCCTGGGCTGCTCTCTGAGTGATGTCCTGGGGGATGTGGAGAGTCAGAGCGTGGCCTGAGCTCCTCCGCTGCTCCTTTGTTTACACTGATGGTTTCCAGATGCTAGCCGGTGACTGGAGCTCTGCAGAGCGCCGGGGAGCGGCCCAGCAGTTCAGAGGCAGCTTGGACTGAGGCGGCTCTATCTTCAACGCTTGAAAAAGCACACTGCTGCTCCTTTAATGACTCTGCAATTGTTTCCAAAAGGGTGAGAGAGTTTGAAGGGGGAGAAAAAAAAACCAACTCTGGATATGATATGGGCTTCGTCCTCATTTGCGCCAGCAATATCAACAGCAAACAACGACATAGCTGCTCATTAAGTGTGATTATTAGTTGCAAAACGTAGACCTGTATTAATTTCATCTGACTCCAATTAACATATTTGTTTTGCCGAGTTATCTGATTGCACGTTTCTTTTAAAGCAACACTAGCCAAGCCTTTGTTCGGATGCTGATTGCAAAGGAAAATCTTGCTCCCTATAATTTGCCCCGACTCGTTTTTTTCCTCTTACTTTAAGTATATTGTCCGTCTTCTCTACGCAGCCTCCTTCGGATGAGATTATGTTCCCAAAACAGAGGTGCATTGTGCTTGATTGAGGCCAAACGTACCCTTCAATCGGCGCACCTGTTCCTCCCATCACTCTCGGCCTCGGCCACTTTTCCTTACAGGCATTATAAAGAGACAGCTGCACCAGCAAAGGAGCTGACAAGAGAGAGGGAGGGAGGTGAGGAAGACTTCAGGGGAAAAGGAGAAGGGAGAGAGAGAGAGAGAGAGAGAGAGAGAGAGAGAGAGAGAGAGAGAGAGGGACGAATGGCCAGAAAACAGTGGCTGTATTTAGAGCTTGCAGTGCATGGTGGGATTGATAAACAGTCCCCATAATGCACCTGGCTGAGGTTCTGGCATGAAGCTGCAGCTGTTAAACCCAATGGCGGAAACGGCCAATAAAAAAAAAAGCTCGTCCTGCGCGCAGTGGGACACAGCTGAGGTGGAGACAGCGTCATTCTTTTGAGATGCTTGAAGTTGCAGCCATCTGCACGCCCTGGCTTGGCCCCCAGCTCGGGCCCGACACGCAAACCCCCGCTCAGATCTCCCTCTCTGCCGTCGCTGTTATGTCAGACAACACGTTAGACGTGATGCTTTCGCAAAACAACGATTTCCTGTTTTCACGTTGACAGGTATCCGTATCTCTTCCACATGCGAGCCGACCTTAATGTGGTCGGCCAGAGCTAAGCTATTCCCTTTGGTGAAGAAGAGGTTCTGCAAGACTGCTTTGCTCTAAATGACCCAATAAAATGTTCTTTCTTTCAACTCTGTGGTCTGCAAAACAACCCCAGCCATTTTCTCTCTTCGAATAGTTGACACAGTCTCGGTTTTCATAAAAATTCATAGTGTGCGAATAGTTTTAACACGGCGAACAAAAACCCCATCCCAAACCGGAGCTTGGCTTTTGCTCCTTCGTTAAATGTTGACAAATGGAAAATACTGAGATTTTGCATTTGATCATCCCGTATTAACTACAGAGGATTAGTGGAATATACAGCGCTGCGTAAAATGATTAATGTGTTGCCTTTGCTATCGTTCACCCTACTTCATTTTGTCAGACTGATTCTGTTTTAAGTATTTTTTCACCGTAGAGTCTGGCAGTAATCAGGCCTGCGTGCAGTTAATGATAATGACGGACTCAGCTGTCCCAGAATGCCGTTCTTCACACTTAATTTACGACGTTAACAAGTGGGAGACTTTTCCACGTAGCAGCAGATTGGTCCTGATCGCTTTTTTCCCCCCCTTTCATATATGAAGTCATTTGAAAACTTTTGCTTGAATTTCTTCAAAATTTGTTTGACCAAGAAACGATGGAGTATTGGTAGCACTCGGCATAGCAGACAAGGTCACCCAGCAGCTATTAGAGCACAGACCAGGTGTAGAGGGGGGGGGGGGGGGGGGTGGTACGGGTCCTGACTGAAAGAAGCTGATCAAACAGGTACGGTGCTTGCTATGTTATCTCAGCTACAGTTCATCTAAGGGACTGAGCCATCTGTCCTTCCATTGATTACGCCTGAGTTTTTTTTTTTTTTTTTTTTTACGCTGTGACCAGTGCAAATGTTTGCACTAAAACAGGTCACATGGGCGAGCTGATCTGCCTTGAAAACCCCCAGACTACATCAAAACAGGGTAATGGATTATTCTCTGGTTTACCCAGAACAGCCTAATGAACAAAAAAAAGAGACTTTGCTAAATCAAAGTTTTTTTTTTCTAAGGAGTTTTCTACAAACTGGCTGCTCCTTATATCTGACGGAGCCGTTTTCTGCTTGCTGTTCAGACAGGACTGCTAGTTTTAAACACTTTTTCTCAAGCTTTTATGGTAAATAGTGTTTTCCACACTTATTGGCGTCCCTGAAAAACCCTTAAAATAAATTCTAGTTTAGGAAGCTGTAGAAAAAGAATCCCTATCTTGTAGCCTGGCTTTAAATTCCTCTTATGCCAATCAGATAGCACTTTATGTTTCCCTTCAACATTTCACAAAGGCAGAGCATAAAGGAGTGATCTTTAACCATTCCTCTTTGACATGCTCTATAGACTTCTGATCATATCTCCCCCCTCCACCGCCAGACTTGATATATATGTTATTATATGTGACATTAGGGTTGAGATTATGCTACTGCAATTAAAGACATTAATCGATTAGATCAATTTTTATTGATGGCCTTGATGCTTTTTACACATCTGTACCAGGAGTGCCCATAAATGTGGACAGTACTGTTTTGTATATTTTATTTACAACTTCTTCAAACCATGCAGCCCTTTTTTTTTAACTAACCCAATAGTGAATGACATCAGGTATTTGCACAAAATAGTTCTTTAGGCTTTTTCTCCTCATACATGTTTGTGGTCTGACCTCAGGTTAAATATGGAGCCCTCGCCGTCAAAGGTAGCCGTGTCTCCAACACATTCTGAGAAAGTATGAAATCTTGTCCGCAGCCTTGAAAAAGCAGCGGCCTCGGTGATGAATCCTGTTTAGGTCTAACATTAAAACCAAGGCTGGCCTATCCTGCAGATAGAGGATTAAGGTTTCAGGTTTTTGGGGAATTGTCTGAAGCCCGGTGTCTGTCTGCTGGTCATCGCTTTTGTATTGATTTAAGAGTTCAGCTTCGACTTCACCACCGCCTTTCAGCCCCAGACGGCGGTCAGGGCTGCGTTTTTGTCTGTGGTCAGCGATAGAAATATGTTTTTAAAACGTAAAGTTTGGTTGTGATACTGAAACTGCAATGTTATGGTTAAATGTCTGGACCACATGCCTTTTTAAATCAATGTCACCCCCGTCACCTGGCTGATGTCCAGACTGGAAAAACTCACACTTTTTTTTTGTTTTCTTCTAATTTAGTAACGTAAATGATAAACCGCACATGCTTCAGATTCCTAATACGGCTCTATTTGTGCATGTCTGACACATGTACAGTTCCTCCTGAGAGGCGCTCTTTTCTCCCTGCATTCCTCCACATAATGGGCTCGGTCCGATGTCGTTGTGGCCAGAACTACGGCGGTGTGTTAACACCGTTTCACCACCCCCCCCCCCCCACCTCTCTCTCTCTAGTCTCTGAAATGTACGGCCTAATTGAAAGCAGAGCAGCAATTTTACGACAGCTCTCAGTGTTCTGCCCCTATGGAGGCCATCTGCTTTGGATTTGGATTTCAACCTCCTCCTCCTCCTCCTCTCTCTCTCTCTGTTTCACCTTCCACCCCCCCCTCCCCCCCAACCCCACAATCTTTGACGGGCTGATTGGAAGGTCTTTCTATCGTCGGCTTGTGCTCGCTGAGTTTGTCCGCTTCCCTTTTTAATCACGGCGCAGGTTTTCGTCAGACCCTAAAGGATTTTCTTGCCCTTGTGTGTCTCATCCTTGTCTCCCGTTTTCGTTTCGCTGTTTCTACTTCGGCTCTGTTTATTCTACTTAATGCAGTCTGTGAGCTCATTAATCCTGCGATAGGAGCCAAGGAATGACTTGTGTACTTGTAGAGAGGGTTGGGGGGGGGGGGGGGGGGTGAAACTGAGTGGGAGTACTGCCGGAAACCGTTCACTGAGACTTTCCAGTCCAGTCTTGAGAGCGTATGAAAACCTGTGGATGTGGAAGTTGTTGGGTGTAGGTGTGTGTAGGACTAGCGTTTGCCTGCGTCTGTGTGTGGTCACGCTCATCTTGACGCCGCCTCTTTGAGTGTGTTTAGTTGTTTTTTTTTGTTGTTTTTTTTCCTGAGCACACTGTCCTTTGCACACTCTCTGACCCTTATCTTGCTTAAGCTCGCAGGCCTCCAGCCTCGGCACTTAAACAAACACCATGCACTGTTACAAAAAAAAAAAAAAAAATACGGTGACAAACTCCACTCGCTGCCTTCTGGCACACAAATCAGCAGCTGTTTCGCAATGTTTTTCCAGTTGACGGACAACTAAAATGCTCTAAATTGCTCAAATGTGTCCATTTGGCTTTTACTCTAAGCCTTTTATATAAGAAGTGCAAGGAAATACAAGCAAAAAAAAAAAAAAGAGAGAAAAGAAGAGTTCCTATGTAGGCTCATCTACCCAGGGGACTGTGTGGTGTGATGACGTGGGTCCATCCTATTAGTCATTGCATTGTGTACATCTAATAAATTCTGCTTGTCTGGATATCAAGTCTTACTAAAATATTTACTGGTGAGAGCTTTGAGCTGCTGTCCACCATCAGTAAAAGTTTCTATTTATCCAAAAGAAAGGGTAAAAGTCTGCCGTTTTCCTCTGCTTTCTCAGTGTGTGCCAGCTGTGTTGGCACTGCAGTCCAGATGTTGTGGCACTGTTTTTCCCACGTGTTTGCGTGGGGGTCCGATGGAAACAACCAGGCCTGCGAAGCTTGTGACTTCAGTGCCTAAACCTTCTGCTTTCGCCTGAGACCTCCATGACAGCCAGTGTCACAACGGCCTCATAACAGCTGACCACAACGCGGAGATTTACGACTCCAAGTGTCCAAACGAGCTCCGTGGTGATTTGCAGCTACGCGCAGCCAAATTTGCACAGGGAATGTGCATGAAAAGTGGGGGAACAATTAAAAAATGCAAGGTCCAAAGAAGAAAAAAAGAAAATACATTGACACTTTTTTTTTTTTTTACAGATTAAACTAAAAAGTCCCAAGACAAGAATTCCCGAAACCTCATGGAGGATGTTCAAAGACACTCTTAATTCAATTTAATTTTGCATTCATTTGATTTAAACTTGGGAGTTTGGTCTTTTGATGAATTCCGAAGTTAGATGTTTACAAAACACTAAAATCTCACATGCAATTTGATTTTACATTTATGAAAAAATGTCTATGTTCTATTAATTGTTTGCTGCTGTTGCCTCCTATTTGATAAGAGATAATATGAACCCTGATGAGAGCAAAATAGCAAAGTGGCCAAATTTAATGCAGCATATTATGAGCAGATTGGACTCAGTTACCTGAAGTCTTAATGAATGTGGATAAATCATACAGCGTACAAACAAATCCCGCTACCAGTGCTATACGTAATGGCCCATGTTGTCCTCTGCGTCAGATGTCAACATCTTACTCATAAACGGTCAGGGTGTGTCAAAAATGATCATCACCCATGCTGCTCCTACAGCACGGCTTGGCTGCTCAGAGAGGCTTGATGCAATCTGAAAGTCCTCCGCCGAAGGCAGCCAAAGGCCAAGGCCAGACCTTGGAAACAGCATGGAGCCAAATAACGAACGGTCATGAGATAAATGAGTGCTGCTTCTGTCCAGCTGAGTCCTGGCTGCGGCGTCGGGAGAGATCTTTAGTTTTCACATCAGAGCAAGGAGCTCGAAGGGGGAAACTACCTCTACGTTTGGATTCTAAACCAATGTTGTGGGTTAAGGTTACCCTCCCCCGGGGTTTAATCTCAAAGCTCTCGTACGTTTTTATTGTAAATCAAAAATTGTCAACTTACATCAGCGCCAACGCTGCGGTGTTTAGGTTTTTGTGGCGGCGAACGTCTGCCTGTTTATACTTCGACTATATAGCGACTGGGTTATTTGTAGGAGGGTTTCCAGCAAAGCGTTCTCATAGCATTGTTTTAATGCTATGAGAACTGACGTGGATTAAGCCAGCAGGAGTCAGATTTTCCAGGCTGCATGCTGTCATGGTGGAAGATGCAAAACTGACACCTGGGGCTTGAGGTCACGCTCCTGAGGAGCCAGATTGAAGCTCAGCCCTGCACACGTCCTCCGGACCTGCTGGTGCTGATGCAGACCGCTGACGCCTGCTTGGAAAGCACCAGATGCTGCTGCTGATTTAACTTTCTATTACTCATACTCAGGCCGGGACCCGCGGTGGAGGAAAGGCCTGGAATACAGAGCCTTGCACAAGTGTTCACAGACCTTGAACCTTTTCACATCTTTTCGTAGTGCATAGTTGTGAAGAGGAGGAAAAGTGATACGTGGTTTTTGTAAAATGCTAATTTGAAAAGTTGCATGCATTTGGACTCAGGCCCCTATATATATATATAAAGCAGTGCCACCAGCTGCCTTCAGACGTCACCTGATTAGTAATTTGATTCCTTTTGTGCAAGTTCATCTCAGCATTAGTGCACCTCAAAGGTTTGTTGGAAAATGGTGGTGAAAAGAAACGGCATCATGAAGTTGATCTTCACAAACAATGGCTAAAGCTTCAAACACCACGCACAGCGTTGTTCAGTGCCTAATCTGAAAATAGACAACATTTGATCGCCCGACTAAACTAGACTAGCTTGGAAAACCTGAGTGAAGTTGGCCCCCCCACCCTCTTCAAGTCAGACAAAATTGGTGCCAAACGTTTGTGCTACGTTTGTGCTGGTTTGTGCAGCAAAAATTTTCGTTTGTGCCGCTATCATATTAAAGATATAAAAAAATGTTTTTAGAGGTAATCAAAGGTCAACCAGCCCCCCCACCTTCTTCAAATCAAATGAAATTGGTGTCAACAAACGAAAACTTTTGCTGCACAAACCAGCACAAATGTAGCACAAACGTTTGACACCAATTTTGATTTGATAAAGGTGTGTGTGTGTGTGTGTGGGGGGGGGGGGGGGGGGGGGGGGGCTGGTTGACCTTTTGACCTTTACCTTTTCATTAATATCTTCAAAACCAAAGCAGCACAAATGAAAATTTTTGCTGCACAAACCAGCACAAACGTAGCACAAACGTTTGGCACCAATTTTGTCTGATTTGAAGAGGGTGGGGGGGCCAACTTCACTCAGGTGCTTGGAAAGGAGATCAAGATAAACCTAATCAACCCCAAGGGGCAATTGGGTTTGATAAAATGCAAATGCAATTGGCGGCAAACAAGCGTAGGCTTCTTCAGTCTCTTTTTGGGCCTGTCAGGCCAAATTATTATACTAACAGGGACAAATGAACGCTTGTATCGTTTTCTATTGCAGTTTGTTACCATATATCAGCAACCTGTCATAAATGAGGCATTCTAACCATCATATAAAGTAAAAAGTAAAAACTGAGAGCATCGATCAAATAAGTAACCAAGAGGTCCTCGGTAACGCTGGAGGAGCTGCAGAGATCCACAGCTCAGGTTGAAGAATTTGTTGACAGGACAAGCGTTAAGGGTGCGCCCCGCAAATTTTGCATTGATGGAAGAGTGGCGAGAAGAACGCCGTTGTTGACAGAAAGCCACAAGAAATCCAGTTTAGGATTTGCCCCAAGTCAAGCAAGGGAAACAGCAAACGTGTGGAGGAAGGTGCTCTGCTCAGAGGAGAAAGTTGGAACTTTTCCGGCTTACATGTAAAACACTTTATGTGGCAGATAACTTATACTGCATAGTGGTGGCAGCGTCATGCTGTGGGACGCTTTTCTCCAGCATGGACAGGCGAGCTGGTCAGAAATGGACGGTTGTACATATAGTGATCCTGGTGGGAAATCTGCCCTCAAACACTTGATGCTGGGGCAGAACGAGCCTAAATATATGGAAAGAGGGACAATGAAAAGCTTAGATCAAAGCAACAAAATCTCTTCAGATGGTCCAGTCAAAGTCCAGATCTTAACCCAATTCAGAATCTATGTCAAGAGTTTGAAACCGATGTTCCAGTCCAGTCTGACCTCATGTTATTCTGCAAAGAGCAATTTTAGTCTCTAGATGTGCTGCTAAAACAAAACACATCACTAGAGGCTTTAATTGCAGTGAAAGGTGGTATTAATAAAGAATTAAATCAGGAGGATGAATTTAAAAAAAAGATTTTTACTTGTAAAGTGTTTAACAACCCTATTTAATTGTCATTCCACTTACCATCAACATGCTATAAAATCCCAATAAAATACACTGCAGGGTGTGGTTGCGACTTGGATAAACGTGAAAAGGTTCAAGAGGTGCGCTTTTGCGAGGCACCTCGCAGACTGCCTCATCGCCTCCATCCAAAATGTCAGCGTGATTACCAAAACAACCTCGCTCGAGGACTCAGGAGTGTCAGGATAGTTCAGATTTCACTTTAAAGGCAAAGAGCTTCCTGACTTTCTGGAGAGCTGCCTTCAGCTGCACGCATGCAGTGCGTCAAGATTTCTTTCTTTATTATTATTTTTTTTTTTTGGTCCTGCCACATCTGATATCACTCTGTGTGCAAAAAAAGACATTTTTGGCAATTCCCAGCCCTTATCTGACAGAGAGATAAAGCTGACAGAGATTTGATATCGATAATGACATGCTCTGACAAACTAACAGATGCATTTGCATTGGGGGTTTATTTTGGCAGGCTTTGATTTATGCCGCTGATGTCATCTGTGGCAGATTTGTTTGTGACAATCCACTTTATTGGGGAGGGGGAGGGGGGGGAGAGAAATAGTTTATTTCCCAAATGTTATTATAGTGGCCCAAATACAGCTGCCAACATGAAGTCATGGGGCGGCGCCTCTTGACAATATGGTCCTCGGGCGAGTGCTCTTTCTCATGGCTGACTGACTGTTTGCAATCATCTCCCAGTGGAGAATCAGAGGAGTAATTTAACACAGCTGTAATGGAAGCAGACGTCATTTATACGACCTTGTATCGAGCCAAGACCCTGTGTAGGAGTGTTCTGCGTGTGATGAGGTTTGATATACGAGCACAACAAAGATGGAAACACCCTGTTGTTACCCCTCTGCTGCAGGACTGTGTGTTAGAACGACGCTCTGCAATGCATCAGTTTATTTATTGGTCTTTGTTTTTTTTGTTTTTTTTTATAGGCCAGACCCAAAGGGGAAGGACTGACACCCTACCAGGGGAAGAAAAGATGCTTCGGCGAGTACAAGTGCCCCAAGTGTAAGAGGAAGTGGATGAGCGGCAACTCCTGGGCCAACATGGGGCAGGAATGCATTAAATGCCACATCAATGTCTATCCACACAAACAGGTACCTCTGCTTACATATGGTGGCATGATCTGACCGGGAAAATGTTACACACACACACACACACACACACACACACACACACAAAATCTGGCTCATTTCAACCAAAACGCAAATGAGCCAGAAACTGAATCCAGACTCTGGTTTAGGGATTTTCCAGATGGCCTCACTTAAGTGAAATAAAAACCACTTTATCTACACTGATGTAAAAGTTTTGGATAAACAAATTACATTTCTTGATGCATAAATGTTTACAACTGCACGGCGAATCCGCTCAGAACGGCAAGAAGCGCGTATTTATGAATGGCTCGGTTAGAAATGCGCCTCATATTCGGGGGAGAAAATAAGAAATCATATGAACCATAAAGTGTTTTTCTAAACCACACAGGCTGGATAAACCCCCGTGTTCAGCCTACCCGGCTTGTTTTGGTGTAGAGGCGAAGAAAGAATCCACTGTTTTCCAACTGGAGATATATTTATCCCTAACACTTCATCTTTTAATATTTATGCTTCTCCACATTCTTGCAATTCCACTTGCAGAAACAAAATTAGGACTTCTCCTCGGGGCCCTGCTCTCTGGTAACACTTGCATGAAACCAAGCAGGAGAGGACAGACTTCTCCTACGTGTCGCTGCTGAGACCACTGAAAGTCAAGCTTCAATTTTATTTACTCCGTTTTGTCATTTTCATCTGTGTGTAACCCTTACCAAGGTCCTTAACCAAACTGACTACAGCCTTCTTTTATGAACTAATCAACGTTTATCTTGTTGTTTTACTTTGAACTGCATCTGGAAGTCAAGTCGTTTAGGGGACAGGAAATGGGAAAGAGTCCCACAAAGACCTGAGAGATGCATCCTCCTTCAGGGTTGCATCTAATGTTGGACACATTTTTGGCTAATGCTGATTGGGAATCATCTTTTTGTTAATAAAAATATCTTAAATGTGTGAAACTGTTGGTATTTCTCGTAGATTCATGTGAAGAACTGGGCAAAAACTGCATTGTTGCGAGGAGCTATCCAATTTACAAATCTAGGCGCCTTTTTACACAGATGGACAGGTCAGAGTTAAGTTAGCAAAACATAAATGAAAATGGTACCAGGCTAAAAACGAGTAAAATGAAATCCAAAGTCCAAAGAAAACATTTCAAAGTCCTCTTAAAAAAAACATAAGAATTATTGATCAGGACCTTTAATACAGAGAATGGGTACAGGAAAGCAAAACACAAATAACAAGCTGACTCCTTTTCTGGTAAACGCTGTATTTTATCAGAAAAGGAATAAACTCCACTTTATTTTATGTTTTCTATAATGTTTTCTAGAAATGCTCCAATTCACTTTAGTTTAATTAGGATTTGATCCTAATGTTTGAATTGAAATCTCATATCGATCAGAATTTTGTGGCCGTTTTTTTGTTGAAGCATTGATCTGTCAATAGTGTTGGCGATACAGTTCCTGTTTCTCTTTAAGACTATAATACAGCAGCACTCAAAATACAAAAAAAAAAAAAAAACACTAAATAATTACAACGTTATTGTTTTAATAAGTGGTTACACACATGCTACTGGTTCCACAGGTTCTTGATCTGATCTACCATCATTTATACCCTATCTCTGATCCTAATTTCCGTTTGAACACTTTTTAGCTTTTCTGGGAGCATTTATTTGTGCAATCATGCATATTGCACAGCTTTCTAACAATCTTCTGTAAATCGGCTGCTGTTTTTTGTTATTTTAGCTTGAACATTGCATTTTACCTGAATATGCTGCATTTATCATTAATAATTGCACATTTTTAGCCGTTTCTGATCAGTTCCTTCTTTTCTGCTTTAGGCTTACCTTTAAATATTAGCTATTCATTCCTATTATATAGTCATATTATTCATATTATTTAAAAAGGGGAAAAAAATGTTTGGACTTGTCTTGTTGTGTCGGCGTGTTTTGTGTAATCTGTATGCATTCTAAGCCAGTGTCTCATCAAAAATGTCATTATGGTAACACATAATGACAATAAAGATTGTTGATTCTAACCTAGTTTTTAGGTCTGGTGTCTTCTGTCTACGTGTTTTTGCCACCGTCACACCCGAATTTCCCCATGGTGGGACAATAAAGGTATTGCTATTCTATTTTGAATAGCGACCGAATGCCTGAATGAACTGTAGACATGTTCTGGATCCTAGAAAAGACACATTCCTTTTACATTTCTTCCTGGATCTCTGCGCTTCCTCTGACTGTAGAGTGTTGTTGTCAGAGTGACCTGGTAGTGCTCACTGATCAGGGAAAGCTCTGATGTTCCTCAGCCCATCGCCGGTCAGCTGAAAACCGTACGACTGCATCTCAGTCGTAAAACTCTTTTACTTAAACATTTACTGTTGGTTTATTTACACTTAAAATACTAGTAATTACGCAATGTGTCGGCATATTATTATGTCATGTTTTTGCTCAGCTGTTTAGCTGAGCAAAAACATAATAATGTGTGTGCTGCATACTCGAGTGAAGGAGGGGTGGGGGGGGGGCAAATTAAATATCACAACACAGATGTAGTCTTTGAAAAAATGCATGTTAACTCGACGACCTTTTTTGAGGGAATAACTGTGATGAGATGGTCCGAAAAAGCCGCTTCATCCAGGAACAAAATCCTTTAGTTATTACTGTCATTCAGCAAGCCTCTCTGTCCTGAACTGTCATTAATTATGTGTACACGAGAAACCAAAATAATTAGCTGTGAACAACTAATTCAAAAAAGGAGTTCCTGTTTTAGTGAAATTAAGCAAACAACGTGTGATGGTGACATATCAGCTTTTATTAGTGTCGCTAACTGTAACATCGTCTCCGTGGTTTTTATAAATCGTAAATATGCCTAACTTGTCTCAAAGTCCTCTAACAGGCTGCTGACAGAGCCTGAGAGCTCAGAAGAACACAATAAGAACTTTTTGATATTCAGTAAAGCACGCTCATCTCTGCTGAGGCTTTTTGTCTCTCTTCTATGGAGTGTCACTGCACAGAGTTTTCTCTTATGAGAGGATTTCTGTGTTATTTGATCAGATTCCTGACAATATTATACTATAAAGGCATGGAACAATATTTTGGCCACAAGCTTAACCTCACAGGGCCACAACAACCAGGACCATTCCCGGATCGGTAATAATGTGTCCTCGCCCTGATATCCGATCCAAGAACATCAGAGTCAGGTCCTGTACCAATATTGGATCAGATCAGCCCCAACCCCAATATTTTCACACTTTGTTGAATCTTTATTTTATATCTATAAATACATAAACATATATTTATATGATTTTTTGAAATACTCCCCCTGGTTTGAAAGACTAATTGTTGTCAGATTTAGAATAAAACAAAAAACATTTGTGAAGTTATCTTATGCAGTCAAGCGTTTAAATCAGCGTTATCTGCTAGTTTCGGATATTTGAAAAAGGTGTGAACTGAATGAATATTCATATGTTTTTAGTTGTGATCTATTTTTGTAGAGTCCTGGGTTTATATGATACATATTACTCATATTTATCCCTAACAGGTTACATCATGATCTCTGAAACTGAGCTTATTCATACTTTTTGTTGAGTTGAACAAAATATTTTATCGTATTTTACATGTATACGCCTTAGTTTTGAGGTGTGCTCAAATGAATTCTGCCCTAAATACATCTAAAGTCAAACCTGCACCTGTGCTGTAAATAACATTATTATTGTTTCCAGTTTATGTACCAAAGGCTTACACACAGCTAGTGTTTAAAGGGACAGGAGCTCAGGATGCAGCTTTAAGTCAAAAGATTTCCTCGATCGAATCGAGTTCTTTGCTTGAGTCCAGTTCGGCAGGAACTCGCGCGTCTTCCACAGGGCTTCAACCTACTTCCCTTTAGCTATGAAGGAACGCCATAAAATCTCCCATCAGATATTTCCAGTTTTCCTTTAGGACCTAATGTCTTTGACACAGGGGTAGTAAAGTCCCAGAACTCGCTGGAAGAGTCATTAGTGGAAGCCTGAAGTATCTCCTTGTAATGACCCATGCTAACTGGGTTTCCTTTAGTCTAACCAGTTGGAATAAATAGGTGTTTGGGGGGGGGGGGGGGGGTGAAGCTTGGAGAAGAAAGGAATAAATGAGAGGTAAAAATTTCCAGATGTACTGTTAAAATCACCTCCAAACGTGCTGGCTCAGAAAGATCCCCTTTGTAGCTGATAATGATTCCAAGAAACCTGATGCTAATATTTCCAAACAGACCATTATAATCAGATGATGGTCTCCCTCTTTGTTTTCTTTTTTCTTTTTGGTACAGTTAAAGCACGCTGCAGCTCTCCAGATCTCTCAACTAACGGCGTTCAGTGCAAGTCTGGTCTGTGAAGAACGTCCGCCGGGGGGTTATCTAGGCTAAACATACTGTCAAAGAAGTGCTTCCGAAACTCAGTTTAGTTTTTACTTTAACGTGCATAACTAATTCAGTTTTATGAGTCAACCTGAGAAATAGTGTTTCTCCTTCTTGTTTAATGGTTTCTGCCACAACTTTAAAGAAGTGAGAGCAATTTGGTAAACAAAAAAAGAGCATTGCAGTGGTCTAAACGCTCAGGAGACCATGTCTCTTATCTTTAGAAATGCTTCTTAAATGAAAGAAACAGGAGCGAGACATAGATCTGATGTGTGAGTCTAAGCCTAATGAGGCGTCAGACGTAGCTCCAAGGTTTTTTCACATTGGATTTGGTTGCTTGGCAAAAAGAAGCAGCTTAAAGGAGCTATTATCAAGGTCTTATTTTTGTTTAAAACCAGAAAATAGCTGGAGACCTAGTCACTCATCCGAGGTAAACATTGGGTGATGCTTTTTAAAAGACACATACAGCTGAATGTCATCTGCGTAGATGTGTTAGGAGATGTAAAAAAAACAGGCCCTTCAACCTGTTTATTAAAGTTGTGTAGTTGACAGTATCACAGGCAGTGCTGAGATCAAGAAGGCCCAACACAGAGCGTTTTCCTGCATCTGCAGACATTTAAAAGTCTAACTTTTACTAAAGCAGTCTCAGAAGAGTGACGCTTCAGAACACCAGACTGAAAAGGGTCGTAGATCTGTAATCTACACAGCCGGGATCAGAGCTGGGTTTCTACAACTGCATTTTCTAGCAATTTACTGACATAAGGAAATGCTTTGGAAACTTGCCAGCCATGCATTGTTACAAAGCCAGGGAGAGGTAAATACTATATGTTTTTTTTCCTTAGACATATTCTTTATAATGTAGATCAGAAAGATCGATTTCATCAGCTTTTATTGTATTTTTATTGTGTATTTTCTCACAACTGGAGACGTTTTCACATTCAAGGTTTCAAACATGTGATCATTTTATTAAACAGTAACATAAGGTTCGCATTCAGCATTTCAGACATTAATCAACATTTAAAGGAATGATCATCTCTCTGAACTTGAAATTTAGCAGAATACTGACATATTCTGACAAGCAGAACTGAGCATAAATCACTGATATCATAGAAACCTTCATATTCGTTAGATTTTGAGGCGCCATCTGTTGGTAATAAGAGGTTGTTGTGACTAGATCTATGGGGTCCAGCGAATGACCTGGAGGTAAAAGGTAAAATCTGAAAGTGTACACGTACACTCTGTTATTCTGACTCAGCATTTGTCCTGTTTGCTTCTCCAGCGACCTTTGGAGAAGCCGGACGGCCTGGATGTGTCTGACCAGAGTAAGGAGCACCCGCAACACCTGTGTGAGAAATGCAAAGTCCTGGGCTACTACTGCCGCCGCGTGCAATAATCATCTCCACCCAGAGGGAAAGAACTTTGGCGTCACAACAAGTCCCGTTGTCTGTCTGTCGGCATGCAGCTCTGCCCCTCTTGTCCACTCTGTGCTTTAATGGTAGCTCCAATCCTCTCTTTTTATTTTTGTTTCTGTTTCCTTCCCTCTATAAGATCAGGATCAGTCATCTTACGCGCATTTCAAATATCGAAACACCATATTCTAGAAACAGAATTACTCCAAGTGTATATTTAACTGCAGCCAATTAATGTATTGATGAGTAACACCAAGCATGTATCGTCTTGGTGTCTCTGACGATATGTTCAGGGTCAATGCCTCACCTCGGGGGTTTGTTGGCTTTGTGTTTACAGAGATCTGCTTCCCTTTTTCCTGCCGAGTGAAGTATGCGATGTGATGAACATTTTTAGTCGGGAGGCGGGGAGGGGTGGGGGCCTTCTAGCGATGGTAAAATGTAAAAAAAACAAAACAAAAAAAGGCCTTTAAATCCGTTATAGGGGTCAGCAGCACATCTTACTAACTGTGAATTAACTGAGGGATAAAGTGCCATACATCCCAAGCTTACATTTCACATATTTATTTCCTTTTCTTGTAGAGTGCAATTTGAATTTTAACTGGGACATATAGGATATTTTTTATTTCTATTGTTGTGTATCACATCGTGTTACTGAGTCCGTGTGTATTTAGGAACTACTGTAGGTTCAGTCATATAGCGTTGCTCCGCAGACGCGTTTTTGTAAAAAAAAAAAAAAAATGTTGATAGAAGCGGTTTCACCGAATTTTCTCAGCTTCGATATCGGTGTTCAGCAGAAACAGATGCTGGACGAATCAAACGCAGGATCAATATGTAGGACAACAGGTTTCAGTCCGATCACCAGCTTGTCAAAATTTAAACAGTATTTTTCATAGCAATGACGTTCTTGGAATATTTTGAATATATATATCACTTAGAGGTTGAACTGTTACATTAGGGTTTACAACTAGCCAGTAATTAAAAATCAATTTTAGTTATATCTGGCAGATTTTTTGATTTTCCTTCATGTCCAGTAGCTAACAGCTGAATAGGGAGTCTGGGGTTAAAAGGTATAGTTCAGGATTCATGAAGAGAGGTTCTGTTAAAAGGTTATAAATAGCAAACATCTTGCCTTAAATAACTGCCGTGGTGTTTTTTTTTTTTTTATATATATTGGCAGAATTGAATTTGAAGTCCTGTTTGTGAAAGGCGAAGCTGATAATTGTGTACGGCATGCTGAAAGTGATGTAACACAGTCATTTTTTTCAGTGCCTTCTATCATAAGCTTTGTAACTTAAGGAGGTATTCCTAAACCGTAGGCCTGAAGCAATACCGTGGAAATTTTACTTTAGTTTCCAGTGATTCAAATCTGCCTTTCAAGGATTGTTTTCCGCAGGAGATGCGACCCGTTATGCGTACTGTATTTGGAGCCTTCCGAAAGTCGGTTGAGTATATATTTTTATAGCGCAACATGTAAGTGCCTTCAAGAGATTTGGAGACTGTAAGGGTAAGTGTCGTGGGCTCAGAGGTGGAGCAGCGTATGTGCTAACCGATGATCAGAGAGTCTTGATGGAGGTTCAAGATGGGACAAAGGATGAGAAAAAGATTAAAGCCCCTCTATTAGCGGTTAAACTGGCATGGCGGGTATTCGCCTCGGAGCAGTTTGCTGGACCAGCGTTTCCAGCTGGCAATAACAATCCCACTGCGGTCTGTTGTCATGGAGTATCAACATCGATGTTATTCCTCCTTTGGATCCTCACAACAGAACGAAACGCTTATGAAACGTTGGACCTCACGCTGTGTTTTGTTTTTCCTTATAATCTATTGTGGTTGTGTTTATCCAAGAAAATGTTGGTTTTGACAAAAAAAACAAAAAAACGTACACAGTTGCTTGCAGCATTTGGAGTCATGTTGGAACATTGCTGTGTGTGGAAATGTAACTAAATGCCAACTGTTCAGTTAAAAGGGCGCTCCGGGGATTCAGTTCTTCAGGTCCACAACGATGAAAGGCGTAATACAAACAAAAGCAAACGTCTTACTCACTTTAAGTCACTTGAAGTAAACTCAAAATCCCACTAATCTGTTTTCCATATGGTCCCCATAACATAATCTTCTATAAACTACCCTGCCTGTTATAAGATGACATCATACCTGGTATTAAATAGTGTTTTTTTGGGGGGATGATTAAACCACATATGCTGAGCTCAAAGTACACCGACTCGTGCCTGGGATTAAAATGTGATGTAATCCGACTTCCATGCTATATAAAAGTTTACAGGATATTTGTTTGCAAAAACCAGGTGTCACTTTTTTTTTTCTTTTTTTTACCAGCTATGGGGTTTAGTGCACTTTTCATTCCTCGACTGCTCGTAATGAAGTGCTTATGCAAGTAGTTGGCACCTGAATGTGGCACAGAACCTGTTGCCTATTGGGAGCAAAAGGCATTTGGCCAAATGTGTTTACAGAGAGACCACCCGTAAAAGTGCAGTTAACAATAGGATCTCGTTGCATTCACGCGACAGGTGTAAAGATCACTAGTGATTGGATTTCCAGGTGGCGTCAATGGTAGACCCGCACCGATCAGAGATCTCCGCCCTGCCCATTCGGTCTCCCTTTTAGGGGCTACAATATACAAAATAAAAAGTGTTGGGTTTTTTTTCAACCATCTTAACAATAAAATATAAAACTAAATCATTTTCTAAAAAAAAAAAAAACTTTAAAGAACTAAATCTCTCTGCATCAGTAAAAAGCTACAAAAACAGCAGAGTTCCAGTAGTTATAGGACCTTATTATCATTACACCCAGAAATGTAAATATAATTTTTCAGTCTGCAAAATTATTTCAAAATTACTAGCAGATGTGTCCAATTTGAGATTGGAGAGGAAAAAGCTTGGGTTTATGGTTATTTCATGTTTGATTGTTAAATAACTCGTTCAAATACAGGACTAGAGGGGGCGCCCCGCTGTGGGAGAAACAGCAGCTGGTGTTTACACAGCTCTACAGTTAAACTGGGTCTCACTAGTCCACAAAACAACATTTTCAGTCTTTAGCATCTTATATTAGTGTTTGGCACAATTAACACGGTCAACTTTTCTAACTGTAAACATCAGTCTCTGTGTGATTTCCAACCTTACCTACTCCTGCATGTTTTGTAACGGACAAACTCATCAAATGAAGAAAAAACAAAACAGTAAAGGAGCTTTGATGCAATATGTTTGACTTGCTGTTAATCTGCTGAACTCTCATTACCTGTGTAAAAGCAGCAGCCTGGCCACCATGCATCTGTAGAAAACAGTTTACTTTCTAGGAGCTTCTCACACTGTTTGCGCTCCGTCTGACTTCACCTTTCATCACCTCATCAAGCCGCGTCGAGACCGAAAACAGCCGAGTCGTCTTTCCTCGGTAACAACCTCAACACTGAAGAGTGTTAGTGCAACCTGTTGAATCAGGTACTGCACGTTCCCAGATGGAGGGAAAAAAGATCTGATTTTTTCATTTTTAGGCGTAAAATTGTTCAATTCAAGACCAATCTTGACGCTTCTATATTCAGTGGGTTTGAGACCACAAAAGTCCTGCTTGGAAGGTTTTCGGTTTGCATCACCAAGCTTAAAGTGAGATCCCGCGTGACTTATCATTAAGACGCTACTGAGGTCACTTTTCTCGGGCTTGATCAAGCTCATCTGTCAGGTAGAGTGCCCCTTTTAACAGAAGATTTGGCATTTAAAAAATATATATTATCCCAGACTCCTAACAGCCGTCCATTATTGGGAACAATCCATTTGTCTTAATGTTGATGCGTTGCTTCTGCTTTGCTCAGTGACACTAACCGGTTTGCCAGACTTAACGCCATCGATGCCTTATAAATTAACCTCATGAGCAACAGTGTTATTATGGAAGAAGATAAATAAAGATCCTGTCTAAAAGTTTGATTCCCACCCGGAAACGCGGCATAGGGGCGCCTTTATAAACGGCATCTCTGGAAGCAGACGATGGAAAACATTAAAAAAGGAGAGAATGAACTTGTAGACATAAATATCTTGAATTTTCTAGTACATTTGCAGATCAGAATGATTTTTTTTCCTCCTATGAATAAGATGTGTATTTTGGAAACATTTACTAGATGTTGAAATTTCTAAAGCAATCTGCAACCTGTTTCCTTGACTAAGATGTTTTTATGTATATATTTGACGGCCACGAGTTGCGATGTCTAGCGATATATAGCTTTTTCTGTTTGTTCGTGTCTATAAAGAAGGGCCTATTGCTGAGAAATAATCAAAGCTGGGGAATTGTTTTTTTGTTTTATTTTACATCGATCTGGAGGGATATCCTGCAGAAATATTTATGGAAAGACTTTTTACAACACTTTTTGTATAGAATATGCAACAAAGCTATACTGAGAAGGAAATATTGATGCTTACATAGAATATTATTAGAGAAAAAGCTGGTACATAATTAATGCCCGTTCTCCCTTATAAGCCATTGTATTTTTCATGTGTCAGCAGTGTTAAATAACCCCCGTGGCTATGCGACTAACCATCCTTTAAGGCGTATGTATCCTTTTTTTGTAAACACTAATATGCAGATTTGTTGTGTTAACATGCAGAAATACTTCTTTTTTTTTTTGTTTTGTTTCTTACCTAGTGATGGATATTCACCACTGTATAAGCACATGAAACTGTGAGATGTAGTTTGCTTAAAGCAGCGACGACAGGAAACTGTTATAAACCATGTTTATTCGTAGTTTAGGACGTGTTTATGCTTTTGTCAGGAAAGTGTGTTTGACAAAGAACTGTCCGAGTTTGCATGTGCATGTGTTTGGATTTGAATAAAATATTACTTTTTGTGCAATTTACACGTATTTAAATCCTCTACCGTAGCTTAAGGTTAGCAGCAACGTTAGTCCTGAAGTATTTCATTTACCACAAGTGTAGCCTCTATGATTAACACATATTTACTGAATGTGATGTGTTAACGCTTAACGCGGTCGAGTTGGAAGGTTTTGTGTGTGCGCGTGAGATGTTTGCAATGCAATGTTGCAATAATGTAATGTTTGAATTGGAAGGAACGCAGGCGCAAGGTGAATGTTTTTATTTTTTTGGTGTTTTTTGTTTTTTTGGGAGACAAAGACAGGAGAGGTCCGGCGCGTCGGCCACAGGTCTGTCTTTCACGTCCATGAAACGGCATTCCAAAATGTGCCTTATTTGATAGATGGGAAAACATTTTAGTGCTTTGGAGCTGTTGAGAGCTTGGTGAATTAAAGTCAAATTTATAACTGATCAAACAGTCTGCTGTTTTTATTTACCTTTGGTCTGTTTTTTCCCCTAGAGTCCCCTCCCTGAGATCGTATTGCTTTCTCACATTTAAGCATGTAACATTTCTGTGATAGACTAAAACAGTAGTTTAAAGAAATTACTTTGGAGTTCGTCTCTACGACTCTGCACGTCTAATGGCTTTTTCCCTCCTTCAATTATTCTTAGCAGAATAGCTCAAGCTCTATCAGTATTTTCAAATACTGAAGCATTCAAAGTTAGATTCACACCTGGACTTTGACTTGACCACTCTAACACATTAATGGGCTTGAATCGAAACCATGTAGTTGTCTCCCTGGCTGCGTTTTCGGGGCTACTGTCCTGTTGGAAGGTGATACTCCTCCTTAGGCTCTTGTGTTTTTTTTTTGTTTTGTTTTTTTAGGATTATTCCAGTATTTTTGCTCCGTCTGACCAGCCTCCCTAACCCATCATGAAGAAAAACTTCCCACAGCATGATGGTGCCACCACCGTGTTCTATTGTTGGAACGGTGTTCAGGGTGATGTGACACGCTAGTTCTCCTCCACACAGCATACTTCATGTAGATGAAAAGGTTGAGCTGTGAGCACCTTCTTCTACATGTTCCCTCTGGCTTTCTTTACAAAGAATAAAAAGTACACAAGTTATAGCTGTCCTCTCAACAGATTCTTCGACCTGAGCAGCGGATCTCTGCACCACCTCCAGAGTTACCACGGGTCTCTTGGCTGCTTCTGTAATTAATGCTCTCCTTGTCTTGAACACTTTCTATGGACGCCCACGTCTCGGTAGAGTTTCGATCTTTCCGTTTATTTGTGAAATGTCCAGAACTTGGAATACAACCTAGCTTTGCTTTAAACGTCTCCACAACCTTTTGCCCCTCCCTGTCTGGTGTGTTCTTTGGGCTTCACGATGCAGTTTGTTCTCTAGGGAACCTCTGAAGCCTCTGCAGGACGGCTGTGTGTGCACTCGGGTTCAATTACCGGTGCACCATGGTTACTAATTAGGTGACTTTTCTAGGCAATTGGCTGCACTGGATGTTATCAGGGGCTATCAGAGTCAACGGGGCCACATCCTTTTCCAAACACGTCACAGACCTGCACTACCTTATGTTGGTCAATCACGTAAAATCCCAATAAAATTATTTTGAAGTTTGTAGCTGTAATGCAGATAAAAGGTACTTATGCTAGGATCTGTTCATGTTGTTTTTACAAGTCTTCATTTCTGCATCTTTGAAGGCCCGTCTTTAAGTCAAGCTTTTAGACTGAGCAGCATAGATTACGATGAAGGGGTTTCTAATGGATTGTCCGTGAAGGCTGCGTAACGCAGACGAGGGAGAAACGTGTAAAACCTTTTTTTGTTTTGTTTTTTACATTCCGTGAAAGTGCTGAAAGATAACAGACACATAAAGCCGTGAGGCCTCGCATTTCAACACCCAGAGTCTGACTGTGGACAGAAACCCCCCCCCCCCCAAACACACTTAAAAAGGACACCAGCTGACACGGGTGCTGGGTGATAAAAGCGAGCTGTTTCACAGAAAGGCCGGCTGGTCCTGGCTGTAAAGATGTCATCGATTACGCGCGTCGAGCAAATCTTCAGCCAAGCCTTTAGATTCCCAATATTGAGCATGCATTGCAAAATGGCTAAAACAAAGAGAGAGGGCGGAAACCCTAGTTATACCAAGTTTGTTGCTACACCTCTTGGCCCAAACAGAGCCTGAGCAGAAAAAAAGGTTACTATGGCAACAATGCAATCTGAGAAGTCAAACAAACGATGGAAGGTCAGGACACATGTGCTTTCGTTTAGGGGCGAAAGCTTGGCTTTTCCCGTCGCTTCATTATTTACTTTCATAAAGTATTAGGTTGATAAGCAGCACCACCCATTCCCGGGCCCTCAGACCTCCTCCTCTCTTCCTCCCCCGACTTTCAAATAAAGAGCCTACTTGCTGATCTAAACACACACCTTCTGGTTTTCCTGTGGACCCCGGCTCAGAACCCAGAACGCGCACACGGATGTTCACGTGTTCATCATCTGGAAACTGTGTTCACATCGGTGGATGTCACATCCTGCTCCAAAGGACAGGAAGTCGCTGGTGCTGGAGTGCGGGTCTAAAAAAAGCAAGGACAACTTTTTCCTTTTTTTTTTTTTTCCCGGGAAGCTTTAAAACCAGCAGGGCCGGGGGCACATGTCCTGTAATCAGGCCGCAGCTTAAAAGAAAAAAAAATAAGGAAAAAAAAAAGCTGTAAAACTGTTTCTTAATGGTGCATGAAAGTACAGAGTGAGTCATGTCATTCTAAGTTTAAAATCTCATCTCTAAAGCTAAAGGAAATGCTGTAAAATGTTACCGAGTATAGGAAGTGCATTGTCTGTGTTACAACTTGGTTATTACAACGGAATGCACGCAGGGCGTGGCAATAGTATTCACACCCCTCGGACATTTTCACCTTACGCCCACAAGCTTCATGTAGTCTAAGAGGGAATTTATGTGACAATAAACAAATCGGCAAATAGCTGTGAAACGGCAGAAAAAGGATCCTTGACTGTCAAAATAAATTTTCTTAACTAATAAAAATACCAATGAATTCAAACTCAACCCTTTATTCAACCAACTTTTTACCAAAACTGCAAGTTTAAAAAAGAAAAATTAAAAAGAACGTGTGCTCTCTAAACTCTTTGAGGAGGGGGCGGAGCGTTCCTGGCTCTGCGTTTGTGATTGGTTGGTTGGATGTAATGACTGTATTATTAACCTACATGACTAGAATGCAAAAGAAAGGAAAACTTTTATTCTATTGAACTTTTCATTGACCCTTTTTTTCTATCATCAATATACGTCGATTGATCAATATATACTGTTATTGAATTATCGTCCAGCCCTAATTCAGTCCCCGTTACTCTAACACTCTTGAATAAAATCCAGTGCAACGGCAGATTGCCTTCAGATGGCATCTAATTAGTATTTAGCGACTCAGTTTAAATAGTTTAATAGGTAGAGTTGTTAAGAGTTTTCCCTTTTCCTTCCACATCACCAATTATCCAGCACTTAATGCTGGTCGGTCTCATTAAATCCTAATAAAACCCAGTGCAATGACATGTGAGCAAACATTTGAGACATGTAAACACTACCTTTGTAGAAAGACTACCTACTGTAGAAGAGATCTGGTAGATTTGGTCCTTCTTGACACACAGTAGACAAAGTTACTAAAAATCTGAATTGATTCCCTGGTCTTTGGGTATTAACTGTGTCAAAGAACACAGGAAATGGCAACGTGTTCAGCTCAGTAAACGTAAGTTATCACAACCACAAATGAAGCGTTTGCCTGTTGCATTAAAGCTTAACAGAGGATGAATAAGAGAAGCTGTAAAAATGTCTGAAGAGTCGGGGAAATGGCATTTCATCGGGACAATTCTGGGCGCTGCATTCAAAAGCTTAAAGGATAGGCTGGAGTCGAGCAGCGTGTGGGTGGGTGCATCGCTTCATGGCTGCACATCTGCGACGTTTCCCCACTCCCCACATATTGTTGCTGAACAATACAACACACACACACACACACACACACACAAACACACAAACACGTTTTGGATCGACACACTCCACGCTCCCACGCGGACCACAATGCTTTGGGAAAGTTACATTTATGCAGAACGGGCCACTTTTAGCGGGACTTGGGCAGAAAGCCCCCCCCTGAGTAAAAAGACAGCACAGGCCGGCTGCGCTCAGGCCCACCACGCACCCAAACGTCTGTTTCACCACGAACTGAGCGCTGGACCTCTTAGGCAAGAGGAATCCCACAGCTAGAGAAGATTGCAAAACATTTTGGATGTAAAACCGCAGAAACAGGGTCACCAGAGTGAAAAAAATAAAAATCTGATTTTATTAGAAGTATTGCACAGATAGAAAAATTTTCTTTTTTTTAGATATCTTTTCAACTGTAATTAAATTCTAGAACATAATTGATAAATAACTGGATTTTGCATATTGTTCAAACTCTTGTACATCAGATTATACAAAGTGACAATTTTGTGCATTTTACTGAGTAGTATTCACAACAACAGGTAAGTTTCACTTATTGCATTATTTCCATTATTAAAAATCTATATACATTTAGAAATGTTCCTCACTCGATATTGATTATCTCTTTTTTTTTTCTTTGCTTAAGACCAGAATCTTGATCACTTTGCATAAATATATGAAGGTTAAATATCAGGTCATTTTTAAACATGACCATAAGTACGGAAAGGTTAATAACCATTGCCTGCAGAAGCATCCGAGGAGCAGCCCGGGGATTTTATTTGATCTCTCCGCAGTCAGTGATGACTATGGCCTTGAGCACGCCTCCGTCGTGTAGACCGAAGGCCTGCATCTTCACGACCACGTCCATGCCGTCCTTCACCTGGCCGAAGACCACGTGCTTCCCATCCAGCCTGTCGGATGAAACGCCACAAAAAGGAGCTCAGCGCTTCCCTAAAAGACGCAGATTGGGGTGTGATGAGGTTCTGTGAAGACGGGTGAGGGTCTACCATTCGGTTTTAGCCGTGCAGATGAAGAACTGAGAGCCGTTCGTGTTCGGCCCCGAGTTTGCCATGGAAAGTGTCCCTGCGGAGACCAAAAGGCCGATCAGAACCAGAACACCAGAACCCGTCTGTGTGATCCGGCGGCATTGAGATCTCGCAGAGGCACATCGTACAAAGTCAAGGAACGTGTGAGGGGAAAAGGAGGCCTGTTTTTCTTCCTCCAAGGCTTACGCAACGTGCAATCTCTCAACACAACAGGCCCCTCAAAAAAACATGAACTATGTGTGAAAAAAAAAAAAAGTTGATCCGAGAAAAGAAATTATTTTGATTTGTGCGTGTTGGCTCAGTGAAAAGTAGGTCATTCACATCAGGGTTGCAAAATCTATATGACCAGGAGCTTTTTTTTTTCTTTTTTAAATGCCTGCATAAACTTAGGTGCTGCCATCTGGTGGAGAGAAAAAGTCAATCTGGCACTAGAATGAAACTAGAGGTGTGGAACAGCTACTGTTCGGGTTTGTTTGGGTGTTTTTTTTTTTTGCTATTATTGCTCTTCTTTTCTAATGTTTTGTCTTCAAGGTGAATTTTACTACATGTTTTTGCCGTTCTTTCTGATTGTTGGTTTTAAATACCGTCGTGTTTTATGTTGGGGTCTTTACTTTTGCAGTATGGATGGAAACATCTCTCATTGTCTCAGTGTGTTCCAGCGGCCCTGAAGCACACAGAAAAATAAACTACAAATAAACCAGACCCCCTTGCCTTCTTCTCTCTCACGGTTGCTGAAAAAAAAAAAAATTCCATTCAGCTGAAACATTTTTAAACAATAATTATGAATGGTTTGAGTCTAGCTTTAAACAACATCACAGCATTAAAACGCTGTGGGGAGGGTTTTCGTTTAACAGTGGATTCAGGTATCTCAGGTGTTTTGGTTCCTCTGGATCTAAGTGTTGTCTTTGGTGCCATGATCACAGCCTACTTTCATCTCAGCTTGAACGGTACTGCTTGTAGCCACTGATCTGCACTGCTTTATGTCCTATTTTTCCTCGGCAGGAGTTTCCCTGTCCACGTGTGTAGATATCTGTAAGTTACAACACCGTCTACCTGTGGAGTTCCACAAGGCTCCCTTTTAGGCCCCATTCTGTTTTTATCATTTTGTTGTCTTTTAGTTCCATGTTTAGGAAATGTGATCCCCTTCCACTGCTTCCCTGGTGCTAGAAATCTAAGAAGTAGTGACTCTTTAAAGTGTTTATAGGTCTTTGTTGATAAGATTAAATCATGGTTTAATTTAAATTTCCTTCATCCTATTGAAAACAATTCCAGGGCTTTTAGCTCCTTTTAGTCTATCTTTTTCCCCCCAATTATGTCTTCAACCCAAATTGAAGTGGAGTTCATCACAACCAGTTTAGACTGCTCTAGCTCTCTGTATAAAGGCATCAGTCAGTCATTCCTTCATCGTCTGCAGCTACTGCAGAATGTGGCGGCACCAACTTATCACAGGAACTCAGAAGTGGGGGCGTATAACTCCATAGCTGGCCCCACTCCACGGATTTCTCATTTAGTGTGGAACTGACTTTAAGATTTGACTTAGGCTTTTAAGGCTCCTAACAGTCTGGCCATGTCAGATATGCAGGATCTTTTACACCATCAACTTTCACCTAGAACACTGAGGTCAGACAACCAGATACTTTAAGATTTTTGTGGAACTGCTTGGCTTTTCAGGCACATTTTCCCTGTCCTTCCAGTCAAGGGGCATATATATATATATATATATATATATATATATATATATATATATATATATTATTATTATTATTATTATTATTATTATTATTATTAATTTATTTTTCCACTCATTTATTTTTTATCTAATTTGTTTTGTCACTTTGGTTTTCTTGTTTTAAGAAACAACATTCTCTTGCTCTGTTTTCTAGGGCAACATTTTTATTTCTTAAAGATGCAATAAGCAAGATTTCATCATTTTAGAACTGAAAAACGGTGATGTGAAGAACTAAAGGTATCTTTTTAGATGGAATATATTATGACGTGTTCTCCAGTCTCTTGCTTACAAAGCCGAGCCGACCGCATGTGCCTGTGAACAGCTGCCACTCAGGGCTTAGCCCCTACCTAATATGGCCCCTACAGAGCAATTATAAAGTTATGAGTTACTTAGTTCTTCACTAGACACTCTCCTCAAGAAGAGGATGTTGTTTTTAACCTTTGCAAATATGCGCATAGGAAGCGACGGGTAAGAAGAGGAGAGGAAAAGAGGGACGGAGGTAGAGAGTCGTTGCTTGTCACACATCTTATTTTGGTCTACAGACAGTGCTTAAGAGCCCACCTAGTGGTGACATTTCGCTTATTGCTCCTTTAAAATGTTATATATATTAACTTGATACAGAATAAAATAAAACCCAGACATGAGAAAGCTGGAATCAGAGAGAACCTCTCAGAGGGTCCAGAATGAGCCAGGATGATCTTTTACAGAGCCTTCCGCAAAACAACTTGAAGCGTTTTTCTGTCCAGATTATCCGTCATTTACTGTGTTATGAAAAATAATGTTTTTACAATGTGTTGACTTGTACCTGGACCTGTGTGTTTCAGTTTGAAGTTCTCGTCTTTGAATGTTTTCCCATATATAGACTTGCCTCCTGTGCCATTGTTGTTGGTGAAATCCCCTCCCTGTGAAAAAAACCCCACAGAAGCACAGAACACAGTCAGCACTCTGCAGTATTATTATTATAACTATAATAATAATAATAATAATAATAATAATAATAATAATAATAATAATAATGATAAATTATTATTATTATTATTACTGTTTTTTTTTTTTGCATAATGTTATCTCTGTAAAATCCTACCTGACACATAAATCCGGGGATGATCCTGTGAAACCTGCAGCCTTTGTATCCAAAACCATGCTCTCCTGTGCACAGGGCTCTGAAGTTTTCTGTAGACAATTAAACTTGTGTTACAGTTAAAAGAAACACAGGGAGGTTTTCTCCAATTTTATTTCTTTTCTTTTTTTAATGATACCTGCAGTCTTTGGCACTACGTCGGCGTTCAGCTGCCAGATAAAACAGAAAGAGGAGTTACTATGAGTTCAGAACCAAGGTCAATGGGAGAGGCTGGTGTGTTAGCTGCAGATGCTACCTCAATGGTGACTCTTCCAAGAGGTTCGCCGTCGGCCTCCACGTCCAGAAACACGACGGGGTTCCGGACGGGCCCCGAGGAGAGCAGCCTGGCAGCAGCGAGGCCCAGCGGGCCGAACCTCGCGCGGTTCTTCAGCTGCATCATCGCTGCGCAGCTGGCTGAGCGAAGCGCGGCTACAGGCCATGGGTGCCGTTGGCTGTTGTTTACACGTGACGTCACGGAAGGAGGCGGGCCTTCCGCGGGGTGAAACAGCGACACCACGTGGGCGGAAATAAACCGCAGCTTTTATTTTGCTCATGCTTCTTGCTCTTCTTAGCTGACAGCAAAGCGGCTAAATCGGGATTCATGCAGCAATGACTGAGGTTTTTATGTTGTAACACCTTCTTTTGTCCTTGATGTTGGTTTGGATTTTAAAATTAAAATGTAACTTATTGAGATTAAATAAATGTGATTATTTTTTCTGATATGTATTTTCAGGAAAGAGTTTTCAAATTGTGAAAATACACAATACAATGTTCAAACTTCTTGTGCCGTCTAAGTACGTCGATTTTTCTTGTTGACCTTTGAATCGGTGGTTCAGTAGAATTGACATGTTTTAATGTGACTTGCTGTATATGACTCTTATGGCACCTTCACTGAGAATAAATCCAGTATAATAAATAGTTGGTCCTATAAACTACATCTAGCAGCTAAATCAGAGGGAGGCTAAGACCAAAAGGAGACCTTCAGTCTCCAAAACTTTATTAATATGTATGCTAACTCTTTCTCACAAACAATTTATCATATTTGCATTGGATGGTTGTCAGAGGTAGGTTGTAACTAGTTATATTTACTCAGTTAAATTTTGTTCTCTTTTGTTTCTCATAGTTGAAGTGTATCTTTGATGAAATTGACTGACTTCTCTCATACTTCTAAGTAGGAGAACTTGCACAATCAGTGGCTGACTAAATACTCTCTTGTCCCGCTGTATACGAGAATATATATTTTTTTCCATACTAGTTACATGCATTCCACATGCAAATTAATTAATAGTTTTATTTCAGACATTCCGCCAATATGTAAGTTACTACACATACCTGTGGATATAATCATATTAATAAATACCTACACATACAGAAATCCACCACCTTGTTTTTAGAAATAAAACAAACACAGGCGATAATGTAATAGTTTAATGCTTTACATGTTCTGTTCTCAGTACCTGCGTCAAAGGAAAATCATAAATGGCTCCTACATACATTTCCACTGTAAACAATTATCAGGTTTTTTAAATGAATAACCATCCTAACAGAAAGTTCAATTATTTATACTTTGATCAAATTTCATTTGTTTCTTGGCCCTTCTTGAACTACCCATTAACGTCAGCCTTCATGACCGGCACCTATTATTATTACAACATGGAGTTGTCCTGGGGTGCGTCTCTTTGTGGTTGTTTTGTTTTGCACTTGGAGGGTTTGTTTCTGAAAAGCACACTCTTAGCCTCACAAAGCACACAATTCTAGTTAAAAGTCAGTAGTGTTCAGCAAATTCCACACATTTTTAGATTTGTGATGGCTGGAAAGGAGAGGCTTTTGACTGGCATGCTTTCCAAACAACGGGTTGACATGCATCTGGTGGTTGTTATGGAGACTTGGGGACCCCAGGAGGCCACTCTTTGTTCCACTTCTCTCAACCCCCTTAGCTTTTTTATCCTCAATGCCATCCTGCTCACTGAGCATGGCAGCAACATAAATATGGCTTCTTCTCATCCAGCCTCGTGGCCAGCGGCTGAGAGAAATGGGGAAATTATTTTCATGCCCCAGTTTGAAGAAACTCTGCGACCCAGCAAGGATCAGCGGGTATCGATAATGGATAGACGGATGAAGAAATTTACTAAAATTCAAGGCTGTTAGATTGTGTAACTTCAATAGACAAATGTAAGGCTTTTTACACATTCTAGGGTTTATATAGATATAGTTTGTTAAAAGAAAATGAGACAGAGGCGGTTCAGTGTGTTTCATCTGAATACATATTTATTAGATAAATATTAGGATGTCACATAATCTAACTACATACAGATTTGCAAGACTAAAAATCACAATGTTCTTCTGACCAGTTTAGAATATGAAATGATTGTACACAGAATGTACAAAAAAAAACAAAACCAAATAAGACAATTGCCACTTGTGCCAATCGCTTCAGATTGTACCTTTACAACACGTTTGCCATATTTCAGAAAAAGTTACAAATTTGACAAAATTTTGTTTCTACAAACTGTAAATTTTTGGATGCCACACTCGGGAGCCACCCGAGGCTCAGTCAGGCCTCAAAAGCTTTTTTTTTTTTTTTTTTTTTCAGAATTTTGTAGCACCTTTGAAAAGTACACAGGTAAAGAGTGAAAAACAGAGGTTTAAAGGTTACGCAAAGCAAAACCCTCTTTTTTTTTTCTGTTCCTGAACCCCGTGAGGAAGGTGGCATTGAGTATCTTACATTGAATGAACAGGCGTGGTTAGAGAGGTCCGCACAGAGGCAATCAAAACACAGACTGGTTTTCCCAATGCGACGTCTGACAGGAGGATGCAAGCTTTACAAATTCTAAATACACTATGCACACTCCCACAGGAGAAAAATGAATACATTTCTGTTAATGTGTCTCTATTTTGTCATTTACATTATATACAAATATCCCTTACATCCCCAAGCCCCGCCCACAAATCCTCCCTCTACAAGGAGAATACTCTTCAGAGTCCATTGTATGATTTCCACCGTCCCCTCTTTGGGATCCCTCCGCCTCCTTTTCCCACGTCTCCCACCAGAAAGTACAAATCGGATCGCAAAAACTGCGAGGCGTGATTCTGTGAGAGCTTACGTGCATCATCACGCACTGTGCAGGGGTGCAAAAACCTCCCGACGCGGCAGTGCATCGTCTTAAACACATTTGATTCTGGAAGGTGATTTGAACTCAAATTGGGAAGCTTTCTTCTTCTTTTTTTTTTTTTTCTTTTTCTTTTTTGCTAAACTCGTTTGTACTGCATCACAACTGCATAAACCAAATCAAACTGGTCGTAAAAAAAAAAAAATAACATTGGACAAGAATAACTTAAAACAATACAAAATATGATGAAAATACACAAATTCTGATAAGTGTGGAGATGGACCGCTCGCCCTCGGGCCTCGTTCTGCACATTCTCACTTTAAATTAAGAGGACGTTACGACAATGATGAACAAAATACAAGTCAGGGAGAAATTTGGACCTCGAAGCTGCGTTAACAATCTTTTAGAACAGAAAGAAAAGGAACTCATTTAAAGCTGATTGGACGTTACATACATATAAAATATAAAAATAAAATAAAAAATACCCCAGAAAGGCCTGCAGGATAGTTTTAAATATTTCTTTTTTTTTTTTTGCTGATGCATTGTCACAGGGTTGGGATTCAAAATACGGAAAACACTCAGTACAAGGCCAGTGACAGTGCATACGGATAGATTCCCTACAATATTAGGTTGTTACCAGGGACCGTGTGTGTGTGTGTGTGTGTGTGTGTGTGTGTGTGTGTGTGTGTGTGTGTGTGTGTGTGAGCGAGTGCAGGCCTGGACAGACACACAGTACCATGACGTAGCCACTAATAGTTTTAGGTACAGCACTGTACAGTCACAAGGGGGATATAATACACACACTTAGTCCGGCAGCACTGCTGGACCATCATGCACAATGTGTTTTTGCTTTCACCTAGACGGATGCAGTTCAAAAGTGAAAACATGACGGAAGGAAATCATGTACACTTACACAGATGTTGTTGTTTTTTTTTCTTTTCCTTCACAACACGGAGATTTAAAAAGGTCGGGTCTGATTAATTACGACGTGGGGGCGACGATCACACATTTAACCAGGACAACAAGCAGGAAGTAAACCATGAGATTTCAAACGAAGCCACACAGATGAAGACGAGATTGCTAGAGCACACCCGGGCTGGACGAAGACGACGGGGGGCTGTTGGCACACGCGCACTTTTGATGAAAACGGCGCAAACCTTGACAAGGAAGGGCAAATGATCGCTAGGGAGAACAAGAAACGCCGCGATCCCCCTCTCCGTCTTTCACATGAACTCGTAGGCAAACAGAAACAGGACATGTACAGGTGTATCTCAGTAGATTAGCAGATGATCAAAAAGTTGGTCTGTTTGAGTAACTCAAGAAGTGGAACTGATTTTATAGATTCACTACATAGGCTGATGTCGCTGTAACTTTTATTTCTGTGGATTGTCGTGATTATGACATACTGCTGATGAAAGCCTAAATCTCACGGTCTCAGAAAATCTGAATATTAATAAAATAAAAGCTGTTTTTGTCCTGTACAGTGTGCACTCAATACTTGGTTGGGGTTCTTTTAGCCTGAATTACTGCATCAGTGAGGCTGATGGTGTTACGGTGATACTGATGGTGTTAGCTCATCTACACGGTCGGATCTGGTCTCTCTGTCATCTTCCTCTGAAAATGACATTACAGCAACTACTGCTACTTTAGTATCTAAGTCCTGCTGGGAAAAGAAATGAAGATCTCTGTAAAGCTTGTCAGCAAAGGGAAGCATTAAGTGCTTTAAAACATCATGATAGACAGCATACGTTTGCCTTCCATTAATAGGATTCAAACTCTGAGCAACCAGGGCCTTTAGCAATGATCTTCAGCGACTCGCCGTCATTGTAGATGACGTCTGTGGCGGTCTGCCCGAACACTGTCGAGTCAGCAGTATTGTGTAGGTCATGATATAACATTTCTATACTTAATAAAATCATTTTTTGATTGTTATGTCAGATTAGGACCGTCATTTTCTGAGATACCGTGATCGTCAGAATGAACACAAAACATTTGAAATATTTCACTCTGAGTTTATGGATGTCCTGTGATACGACGGACTTTTTATTTTTGTAATATTTTCTTGTTTCTTGAAGCTGTTTTGCTTTGGTCAGCAACAGCACAGGTGCAGGAATCAAGAAGAAGCTCGAATTACACTTAAAGCTTAATTATTGTAACTTTTAACCAATCGCCTGTTAGATTTTGATAAGCATGGCTACATGTGATCATGTTGTACAATCGAATCTTATTTCATGATTTGCTGCAAATGAAATTGGTGGCAATAACAGTTTTAAATCTAATAAAAGCCAAAACCGAATTGTGTTTCCCTTTTCTAATGAAATAACAGTAATGGACGGACTTTTTAATGCCGTTCTGTCTTCCTGACATACACCTGTACACAGACAAACACGCAACGCTGCACAACATGCGCTCACTTCCTCGGCAGACACGGGCATCAGTGCTCTGATTCAGACGGTTTATTCAGCTGTCACACACACACACACACACACACACACACACACGCACGCATACTGGGAAGTCTGGGGTTGTGTGCGTGTGTGTAGAAGATTTGGAAGAACAAATTTAATTTGGGATTTCAAAAAAAAACAAAGACTTTCGCAACACAATGGCTATCCCTCCGACTCTTCTTTTCTCAAAAGGAACATTATGTAAAAAGAAAGAAAAATAAAAGAAAGCTACAACCCAAGGCTCCTGTCTCCTCTGTGTTGACATATATGATTATAGCTGCACAGTTTTCAGTTGAAAAGTCACACATATACAAATTATATATATATATATATATATATATATATATATATATATATATATATATATATATATATATATATATAATGTTCATATACACACATATACTGTATGTGTATAGAATATATAAATATCTCATATCAATTTAGTGCCCACCAACATGGCTACGAATGGTGGAGCCAGAGGAGGTGGAACTGGTGTGTGGAATCGTTACACAAGACGAGTACAAAGGGGGTGTGGGGGGGAGTGCAGCGGGCGAGTGTTGATGTCCCGCTTCCTTCACAGCCGCGCTCCTGTGCCACAGGTCCGTCGTCGACGAGGAAACAGTTCCAGCGAGTCAGCGTGCACGGCGACAGGTAGCGGCTCCAAGTGTTCGCAGGAAGAGGACGAGGGGGGCGGGGCTAGTTGTTCTCGAAAAGGGAGAGTAGGTCGTCGTTGCTGTTGGCGGGCAGGTCGGGAGGGTCCAGGTAGGAAAGTAACTCTTCCGGATTGGCCAACTCCGGAAGCAGCTGGGAGGGAAAAAGCGAGAGAGAAAAATCTGTGAGAGGCTGAGGCACCTTCAGAGTCGCGTTTCTGTTCGGTTCTCTGCAGGAGCAATTGGAAGTAATCAAAGCGGACAGGAAAGAGATGAGAGCAGCTGCTAGCAGACAATGTTAGCTGTTAAACAGGTAGCTTACGGCACCCAGAGCGAGGCACACTTACATCCAGGGAGGGTTCGGGCATGTCCTGGGCTCCCTGGGCCAGCTGCGCGTCTGAGGAGGGGTTAAAGCTCAGATCGCCGTGGGGGTGACTGTTCTGCCCAGGGTGCTGAGGCTGCGGCTGGGGCTGCGGCTGGCGAGGAGGCTGCGACGATTGGCCGCTGTGATGCAGGGGCTGCCCTGACTGGCCGCTGTGATGTAAGGGAGGCCCTGATTGGCTGCCAGCATGGGGAGACGCATGCATGCTCGGCTGCATGGAGCTATGGGACTGATCTGAATGGGACATCTGCAGGTGCGAGACGCAAACAGAAAGCCAGAGAGTGAAAAGGAAGGATAAGGTACAGGCTGGAAGACACAGAGGGGAGGGTAACGTGTTAAGGCGGGGGGAGGTGGGGGGGGGGCGACTAAATGAGTATGAACAACGGTGGAACGGGCCTTTAGAATGGAAGCGTGAGCATGTGAGCATGACTGAGCACACATGCTGGCCTAGAGGCACAGGCTGCCCCTCCATCCCATAACAAGACACTTATAAATATGACAACAGTTGATTTAAAGCGTCTTACAAAAGTATTTATACCCCATGCTATTTTTTCCCTCTCTTTAGTCACATTACAACCACAAGCTTTAGTTGAATTTTATGTGATAAAGCAACACATAGTAGTGCAAACAGTTGTGAGGTTGAAAGAAAAGGAGACATTTCAAATTGTTTCTCTTTTTATTTTACTAGGCAAATCTGAGAAGTGTGGCTTGCATTTCTACACAGCTTCCCTACCGAAGCATCAAATGCAACCTCTTTCCTCCAGCATAATGGAGGAATGTGTATAACAACAAGTTATACACATTCATGGGGTATTGTATTCTATGTTTCACGACTCGAGTGCTACAGTCGCAGCTCTTTATCTACAGGTTATTCACTTACTGCATCGTTCATGGCGTGGCTAAGGGGCTTGTCCTGGGGGAGAAGACCACCAGGTCCATCAGGAGGATGGGAGAGCTGTGGGCCATGGATGAAATCATTCATAGGAGGACCACCTCCTCCTCCAACGCCACCACCGCCACCAGATGGGTTCCCGTTGGGGAAGTCGAAGCTACCTTGACTGTGGTAGCTGTGGCCTTCAGGGAGAGAACAGAAAACACAGTTAGTAACAAAGAACACAAATCTGTGGGCCATTAAAAACAGATCATGTAAGACATTTCACTTCAGTGCTGCAGAAAAACAAGAATCAGCGAAGGAACAAATGAAAACAGGCAGTACATCGAGCTGTTCTATCTGGCTGTTTTTTTTTTTTGTTTGTTTTGTTTTTGCTTTATCCTCAAAAGACACATGAGTTGTTCCAGCTGAAAAAAAACATCCATATTTTTAAGACTCAACTTAACTTAAGACTTAAAGTAGCAGAGCTGGATGGATGGGTGGATGGATGGATGCATGAATGGATGAATGGATGCATGGATGGATGGATGGATGGATGGATGGATGGATGGATGGATGGATGAATGGATGGATGCATGGATGAATGGATGGATGCATGAATGGATGCATGGATGAATGGATGGATGCATGGATGAATGGATGGATGCATGAATGGATGCATGGATGGATGGATGGATGGATGCATGGATGGATGGATGGATGGATGGATGGATGCATGGATGGATGCATGGATGAATGGATGGATGCATGGATGAATGGATGGATGCATGAATGGATGGATGGATGGATGCATGGATGGATGGATGGATGCATGAATGGATGCATGGATGGATGGATGGATGAATGGATGGATGGATGGATGGATGGATAGATGGATGGATGGATGGATGCATGGATGGATGGATGGATGGATGAATGGATGGATGGATAGATAGATGGATGCATGGATGGATGCATGAATGAAAGTATGGATGGATGCATGAATGAAAGTATGGATGGATGCATGGATGGATGGATGGATGGAAGGATGGATGCATGAATGGAAGTATGGAAGGAAGTATGGATGGATGCATGGATGGATGGATGGATGGATGGATGCATGGATGGATGGATGCATGAATGGATAGATGGATGGATGGATGGATGGATGGATGGATGGATGGATGGATGGATGGATGGATGGATGCATGTAGATAGTGAATTATGTAATAAAGTGTGAAAATAATTTTCCATCCTGAATAAACCTCAGTGATCCTGACTGCTTCTTGTTACCTGCTCCAGGGTAATCTCCTCCATTTCCGCTGGGATGCTGTCCAGGGTGAGGCGGGTAGGAACTTGGACCAGGTCCTGGCCCGGGCCCTGGACCGTGTCCTGGACCGGGCCCCAGCTGAGCGATCATGTCCATAACGTTGGGCATGGTCATCTGACTCGGGCTCATGGTCTTAAAGCGCTTCGCCAGCGGTCCATCTGGATCCTCCTTGATGTGCACCTCAGACTTGATGGGAACCGGCCTCCAGCTACACGTGGGGTCTATGGTGACCTCCTCGAAATCTGAGCTGTAGGGGGAGGACAGCAGATTGTGTTGGCTTGAAACCACCAGACTAAATGAGGAAGAATTACCCCTTCAAGAAGAGAAACTCACTTTTGGATGGCGTTGAGGATACCCCACATATACTGGTCCACCTCCAGACCTTCTAGTAATGCTGTTTTACTGAGGGGACAAAAACACCTATTAGCGTTATTCCTTTAACAGTCCCGCCTTTACACTCAGACAAGACCAGACTTGCACTTACTTGCACACAGGACACCTCCATGTCCCCCTCTCACAGTTGAGCTGCAAGTAGGACTCCAAATCGAAGCACTGAAGAGAACGACAAGCAGCCGTCAGGAGAACGTTCTAACCCCCATCGTCTTTATTTGCTCCTTAAATCTAAAACACACCTGCACGTGCTTGCAGTCGTGCCCCCGTGCGGGGAGCTGGATCCGTCGAAAGGTAATGGGACATTTCAGCGACACTTTGATGGCCGTCTGCTCCACGCCGTCCTCTCCGTTGAGAGTGGTGTTGCCCGCCGACGCTGCTACGCTGCTGAAGTTCCTCTTAACTGCAGAGAAAAGACGTTGCGGAGGGAAATTGGCTTTGTGGACAGAGACAGGAAGTCTGCTGACGACTCCTTTGGAGGATTACCATTAAGAGACCCTAACCGTAATGTTCACCTGCACTCCTGACTGTTACCATTGTAACAACTGTTTACATGCATCTTGCACATTCATGACTGAATATTGATTTGCACTGCGGACTGTTTATTTCACAGTACCAATTGTTTACATATACATTTGCAATACCGTACTTTAACTGTAATATGCAATTACCTTCCACTGCACTTTAATTTAAATAGCCTCTGTCCAAACTTTCTTTATTCATTTTATAGTAATAGCTACCTGTATATCATGCTCACAATTCTGCCTATAGTAATAGCCATATGTACATATATTCATAGTACATGTAAACTCTGTTATAATAATCATCTGTATATTATGCTATTGTACATATCTGTAAAACTCTATTCATAGTAATATCCACCTGTATATTATATTCGGTACACATCCAGCTGTAAATTTAGTTCACAATACTAGTTACCTATATATTATATTCATAGGACAAATCTATCAGCAAAATTCTGTTTATAATAGTATTCATCTCTATATTTATTCAGTAAAAACCCATGTCCTGTACTTATGGAACCATTGTATATCCTGCACTTCCTGCTATTGCACTTCTGGTTAGACCAGGGGTGTCAAACTCATTTTGGTTTAGGGGCCGCATACAGCTTAATCTGATCTCAAAAGGGCCACACGAGTAAACTCATTGCAAGATTAAATAGAACTAATAAATGTGGACTTGTTGATTTTTATATTAAATTAATTTCACTTTTACACAATATATTATGAATAACCTCAGCGTTTTTAAGAAAAGTATGTGCAATTTCAACAATACTTTTACTCAGTTAAACATTTGCTTGTGCATTGTGCATAAGAACTGATCACAGTGATTATACAATGTTGAAAAACATTTATTCACATTTTTTGGAACTTAAAAACACTGTCCTGCATGACAAAATACATCAAACAGATAAAAATTAAGAAATGATTAAAATTTTTCCACACCTAAAGCTTAATCAGCTAATTAAAAAACATCGCCCCTCGTGGACGATATAGGAACTGCATATTTTCAATTAAACGAAGTACATGTTTTTTTCAATAATTGTTTTATCATTCTCTTCCCTTTATCTCCTCTTTCTTCTGTACTTGGAGTACTGCTCCACTTGTGAAAGTCAAATCTGATGAGCTCTTTGTGGCATTAAGACAACAATTCTTATTGCCACATTGCCAGACAGGACACTGGGAAAATAATGATAATGCATTTAGCCACAGGGCCGGACTAAATTGTTCGGCGGGCCGTATGTTTGACAACCCTGGGTTAGACCTAAACTCCATTTTGTTGCCTTGTACCTGTACCTGTGCAATGACAATAAAGTTGAATCTAATCTAATCTAATCTAATCTAATCTAATCTAATCTAAGGCAAAAGCAAAAAATAAATAAAATAAATCGAGCCATACTCTTGGTGATGCAGTGCTCGGCAGGAAGGAGCCTCTTCTTCAGGAGCCCCTGGAGGACGGAGCGCACAGAGGGCCGATGGACCAGCTGCAGCACAAACAGGTGGGACTGAAAAGCAACGAGAGACAGCGTTAACCTCCCGCCTCCTCTGTGGCAGGACAAGCAGTTTTTGCTGTCTCGTCGCGCCGGCTGGCGGACACTCACGCAGCAGCAGGCGGTGACGGTGATCTGGATGGTGTTCCTCCCCGGCTGGCAAACGTGCTTTAGGTGCAGCGGCTTGTGGGAGGTTTTGTTGTCGCCCCGCTCGATGGTGAGCGGCGTGGCGTTGACGCTGACCTGAACCGAGGCCGGCCAGTTGGTGTTCATCTGCCTGTCCTCGTGGTGGTAGCACTTAAACTGGAGTTCAAGGTCGGACCTGCAATACGGCAGCGACGTGTAACACAGGACTTGCTAATGTAGGCACAATCACTGAACTTCTTCTTCATGTTGTGAAAAACAGCCACAACCACAAACTTCCCCTGTATTCTAGTGGTGATAGGCCAACACAAAGTGAACAGAAAACAAGTCAAAGTTTCTTTCTTCTCCAGACGAATGTAGATGGTTGATCTAAACAGTTCCAGAGTGGCTAAGGCTGGATGTGTTCAGGGCTATTTTTCTGTAGGGTGACCCTCTCACCCCAGTCTCTAGTCTTCTTCGTCCTGTGATGAGGGTTTTTTAGGCGGCATTTCCCTGTTTGTGCGTAAGAAAAGCAACTCCACAGCATGATGCTGCCTCCATCATGATTCAAAGTGGGAATTGCACCTCCATAGGGACATGCAGGGTAAGTTTTCCACCACAAATAGCATTTTGCATGTAATACAAAACGTAAAATTTTGGTCTTTCTGGCCCCTCTGCTTTCTTCACACTTCTCTTTTATAACCAGGTTTCAATAACTGGTTGGACTGGATTGTAGGTGTTGTAGCTTTTTTTGGTAAAATACTTGAAAACCATGTATCCTTATTCTTCCACTTGTCTATTATGCTCTACTTTGTGTTGGTCTAGCCCATAAAATCCCAAGAAAACGCACGAAGATTCAAGGTGACAAAATGTGAAGCAGTATTCAGGTGAGGTGAACCGAGTTTATTGACCAGCTTCCTGCGTGGTTTTGGGCCTACCTCCACATGAGCGTCTGGTGGACGGAGGGTCGCAGATGGAAGACGTGGTTACTGACCGCCAGGTTGTGCTCCAGGCGGAACGGCTCCAGCACCACCCCGTCCCTGACCGGGAACGTCAGCCGCAGCTCCTCATTCGGGTTGCCTTAAGAGGAGAAAAACGCCGTTCAACCTCGGCCCCATGGAGACTCGCAGGGCAAGGTAAAGGCCGACACCGTAAGTGTTTCCGAGCTGCTGCCTAACTCACCCGGAGGGGGCGGAAGTGCTGTCATATTTGGTTTCATGTCAGGTGGAAACGGGGGCTTCACGTCCTGGTTTGGCGACAGGTAAGGGGGAATACTGCTTCCTGGGGTCATGGGAGGAGTCGGGTTTCCAGGGACCGGAGAGTGGGGGTAGTTACCCGGCCTGGGGGGCTAATAGAGTGCAATAATTGAGATTAAACAAGTGCACAAACATGACTTATTCAGGTGACAGCTGAAATAGGGAAGTTAAAACACACCCCGCTGCCTTGGTTATAGGAGTATCCACCTCCTGTGAAGCCGCTGCTCTGACCATTGAAGGGCTCTTGCTGCGGGGGAAAGCAAAAGCCAAGATTGTTACGTTCCCAGGCCTGATCTGTCTCCAACTGAGCAGGACGTGTGGAGAGTGAAGACGACGTGGGAGAACTGACCTTGTAGTACTGGCCCATGGGCATACCAGGGGGGTACTGTCCCTGGCCCTGCTGCACAGGCATCCTCTGGCTGGGGTAGTTAGGCGAAGGCAGCGGCCGAGACGGGTTAGATGACGGGTACTGTCCCTGCTGCGGCTGGAACTGGCTGTTTGGCCCGAACTGCTGACCCCCATAGCCCCCCTGAATAACCAAAGTCAAAGACATTAAAGTTAAGAGCAACAGGTAACTAGGGGCTGGGTATCATCCAGGATGAGCTGATTCGATACGATTCTCGATACATAGCTCACAATACAGTACGGTTCTCTATATAGCTCAACTTGATTTGATTTGACTCCAATGTTGATATTTATTACTTTCAAATTAATGCTCAAAGTCATTCAATCAACAAAACCAGCCAAATATTATATTTATGTTCAATGTATTAAACACTGATATAACAACAGGAAAATAAAGTGCATTGGTTCAATGCATTTAATGTATCACGCAACCAAAAATGTGCCCAAATGTCTGATCTAAGGGATGAAGGCGCTTCTAAAATCCTGTCGGCCATTCAGCAAATGTCTCACTTGCACTTCCTGGCTGTGAACAGTAATGGCACGCTGTTATAACGCCCCCTAGGGGTTGGGAGGTATATCGATATTGAAAGCCAGAATATCGATATTAAATTGTTTTTAAAAACATCAATATTAATCTTTGTATCGATTTTTATGCACAGCGCTACAGGTAACGTCGTATTTTTAAAGTCTTTTAACTTTCCACTGACCTCCCCAGGATACGGCCTCTTCATCCCCTGCATGGGAATGCCCTGTCGCGGGCCCCCAGGATACCCTTGCTGAGGCATCCTCTGGCTGGGACCTCCAAAGGGTCCGATGCCTGGGGTTCGAGCTTGGTTCATGCCCATCGGAGGACCGCTCATGTTGGGGTTGTTCATGGCTGAGCCCATGGCGGCTGGATTCATACCACCAGGGGGTCCCCGTGGACCCGGCTGGTTCATGAACTGGCTGTTGTAGGACGGTGCGGGGCCCATTTGGAACGACGGGCACATCTGTGGGTTAAGATAAATAAATAAAAAAGAGGTCAAGTGATAAACGGGCTTAATGTGGGTCACAAGAAGACTGGCGGATGTTGTCAGATGGGTTCCCTACCTGACCGTACTGGTTCATGTCTTTATTCTGTGTTTCCTGCAGAGCCGCCACTGTGGCGGTCGCCGTGGCCGTGGCTGTGGCAGCAGCAGCGGCAACGGCCGCAGCCGCAGCAGCAGCAGCCGGGGGAGTGAAGTCACCAGGCGGGCGCGTGTGGCCGCTCATCCCCATACCTCCATGAGGGGCGTTTGGACCACCAGAGTAACTAAACCAACAACAGCGGGAGTTGTTAGGTTAATTGGGACTTTCTTTCAGTTTCAGTGTTCACCCCTGACCTCTGTTTGCACAGCTCTAGTCAGGGTTCCTACAATTCTATGACATTATGGACATTTGACTACACAGCGGGTTTTATTTTCTGCTCTCTTACCCACAATTCATGACAAAACACAGAGCTGATACAAAATTAATGTCTTTCATATCCCTGTAAGTAAACTTCTGACCCGCCTCGTCTGTGCCTCTTGGCAACAGCGCAGATATAAAAAGGTGTTTTGTGTTAAACGTACAAACCCTTCTTTTCCCATCAAACCTTAACACGAGTATATCCTGTCACAGGCTGATACCACATAAATAACGGCTTGATTTAGTCTCTCACCTTCCGCTGTATCCCCCAGGACCGCCGGGGTAGCCGGGCCTGCCGTACATGCCCTGCTGCATGTACGGCTGCCCAGAGCCTCCTTTGTTTGGGAACTGCTGCTGCTGGGCGCTGAACTGCGGCGAACTGAGCCCCGCTGCGCTGGCAGACATGCCCGATCCCATGTGGTTCCCCCCGGGGTTCATGTGGTTGTTGCTGTTGGCCATAGGGTTACACAGCACCTACGGATGGCAATTAACAGTTACAAATAAAAACAAACAAACATGCCAACAAGAGAGAACTGATGAGTCTGATCTGCAAATTAAAGCCGCCTCATAAAGAAGGAGATACCTGACTCTGTGACGTGTTGGTCACACCCCACACTGTTGTAACCACGGATAGTGACCCTCCTGGGGGCTGGTTGGTGTTTTGTTGCCAGGGGACAGAGTCATAAGGAAAGGATCCATCGCTGGAAAACAGATAAAAACACAGTTATGAGTCTTAAGCTCGTGCTGTGCTGTGGCGTTTGAGTCAAGCTAGGAGGACGCAGAGTGAAAAGCTTTCAGTGACCTGATAATGAGTTTTCTTATTAGACACACGAGGACAAAATTAAACGTGAGCGGCTCTTGCAGCTGTGGAAAACATTTCTCGGACATAAATACGAAGATGGGAGTTGGAATTTAAGTAATTTCGACATAAACAAATAAGACGGAGTCTGGCGCATATAATAAATAAACTAAATCCTCTTGGGTAGAGACAAGTGGTCTGTGCAGAGGGGGGAGAAGTGCTGTTTTTGGAAGGCGAAGTTGTTTTCACTGTGAGGTTAGCTCTTGGAATGGACGACATGTTCAATATTTCCTCATAAAAGGCACAACATTCCCCAAAAGATCCTCAGAGGGGGGGAGAACATGCACCGTAGCTAATTCCAGTATTTTCTCTTAGAGGAAAAGAAATGGATGAGGAAAAGAATATGTTTCTGGCTCTTGGGATATCTTTCTCTGCAAACATCTGCACCTTGTAGTTGATAGAAAGTCTCGGTAGCAACTATCTCTCCTTTTTATTACCGTCTGTCTGACGGAAACTCATTCTCATGCATGCGACTGACCTGTGTGTGAGACCAGGCTTCATGCTGTTCATGCTGGGCTGCATGGGGACTTTTCCCTGCGGTTCGTTCTGCCTGTTCTTCTGGTGACGCAGCAGGAGGAGACGGCCGAGCTCCTCGCACCACGACGACAGCAGAGCTGCATGGAAAGCAACACACATATAAGCACATGTCAGTCAACCTATTCTAGACCCCGTGATGCTGCTGCATGTGCATCAGCTCCTGTTGCGATATCCAACGCAATTATGACAAGAATCAATTTTGATTTCCATTTTAACTCTCTGTGTTTAGAAATGAGTTGTGGCAGCGATTATGGTGCCAGATGAGCATATTTACTGAGTAATGTATCAATTACACTTAAAATATATAAGGATGTTCTATAAAGAACTATCTTAGCCCCAAATTATAATCTCTATTTTTGCACATTAGTTTGAACAGTGATCCTATAGCAATAACAGCATGTTTATGAAATAATACGCCTAAATTAGCCCACTTAATTGATCTAAAGGTGTTCCCCAAGTCCCTGTCTTAGCCCCCAGTTGATTCTCTGTTTTTAGAAATGAACTTGCACTTTGATCACACCATGTTAAGAGTTTCTTTATGTAACAATACATCAGCTGAATACATTAATGTCTAAGGGCGTTCCACAAGGATCTATTTTAGCCCCCGTTTTAATTAGATGCTTCTAAGAAAAACAGTACAAACTGTATCAAGTTCCCCTTACTACATCTAAGGCTGTTGTATAAGAATCTATTTTAGTTCCCATTTAAATTAGTTAATTTTAAGAATGAGTTATCACATTGATTATTCTGCATTAAGTGCATGTTTATTTAATACTACATCACTTCCACTTACTGCATCTAAGGCTGTTCGATAAAGATCTATTTCAGTCATTTCTTTTAATGCTTAATTTTCCTAAATGACTTTGAACAACAAACTAACTGGATGACATTTAAATTAAGCCGTGAAGCTTTTATACAGAAAGCTTTTCAGTCACAGCACCAATCTTTGTTGAAACTTAAACAGGTTTGCAGGTAATCCTTCTACTGTCAACGTGGGACGGTACAAATGCAGCAAATTTCACTTCTCATAATGCTTAGAAATCTGACTAAACCACAAATTATTATTTGACACTTCCAAAGATGCTATGTTAAAATGGGAGTAAAATAGATTTTTTTTAATGTTGCATGAAATTATTATTTTTTTTTTAACTTTGCAATCACAACAAAAACTAAAAATTGTGTTCAACTCTCTTTTCTCTCTGTGTTGGAAAATGTCCCACATATATTACTTATACGACTGGTCATATCAAACTAGTATTTTTTTTATTTGGTTGTGTAGGGCAAGGGAACGTATCTAAACACCGGCCCTCAAAGATTTGAGTTTGAGATCATTGGGTTGAAGGTTAAAATAGGTTTCTGCTTGATCACTTGGGGTCATAAACAATGGATGTCTGATGTCTTTAAAATGTTGTACTGTAGAATGCTATTAAAGTATTTGTTTTTTAGTAGTGGCAATGCATAAGGTTGCTACTAAAGTTCAATGATGAAACACTAAATTTTTTAAAGCTGGTATCCTGGGCTAATTTTTCAGCTGCTAGCTGTGGCTAAAGTTTTGTCTACCAGTGTGGATTAAGCTCTGAGTGGCTTGCTTGGGTAATTTTTGTAGTAGAAAATGTGATTTAACAGAGATCAGGGACAGACACTTGGCATGTATGGCTGTTCGTAGGAGCTCTTAAATCCATTTGTTCAAAATGTGGTACAAACATGACTGCTTTTTACATGGTGAAAATGTTCTGTATCTGCAACAAACGTAGATTGAACTGTTTTGTCTCAAACAAAAGAACTGAGATGTTAGATTTCACCCCATAGTCCTAGTTATAACATACCCTTAGGTGATATATAACCCATTCTGAAATGTTTTTTTTTTTTTTGTAATGCCCTGTAACAGACTTTTTTTACGGTCTGTCAGTGTTTGTCATACACAGTGATTTACAGAAGTAACATATATAAGGCGAATGATGCAGCAAGAATCTGGCCTCAATGGCTGACCAGGATAAAGATTAACGTACACACTCAAGATCAGTGGCAACATGTTAATAGGAGGTGCTCAGGTATCACCCCCATCAGAATTGCAGTAAAAAACTGTAGAGACAGTATACATAAATTATGAAATAAAAAGTAATTATTCCATCAACAAAAGAGTATTTTTGATACCAAGTCCTAAAATAAAAGCTGTTCCAAGAATGAAAACAGAAGCTGGCAAAGCTGCCTTTTTCTATTGCGCGCCACATTTCTGGAAATTTAAAAGCTTGAAAATATATCAATATTAAAACACTCTCTTCCTATTTTCAAAGGTCTCTGTAGAAACAGCTCTTAATGAATCAATTGTGTTTATTAGCATTTTACTGGCAATGATTTTAATTAAATTTCACGTGGTATGGTTTCAAATAATTAACATTGCCTCTATTTAATTTTGCATTAACATCTCTAATTGTCGTGTTTTAGAGTTTGTAATGATTTGATCACCACATGTAGGTTTTACATAAACTGCTTTAGTTTATATTTAAGATGCCATGTTGACCTGAGCTCACCAGTAGGAAGTAGGAAATGCTCTCAGCAAGAACTTCCTGGCTAAATAAAGGCTTTATTATGCACATCTTTTAAAATAACCTCAGAGATCTTGTAAGTTGTTTTGCACTGAACTGTGTGCTTGCTCCCAAAGCCTCCAGAGGGCAGCCTAATGCAGCAGAACTGACTCGGATTATTTGCGGGGTGTGTATTTTACAGCAGTTTTATCCCATCAGATCTACCTGCAGTGTGAAATCAATCTGCAGTACAAAAGAGACCTCCCGGTTTTCTCACAACCGAGAGGCAGAGACGCAGCGTGAGAGTTGAAAGGAGAGAGACAGAGCGACTGGGGTTGCAGATAAGATCAATGTAGGAAGTAAGAAAAAGTGATATCTCCGCTGTCCTTTACTTCCTCTGTTCGGCACGGCCGCGCAACGCTAAGAATCCTCTGCGATCTCCCAGGCGCATTCAGACAGCCTCAGCAAGAAGGCACAGTACTCTTTGTTCAGGGCAATCATGTGCTAATCTTACTTTATCTTCAAATGCATTTTTAATCCTTCGTTGTGGCTGATTTAAACATCCCTTTTATCTTATCACACCAGAAAAAAGTCAAAATGACATTCGGTTGAATACAGCAACAGTTTTAGAAATCACAGGTATTTAATTCGGCAATTCAAGATGTGCTTTTTTTAAATGTAAATAGACGCATCACACAATTATTTTTCATTTATGCAGAAGTATTTTAGACCCTCTTGAATGCTCTAAACTAAGAGAAGTTCATTAATCTTTGACATTTTTTTTACATGTAATATAGTATATCTATCTATCTATCTATCTATCTATCTATCTATCTATCTATCTATCTATCTATATATATATATATATATATATATATATATATATATATATATATATATATATATATATATATATATATATATATATATATATATATATATACACACTTTTTCAAAAAGATAAACAGCTCATCGGACAAGTGCTTTCTCTGAATATGAAAACAGAGGGAATGAAGAGCGAAGGAGAGGAGCCACAGTGTTTTCCTCTTGAGGGTGAAGAGAGCCAAGCCTCCTTGTTAAAGTGGATTTACCCCACCCTGCCATTACACAGAGCTTATCTCCACACTAAATCACCACCTCCACACAGTGTGACTGTCTCTTCAACTGGCAACCCACCATTTAGGCCCCAAATCTCTGAGAATGAATGACAGAGTCACTTTGAAATAAAGACAGAGAATTGGAAGTTGTTTGTTGTTTTTTTTTTTATCGTATCAGAATAGCAACGAACTACAGAATCTGCCTGAAGTTCATCAGAAGCATGTTGGGTTTGCTCTGAACCTCTTGTGGAAAGCTAATTTCTTCGACCTTTATCTAACCTGTCCTCTGTTTGTCTCTGAAAACGCCATCAAAGTGCGAGACTACACAGCAACCTCTTCACAGCTTTTCTCTTTTATTTACTAAACAACGTCAAAGACCGATATGAAGCCATCCTTCTGAAGTCGTCCTCATTAAAAGGTCTGTTAATGTCATCAGCAGAAAGGACCCAGCGCCCGATGCCAACACTGAAGACACTCAGCCAACAAAAACCCGGGAATGAAAAAGCCAAGGTCTCCGTCTTCTCGCTTTCATCTTTTCACTTATTCCCATTTCATTAACACTGAGGCCTTTACAGTTTAATTACGCACTTAATAATGAAGATGCTAACTGCAGCCCGATGAAGACAAAGCCAAGGTTAACTGCTCGCAGGCTTTCAGATAAAGCCATTTTTCCCACAAACACACAGTCATATAGAGCTTCCCTGGAGCACTTGACAACAACAAAACTTACACCGATAAAAAGGAAAATAATCAATTTTAGATTATTTATTTAACCCAAATGCTGGGTTTATGCTGGTGGCACAGAAGTTGGGCAATCTAGCGGCAGCAAAGAGACAGGAAAATGGAAGAGCACAGATACACAATATTTGTTCAGATAAGCAATAATATAATTTTTATTGTACACAATATTTATGTTAAAGAAGCACAGACATCTGCCCCCTCTGGCAACTAGTTGAAATGACACCAGTGGCGTGCACGTTCATGGGAGGAGAGGAAAAGCATCTGATAATGTGTCTGTGAAAGAGAGCGTGCAGCGCGTCACACCCACGCCCAGAGGATTTGAACCGAATCACTCAATCATAAATGAAATATCCAGCATATAGATACAACTGCGGTAAATACATGATATGGAAAACAAAATAAACAATATTTAACTTCAAAACTTGCACTATGCACCTTTAAGTAATATATAAAGTTTTAATATTGAGTACTGTGGGTCACATTTTGTTCTGTTGCAATGTCTACAGTTGTTATGATTTTAACTAAGAGTGTATTTAGTACATCAAATGTGTACTTGAAAGCCCTTTTTTTGTTTAAATTAACTCTGCCACAGAAAAGATCAATAAGGCTGTAATAAATAATACATTTCCTACAATTTACATACGCTATTTTTCATAGCTGCATAATTTTTCTGTTGTATATTTGACCTTACTGTACAATCTCTGAGTTATTTTTAATATTATTGCTTATCTGCGTGTACCTGTGTGCTTCCATTTTCCTGTCACTTTGCCGCTTATAGATCTAAAGGACACAACGGATCACTGCATTCGGCTGGGCTTCTTTCCACTTACGTGGGATAAATTCAGAGTTTCCGTTTATTGCTATCTTTTTATCTTTACAAGTAGTGCGGATCATCAAACTCTACTTTTCTTAAAACGTGACGTCTACGTTTGTTACTAGGGCTCTGCGGAGCACAGCTGCAACTTGAAATATTGCAACATCAGATTTGTGGACAACAACAGAATGCTGCTACGTGGTGAAACATAATGCGTATTAGCAACATGTTACAACGGTGCCTGATGGCTTATCCTCCAGTGCTGAAGGGACGCTTGTTGCTGCTGCACCTATTTTGACGCTCTACAACAACCCCAGTACAAGAGTTTCTGTACAAGGAAGTTAGGCAGCCGGTACACAACTGTGGTGCATTGTTAAACATGTAAATGGCATGACGGCTCTAATGCGCGCTTAACAGTCTATTTCCTTGTCGAGCTCGCCACTCTACGACAGAACGTGACGGTGTTTAAGACAACTAAAATGTTGCAGGGAACATGTTAAGATAAAAATGTTTACGGTAAAAGTGGACTAACTTTCTCCTCAAGTTTCCAGCCTCTTTAATAGCGAAGCAGAGAGAAATGCCTTTTATTTAACACTGAACCCAGACCAATGCATGATACAAAAAAATCACCTTTATTTTTTTTTTCAAAAATATGAATTTATTTTCCTATATTTTATTTGTCTTTCTTATGCCTTTTGACTTTATCCTCTACACTTTTATTAGTTTCGACGTTAAACTTAGATGAGAATATGACCTTCAGATGTACCAAACAGACCTTTAAAAGGAGCTACTTCAACCACACAATATTTTAGAGAGCCCCCCAAATTAAACTTATTTTAAACGCTTGCCTAAAGACAGCTATGGTTGCAAAGTGGCTATAACAGTGAGGTCTGTGCAGCTCAACTAACGCTCTGATGCATTGCACACAGACTCTGCAGCCTCTCTGACGGACCGCCTCCTTAACAAGCGCCGCTGCTCCTCTGTCCATCTCTGCAGTGACATCAGGGCATAAGCTGGCTCTCTGAGGAAGCTCCATTTCTCAGAAGCTGAGGCCTTTTAATTGAGTAATGCCTGGTAATGACACACGGGACATATGGGCCCTCCACACTCAAGCTGTATTTAATGCCGTGTGGCTGATTGATAGATAGCAGGAGCTCTGGCACGTTCTCACCTCACCTCGACCGCTCCTCCTGGGAGCAGCCGGGAGAGACGCAGAAAGCGAACCAGCCCCATTAACTAATGACAGAGTGGTAGTACAAGTCCTTTTTACAAGGAAACCCAAATGCTAATTGCTATGAACTCTGATGGTGCCGAGCACGAACAAGCATATGTGTGCGTGTGTGTCCAGATATTCTGCCAAAGAAGTCTCCACCCTCTGGAAGTATTTAAAATGTGCATACTCCGACACAAATCAGTAAGCTGCCCGATAGCAATCTGACTTTCTTAATGAGCATCTAATGTGTTTTAAATATAAAGATGTTGATCTACCACATAATCAAATATGCATACACGCGCGTCAACACAAACGCGGTTGTGATGCTAAGCCAGCAGCAGAGGCGTGTTAATGGGATGGATATTTCCCAAACGTAAACTGCAAAACCTGATGAAATTCTGCAGAAACTCGTTTTTGCCGAATGAAGACAATTTGTGTCAATTTATCCCAAATATCTATGATTAACTTCATTGTGTTACATTCTCTTTTATGAAACCAATCAGCAGTGTTGTCACTTATTCCACTTGTTTTCAACCAGAAGAGCTTAATCATGAAATATGGTTTTAATCTTGAGATAATCGACAACAATAAAACGTGGTGCTGCAATTACTGGTTTGCCACTTAATTTTTTATGGAAGAGAGGATACCAGCGTAAACACGTTTTATCACGGATCTATTGACAAAGACTCTTTAGTCCTGGTCACAGTTTAAAAAGATAACATTTTCTGTTAGAGTCCCTTTAACGCGGCGGCGTAGGAAGTGCCAGAGTGAACGGAGTTTTGTCAGTGGCTTTATGGAGCTGAGAACAACGCAGCAGTCTCCTTTCCACCTGTTGCTGTGCACTTTTGGTCAGCTGGCTTAAAAAGAAGGCTACTATTTTTTCCTCCCCTTGCGAGACAAATGTGTGCCCATTTGAAAATGCTTACGGATTGTTACAAATGTCCCCTCCAAAAACAAACAAAAGAAAAGAACAAGAACAGGTGTCACGATGCAGAAAGTAGAACGGCGGCAACCATCACTCATCTTTAGGGTAATGTGCTAACTGGAACTGCTAACACCGTTTCCTGTTTCGCCACGCATGCTAGCATATTGAAAATGCACGTTACAGTTCAGGAATTGAATGGGAGTTTCGTATGTGCTCCCATTCTAAAGGGCCCATTTGTTATATGAGCAAGGATGTGGAACATACAGCATTTCCCTTTGTCAGTACATTAGTTTTGCTATTACATCAACTGTCTCATTTTAATATCTTCAAATGACCGTCTGGGAATTCAACTTTAATACTTTATTAAAGCATCGATGTGGTCAGTTAGTTATTAGTCGAATTAATCAGAAAGCACAGTATGCCATTTATATCACTTGCTGTTTCCAGTATCCAAGATGGCGGTGTGAGTGAAGCATTTGCGCAGACTAAAGGTTGCTTTATGCTTGATGCACGAACAAGTAGAGACGTGCGGACACGTCTGCAGCATTTATTCTCCGTGCGGCTTTTTCTCCAAAGTTGAGCTATACTCCTAGACTCTAGAGGGCGTTTTGCTCCTATGCCAAGCGTACTACGCCCCGCTATACGTAGAAGTAGAAAACACAGTTGTTTCCAACATTTTAAATCCTCTTGCCTTTCCAAGAGTGACGGCGATATCTGTCTGATACAATTTGTTGATCACGGTGATCTTTATGGGCCGAAACACTAAGATATATATATATATATATATATATATATATATATATATATATATATATATATATATATATATATATATATATATATATACACGTTTTTCCGCATGGGGCTGTCCACATGGTTAGGAATTTTTCTAGGTGCGTGGAGCGGGAACTTTTGTGGCGCGGTAGCCAAAATGACGTAATATGGCAGTGCGGACCTCGCAGATGCGTCAAACTTAAACTAACCTTAAGCCATAATGAAGTGATCTCAGTGAGTGCTAGCTAGGCATATTTTGTAGTGGTGAATATGTGGAGCTTACACGAGAGGTGGGGCGCTCAGGTGGCGGCATTTTGCAACATATGCAAGCAATCAGTGGTGCAAACTCTACCCGAGAATACAACCCAACTAATTAACCAGCTAAGCTGTTATTTTGTGTTTATCTCTAAAGAGCAGAATGTCAAATAGGAGTAATCTTCTGGGCAATAAACAATAGAAACTTCAATTAAGCAGGTGTTTGCTCCCTACTTTGAATTGCAAGGCTATGTACTGAAATTAAGAGAAATAAGTCTTATAGATAACTTTAACATAATTGAACATAATTGTTTAAAAAAGCAGTTTGAAGATGTTATACATTCTGGTTTTATATTTTTCTATAAATACTATGACACTGAGAAACTAGTATTTATGTATTTATTTAACCTGCCTATACCTAAATAATAGGAACATAATAAAAACTTGATAAAGTGCGCATCCTTCAATATACATTTACCAAAATGCTGCAGATAAAACTAAAAATAGTAAGTAAATAGTCCAAGTTCAATGAAATTGAACTAAAAAGACTGTTTGACCAAATATTCTGCACTTTCATGCCATGAGGCCTATAAGGCGTCAATACTGTCACACTGTAGCTGTAGGTTCAGTTCTGCTTAACTACTACAGTGTCCGAGAAATCCAATGTCGCAACAGAAAACAGGAATGAGAAATGCTGAACAAAGTCTTTTAAAACTGAAGAAGAGCCTCTGCCTTTGAGGCAGGCATTGCCAAATTTAAAGCACGGCCCTTTATGTTGAAAACAATAGATCTAAATGAAAAACTGTACATTGTGAATTAAATCTGCTTTCAGTCTACTGTATTTTTTTTAACAATAACATAAATGAAGGAACTACTACATGAAAATGTACACTTTCTGAGCAAGAAACACTGCAGCATAAGACAAGGAAGCCTTCAGAGACAATGTGTGGGATGATAAAGCAGCGATTCATGATAGATATTATAAAGCAGAACTTTGTACAACACCGGCAGGTAGGCCTACACTGTGTGGGCACAAGATATTATGCAGAGAAAGAATATGGGGAGACAAAATAAATCCTTTGAATTGTAAATAAAAAATAAAATCATGCTTTTTGCTGAAAGTGTAATGGAAGCCATTTAAGCAGTCGATGAGATCCCCCTTCCTGCCCCCTCTCTGTAAAAGCCAACTTCTTTTAAGAGAGAAGCATGTCAAATAGGCTTTAGTCTCACCAGCTCGGAGGCAGAACAACCTAAACATGCCCTGCAAAGAGACAGCTCTGTCAGGAATCATACTTAACCAAAACCCAGTTCACAGTCAGGATATTTCAAATCTGAAGCTCCTGTTACAGACGGGCTATGCTGAGTTATTTTCAATAGTGTTCTTTCCTGTTTTTGAAGAATTTGCACTAGAAAAAAAAATCTGCTTTGTTATCGTTGTTCTTTTTAATCTGACTAATTTGACAGTATCCCCTCCACAACCTCTGGTGACGCACCAGATCTGAGACCAGACAGTGGGCGGGGAGGAGGAGCAGGAGATGATGAATGAAAATACTGAGAACAGGTTGAGATGAAGGGAGTGGGCAGATTCCCACCTCCCCGGCGATGCGTGTGTGGGTCATAAAAGCCAAAAAAATAAATAAAAAATAAAAAGGAAATGATGCTGCAGCCCAGAATGGAGGGGTAGCTCTACCTGAGTCACTCTGACATCTCCTGCAGGTGCTGGTTTCTGTGGGGTTCAAATCACACATTTTTAAATGGGGTCAGAGGTAGAAGAAGAAGAAGCATAAACACCAAACAATAATGCAAGTGTGATCTGACCAGAAGGCGAATGCAGGGCTATTTTAGTCACACTTAGCCACCAAAAATACAAAAAGTTATGTTCACTATGCTTTCTTTTGATACTACTAAGACCTAAACTGGGACTCGACATGAAGATAAACATCCTGTATGCAATTTAAAGTAGATTTTAAATGGGTCTTTTAATGAGTCTTCTAGCTTCAAGTTGTATAGCATAAAAGAGAGTACAAGAATAAAAATTACTTTAAAAGCATTATTATCATTATTATTATTATTATTATTATTGTTGTTATTATTATTTCAATTTGAGGTATATCATGATCCAAAAATACACCTAGATCACTGAAAAATGAAGAGCATGTCAACATTTAGTTGATGTCGCCCATCTTTTAAGTGACCAAAGTTACTTGAACTTGCAACTAACAGGTGGTTTTGTTGCTGACCAAAAAGTTACCACAAACAAAGTGAGCTGATTTTTTTTTACCACTTCATCTGGGGGAATTGAAGGAACAAAAAAAAAAAAAAACTCCCAAAAGAATGATCAGAAACAGGCTGCGATGAAAGCCGGCATAAATCATAGAAAACATAGAATGATGATGTTGAGTGATGGCAGGAGATCGCAGAATTAAGCAAGGTTAAGTTTGATATAATTATAATAAGACTGCATGTAGTGTCTGGCAATGCTATTCCTAACCCCTGAACCTTTTTGTTGCATTACATCAAAGCTTGGATGGATTTCATTGGGATTTTATCCAGCATGTGAATAGTGTGGGCAGGTTTGTCTCTATTGGTTTTGTTAACATAATTACTGATTTTTTTTAGTCGTTTGTCTTTGCAGAATACTGGAGAACGAATGGAAAGTGTAAATGAACATCGATTTTTAAGCAATACTTAAAATTCTCTCGCTAATCTAAGCCAGTGTAGCTGTGTCCACAATTTGGATTGTTGTCCTGCTGGGAGGGGAACCCTAACCTCAAAATGTCCTTTCCAGTCTCTAGTTGTTTATTCTTCAAGGATTGCCCTGAGTTTAGCCTAATCCTCCCTGTCGCTGCTGAAGGAAACCATCCTCAGACCATGATATTGTCACCACCATGTTTCAGTGTAGGGATGATTTGCTCGTGATTATGTGGAGTATTCCTTTTCCTCCCCAGATATCCTTTCCATACAGGAGAAAAGGTTCAGTCTTCATCCTATATGTTGTTGTGTGGGCAGAAAAAAACTGTAAACAGGACCTCTTATGACTTTCTTCTTGACAGTTTTTTCCACAAAAGGGAGATTAGTGGAGCACACAGCTAATGGTTGTTCTGTCAACAGATTCTCCCACCTGAGGGTTAGCTTCTCTGCCTCTTGGCTGCTCCTCTGACTAAAGCTCTCCTTGCCCAGTCTGTTAGTTTACGTGGAGGACTAAGGGTTGGTATGTTTGCAATCGTCCCCATACTCGTACGGGAAATTGTTTTATAACCTAAGCCAGCTTTAGACGTTTCCACAATTCCATCCCTGTCCTTGGTTTTCATTATGCCCTTTGTTCACAAATTTCCCCGTAGAAACCTCTGAGGCCTACAAAGAATAGCCGTATGTATACTAAGGCAGTGTGTTGCATTGGATTTCATTTAGGGGCATCAGGGCACAAGGGTCTAGATACTACTGAGAGACACTGTATTTCTTAGGTCGATGCATTTTGACCGTGAACTACAGCCATGGCAGACATAATGAATGTGAAACTCAGGTGGCTGGAGGTGCAGTGTCAGAAGCTCGGTGACTCATCGTGTTCAGCCTACTACATCTGTCACAACAATCACAGGCACATCCCCCAGACTCACATTAATGCAAAATATAGCCGATATTTTACTCCAAAACACTTAAAATCCAGCGAATGAGCGGCTGTGAGGACACAAGCATGCATACTAAAACAGGAAAGAAAAAAAAAAAGAAAAAAAAGCAAATGCGTAAACTTAAGTGTGCGTTCATAAGTAAACAAACAAATTCAGCGTCTGGGCTTTGTGAAAACGAGCTTATGCAGAAACATGCTGGCTGCGAGGACTGTCAGAGAACAGCGGGCTGTGAATGAACGGCTCTTATCAGCCACGTGCAGTTCCCCGCCGCTGGAGGGGAACTAGTAAATATCACATGCTCAATTATAACCAGCCACTTGTCTCAGTTTTCACAATGACACTTTCATCTCACCCCGTCGCTGCTTCAATGAAGGCACGAGAGTGAAAGGTTCTGAGATTTCTTTGGATTCTTTAAAAAACACATCAGTTGAAAAACGGGAAGTTCTCAAACGTCTCGGGGCGTGAGAGGATGCCCAGACACCTGTAACAAAGATCTGTTGAGCACATGAATCAATCCGGCTGCACAGCCAGCAGCTCTCTGAGAGCTCCTCCCTTGCTGTTATCAACGCGAGCCATCGGCTTGCTCTACCACACATTCCTTCCCCAACTGTCAGGCAGCTCATGTAGCAAAACTTAATGTGGCCACTTGCTGTTAGTGGGAAGAAGGAGGCGGCTGCCAGGCACGACAATGATTTACAGAAAAGGAAAAAAAAAAAAAAAGGAGAAACAAGCTGCAAAAACAAACGTAGGCGCGCTCACACACTCCAGCGCCAAATGTCACCAATGAGTCACTAAACAGTCTGATGGGAAGTTCTCGGCGAGCGGCAAGAGGTCACTACAGCGCGTGGAGTTGGTGATTCGAACAAAGCCTCGGAGGGAAAAGGAAAGAGGAAGGTTGACGACTGTGCAGCGCGTGGCTGTTAGCTTGAGGATGCAAATGGTTTCAGTGGTTTTAAACCCGGCGCAGGCTAACAGGAAGTTAGCGGCGTGCTGGAAGCAGTGATGTGCTATCTATTGTGTTTGCTTGATAAGGCGTCTGAAGAGTGAGGTGTTTAGAGGCAGGGGACATTTGACTAATTGACTTGTCAGTTTTAAGGTTAAACATTGATTGAGAAGCTCGCAGAGAACCGTCCAGGGTTTTATAGCCTGGATGCCCTTTTACACATTCAAACTGTTTTGCTCCATGAGACACACAATTTGGCAACAGGGATTCCATCAAAACTGGAAAGCATGGCTCGTTTTAGCTGCCTGTTCCTCATAATGAGTGGACGACCTCTGGGTTTTTTGCCCGAGAGACGCTTTTCAATAAAGAATCCACAGTGGGGAAATTAAACATCTTTTCTGGACAGAGAAAAACACTTTTATGCCAAATAAAGTGGCATAAACTGGAAGGAGTTATAGATGTTGTGGCTTGGTAAACTATATTTATAATTAGGTATCAGTCAGTCTATCAAACATCTGTCTGAAGGACAAATTTTTTTACCTTCCAACTGAAAAAGGACTAATTTTGTATATATTTCACAAATTCACATCCATTTAGTATCAATCGAAGAATGATGACACTTCAATCAGGAATTATATGTAAAAACTAAGAACTGGTAGTATAACGATGATTAAGACTCCTAATGAGTACATCAAGTAAAAATAAAAATGAAAGCAAATGTATTAAAAAATCATGCTAACAATACATTCTCTACAATCTACTAGTTAAAGATGAGACAAAATCTTGTGAACTTGGCTCAGAAAATATTTTCTAAGCCAAGTGAAGTTCATCTTTTGTCAAAGGGTTAACAGTCTTCAAGGTGTTTCAAGAAAGGAGCCTGTGGCTTAAAATAAGCGGTTTAAAAAAAAAAGAAAGATAAATTTAAAAACCACCTTTGATCCGTCAGCTTCAACACCACAACTACAACGATAGAACAGGAAAAGGAAGCGCCAGCGTGAGTCAGATTGGGCTGTTTACCACTTGTGTTTCTGCCACCTCAGTCTCTCACAGGTCAATCTGGATGATAAGTGCTGCTCGATTTCCTGATCAGTTAATCGCATATTAGGTTGTTTCCACAATATATTCAAAACTGAGTGATATGAGGTAAAAAGGAAAAAAAAATGTTGCCACAATTTGACAAAAACATGACAGCAACGAAGCAAAGCATATGATTAAAAAAAAATTAAATACAGCACAAACACAAAAAGACTAATTGCAGCCAAATCACAACAAACTGATCAGGCCTCACAGTCAGGCAAACAAATGTTTTTAGTTCTTGTTTTTGTGTGTGTGTGTTTCTTGACTGAGTCAGAACACAACTCAGGCGCAGCAGTCAGTACTTTCGAAAGAGGGAGTCATCGCAGGCTGCCGATCAACCAATGAGGGAACACTTAGGATAATGCAAGAGATTCACCATGTTAGACGTCTGTAACCCAGCCACTTTTAGTGCTTGAGGCCATTCTCTCCACCTTATCCATTTTCATCTCGTCCACCATTCCCAGACCAAGTGTGAAATACTTTGATACTTTGCAGGATTTCAGATTTTAAAAACTGTGACTGGGAAAGTTTCAGATCTGCAGGTAGGCTTCAAACCGTTTAATATAATTTATTTTTCACTTTGTCAGCTACTTACTGGTAGAGCCAGACGATGTTTCAAATACAATATATATATTGATCGAAAGACATCTAGTGCAATATAAAAAAAGGGTCAGTAAAAAGTATAATAGAAGAACCTTTCCTTCCTTTGCATTGTAGTAATGTAGGTTAATATCACAGTCATTACATCTTCCCAGCCAATCACAAACACAGACCCAGGAACGCTCTGTCACCAGGCTCCGCCCCCTTCAAAGAGGTCAGAGAGCACGCAGTCTTTTTTTCTTTTTAAAACGCTGGTAAAAAGTTAGCTGAATAAAGGGTTGAGTTTGAATTCAGTGTTCTCTATCTAAAAATAGGTCATTAACAAACAACATAAAATGACCAGGGCAGCATTTAAATATGTTTTGAATTTGTTTGATAATTTTCAATATTGATCAACATGATCTCTATTTTATCCATAGGCTTTTTTCTATATCATCCAGCCCTACTTACTGGTATGCCTCTATGCTGTAAGAAAACTGTGTATTTTGTGCTTAGAAACCGGAAACAAATGAACTGAGGAGTATCTGCATTAGTGTTTGTACCATGCTAATGCTAGCACTAGCATGCAAAGGCTAATCCTAAATGTTTACAGATTTATAGTCTTTAAATCGAAATGGGTAAACACTACTTAATGGATGAAACTTTTTTATATCAATATTGTATCATTGTGTAATGTTAACATTTACCTACTATGACGATGAATTTGATTTCATATGTTTATGATATTAATAGTTAATTTGATGGTAATACTAGAAACAGTGCTAATACTGGTCATTCTGACAAGAAAGACGACGTGGCGTAAATAAAAGTATCACTCTATTAAATAAAGAGAGAAGTTAATATTCAGAGTTTAATAAATCAAACGTTTTAAGATTAACTGATTATGGATCAATAACAGATTAATAAACCTTCTGAACTTTTAAATTAGCAATGCAAGCTCATTTGCATTTAAACTTTTAGACATAACGACAGAATCGTGGTATCACGAAAATCAGTGATACACAAATATCCTTCAGTGTTGCAATGTCAACATCACTGGCGATAAGAACATTTCTTTCAGCAAACATACACCTCAGACAGAAAGCAGTCTATCCAGGAGACAGAAAAATTAAATACATAACTTCCCTTATATCTGGTCATCTCTTCGGTTTGGGAAATAAAAACAAAGTTTGTTAATGACTTTAGCCCAACATCTTAATGCTGCTACCGCTACCACTTATTGCTGCCATAGAAGTTTGTGTTGTGGTTGATATTGCAATGACTATAATTTTGTGATATATTGTGCAGCCAAAATTTACATTCAATCCAAACACGAAGCTTCAGTGCATGCCGCTGGAGAGCAAGAGCATTTGAAGGAAAGCAGTTCTCACTCTGACCTGTATCTTCAATCCACTACAACGAATGGATACAAAATTGACTTCATAGCAATGGAATGCATTTCATGTTCAAACCAAATGCAAAAGTCAAAAAGTGCCATTATGCCTACAATTCAAAGACTGGTTCTTAAATCTGTCAAAACCTTTCTTTTGTCCTGTCACCGGCGCCAGAAATTAACCAGCATACTAAACTGTGAGTGCATGCTTGCACAAAGACAAAAACACCCACACAATAAACCCAGGACAGAGCGGCATGTAGGTCAACCTGTGGTCAGCTGATCTGGACTGATCCTGTCTCCGTGTGAGCGACCGGTGCTTTAAAGCAGAGTAACAACCAGCGCACAAAACAAGAAGGATTTCCGAGTACAAAATGAGTACTTCTGCTTTTATGCCCGGTCAAGACGCAACGCTCCAGTTCTGCTTCGTTTGCTGCTTATTCTAAACACAACATTAGCCCCAAATCAGCTGCACCCTGCTCATGTTTGATCATGCCTTGTCTGTGAGGATACACGCAAAGAAAACAGCTCCCTGCAGAAAAAGAAAAAAAAATACACTCTCTCACACTTACCCAAAGCTGAGCAATGCTGCACATCTCATCTAATTCCCTTCATAGCGTAGAGGAAAAGACTCAATTGTCACAGATGCTGGTGATCCCGCAGAGGCCAGCGGCAACTCTTGAAGCTTTCGCTGCTTCCAAGCTCCCTGCCAGCACCTTCTCACTCACCCCCCCTCCTTGCACATATCCCTCATTCTGTTCACTCTCTTCCTTTCTTACTCCCTCTCTCCTCCTCCTCCTCCTTCTGTCTTTCTTTTTTCCTCCACCCTTGCACTCTGATCCGTCTCTTTCCCCCTGTCCGGCGTCTGCACAATGCACATCAATTATTCAGAAGCAGACTCCCGGTTTCTCCAACTTATCCAATCAGAGCGCGGCTCAGCGCTAATGGGCTCCTGCTGTACCTGCTACCGGCTCCAACGCACTCTCGAGACATCGGGAGGGGAAGGAAGAGTGGGAAGGACGGGAGGGAGGGAGGGAGGGAGGGAGGGAAGAGAAAAACACAAGACAGCGGGTAGCAGTGGAGACAGCCGCGTAAGAGCAGAGGATGAGAGGAAGCGATAAAGACAGCGAGCCGACGCAGACAAACAAGAGGAGAGGATTGAGGAGGAAAGGTGCGAGAGCGCTTCTCACCTTTGTCGTAATGGATGCGTTCGGTTTAGCTCTCCATTTCCTTGTTTTTCTTTTTTTTTTTTTAAAGAGTGCGCAGGGAAGCACACATGCGTAATCCAACCCCTGCAAATGCCATTTGTCAAAAGAAGGGCAAAGAAAACCAGACTGAAAGAAAAAAAAAGCCCTCGCAAGCTTAGTTTGCAAACTTGCATGAAAGGGCGGAGCTTAATGTGCGATGTAGGCTGGCTGGGAGCCAGTGCAGAAGAGAGGAAGTGGAAGAAGACCAAAAATCCATCTATTCAGAGGCAGACAAGTAGTAATTTATTTGTCTTATCAGAGAGCGAGAGAGGGGGAGAGGGGGGGAGGGGGGTCCCTGCTTGGAGGACAATATAATCTGATCATGTCCCCCTTTGTCTTCATCAGCGGATCTAACAAGGACGTCAGAAGTGAGCAGAATGTCTGAGAGAAAAAGAGAAGAAGCCAGGTCAATGAATCTGAGTTTAACCCGACACGAAGAAACAACCGAGCTGTCACCTAAATGTAGAGGAGCGGGCTGAGAGAGGGAGAGGTGGTTGGGGGGGGGGAAACAAAGTGGCCTCGTGACAGCAGAGGGAAGTTTTCTTTTGTGTGGCTTCTTGTGCAGAACACTCAGTCATCAATGGCTCTCAAAAAGAACCCGTGCTGTACTGAAAGACACACACACACTGAAATATAACGTTAACAGGGTGTGCCGAAAGCCCCTGGGGAGCAAGAGGGGTGGGTGGTGTCCTGAGGTGTGGGTGCCGGATCAGTCAAGCAAGAACAAAAAGAGGATTTAACTGATTTGCTCATCCGGTTTTTGCACGAGCACAAAGTCCTCTGTGTTTGGATTACGAAGTGCAGGCGCGGTCCGGATTGGACCGGAGGAACGAATTTGCCTGCAAGTGTCCAAACCGAGCCAATTAGGCAGAAAGCGAGGAGACGGACGCGATCGGCTACAAAAAGTCTTCCTCCCACCTTGTGGGCTTCAGTGAACTCCAGAGGAACAGTTCTGACGGAAGATGCGGGGTTGCACGGGGGTTTCATCATCTGAGGAGCAGCCGCTAGAGAGTGCCAGAGGAGAGAACCGTGGGCTAAAAATAAGCCCTGTTTCTTCTTAATAATTCAGCGCACTGCTCTTACGCAGCGGTAATTAAATATAAAAGTATGTAGGGTTGATTGGGTCAATAATGAAGGATCTATATCCTTCTATAGTTTTACACATAGAGAAAATCATTCAGACGAGAGCTGACCCTGGTCCCTTCCACTTTGCTACATGTTATAAAATACCCACAAACTTTAATATACATATTTTTGAAGATCGTTTTACATGAAAATCTAAAACATGTAATGAGCATTGGTAATTAGCTCGTACTCTTGGCACCCCTGAATAAAATCCATCCAAACAGTATACAGAATCCATCTGTGCGTAATTTAACCACACCATAGCTGAAGCTGTTCTGTGAAGGCCTCAGAGGCTCCTCAGAGAACCTCGGTGAAGAAATAATGTCACAAGGACCAAGGAACACACCAGACGAGAATAATGTGGAGGATAAAAGTATTTTCCTAAGCTTTGAATATCACAATCCATTGTTGGAAACTGGAATGAGTCCGGTTTAGCTACAAACCTGCCAAAGTGGTTCATGGTCACTTTGGAGGAGCTGCAGAGCTTTGGCGGGAGTATCTTTTGACAGCACATCATGACAAATGTCTTTTTTACAGAAGAATGGCTAGAAGAAAAAAAAACTGGTTGCGAGGAGTTTGCCACAGTCCACATCTGCAAGAGACATACTTTAGAAGAGCTGCAGCTGGGACGGCAGCATAAGGTGAGCCTAAAGTCTATTGTCCTGGTTGACAATAAGCCATATTTCTTTATTCAAAACATAATAATAACAGATCTTGAATCCTTTTCCATCAACTTTACATTTATGTCCTATTGTGTGGTGGACACGTAAACGTAGAAAAAAAGATTGAGGACATTTTTCTAAAAGCCTAATGGAAGCAGCAGGGCAGATTTCTCAGTTTTCTTGAGTTGCTTTATTGAGCAACGGGGGGGGTTGAGGTCTGTGTGTTTCTGTGTGCTGATCAGAGGACACGAGGTGAGCTTTAGCCACACCCAGGAAGTTTTCTATCACCGCTGACAGAACAGCAGATCTCACTGTGTCCACTGACCGAGCTCTGACAGCTTCTGTCTGCAAAGCTAACCGTGGTGCTGCAAATGTGAGTGTGTGGGAGGGAAAGCTTTGTTCTCGGGGTTGTTTCCCACCAAACCTTCATTCTTCAGACAAAACCAAGACGTGACTAATACTGAGAAAAATTGCTTAGTACTTTGCACATTTCTCAGCTATACACATTTAGGATGACAAGTTAACCGGGTCAATAATATAAAATAAATCTGCACTTTCATAAGTAACAGAGGCACAAAACTCAGCCACCGTGTCTTATGGAACCATTGAAGATAAGAAAATATATATTATTCCAAAGACTAACTTCCCGCAAACCGCATGTCTATTCAAGATACAACCCATTTTGGATAAAAAGGCAACAGATTTGACATTTAATCCGAGTTTATCGTCGTAAAGAGAACCGTTGCGAGCTTGATGACAGACTGGCATATTCACAGAGGATGGAAACAGCAAAACCACGGAGAGATTACGGCCATAATCTGATTTGCTGTCTGCTGAACTTCACAGTATCCCAACAGCTCAATCTGTTGGGGTTAGCTTGTATTTGTAGGGCAGCTGCACACCTAGTTTATGACAAACCTCTAATGAGCTGCGAGCCTGTTGGTAGCAGAATACAGATTATCGGGTAAGAAATGTAAACAGGGATTTATGGGAGGACGGGTGGACGCATAAAGGGGCGGCTTTGGAGAGCACAGCGTGACGACTCGAACTCAACCCCCCCCCAGCAGCCACCAATTAGAGGCTTCCAGGCACAGGTACAAGTATATAAGCAGCATTACAGCCGAGTATCTTTACTCCAGGAATTAACAGTGCCAATGTTACATTGCCTAACGGCAGATAAGTCTCTTCACTGGCTGATTTCAGATTAGAGCAACACAGTAATCCTCCAGGCTTCACTGCAGGGTCACAATCTCCAAATTCGTGCTAGATGCTGACCGATATAGGCTTCTCCGACAGCCCAGGCTGACAGCGGATGTTCCAGGTCAATTGTTCTTATGCCGCTTTTTTATTTATTTATGAATTATTATTATTATTATTATTATTATTATTATTATTATTATTATTATTATTATTATTATTATTATTATTATTATTATTATTATTATTAATATTATTATTATTATTATTTCAAAGCTGAAGAAGGAGATCCTATCTGCTGAAGAAAATGTGTCGTCTTAATTTATCAGCCGCCTGAAACAAAGGCCATGTATTTCACTGTGAAATTGTGTATATCATTAAAAGGTTAGTCCAAAACTAATGAAAATGCCCCAAAGCTCAGGGTCTAGCTTGGTCTGCAGGGACTTTAGGGCTCTCTTAACACATAATGTACATTGTTGTCATTTCGGTTTTGATTTACAGTCAAGCACGGTTTATATGTTTTCAACAGTGCTACTTTTTTTATTAGCTGCTAAAGCTAAACAACTTCTCCAACATCATCAATAAAAAAAAACTGCTTTTTATTAAAACGTGCATGAGTTCGCCTTGTAAAAATAGCGCTAAACATTTCTTGTTCCGACGAGTTTTAAAACTGAATCTTGGTCTGACGGAGCTTTTCCCTGAGGAGCCTGAAGACAGCATCCCAGACTCATCGGCCCTGCTCTGGGCTCTCGGGTGTCAGACCTGCAGGCCTCTGTCGCCATGCGGGCTGCCGGAGGATTACGCTGAGGTGGCACGACTGAGCACACATCCCAAGGCTGCTCAAACACACGCAGTGTCTTGCAAAAGGATGTATACTTCTTGAACTTTGTTCACAGTACAACCACAAACTTCACTTTAGTCAATTGAGATTTTAATGTAATCGACCAACACATAATTGTGAGGCAGAAACAAAATAATTTTTAAAGCTCTTTACAACTAAAACTAAGTTTGGCGTGCATTTCTATTCAATCCCCTGACTAAATACAACCTTTTCATGCAATAAAAACTACAAATGTTAATATCTCAATGTGTTTCCAAGAGTTTTTTAACAAAATCCAGCCATTTGCAGCGTCTGACAGGTTTTTATCTGGGATTTAGCTCCATCCATCGTTGCATCAACCCTGACCAGCTTCCCTGTCTCTGATGAAAAAACAGCATCCCCTCAGCATGACGCTGCCACCGCCATTCTTCATGGTGGGGATGACGTGTTCAGGTTTGGTGGCGCAGTGCTAGTTTCCTGTCATAAAGCATTTTAAATGAATGCCCAAAACTTTTGTTTTGTTCTCATTGGACCAGAGTCTCCCTTCCATTTGTTGGTGCGTCCATTACGTGTGGAGCATGTTTACCAACGCGGTGCCTTCTGAAAGTACATATCTGTATTTAGTGGCAGAAAAGTAAAGCAGGCTGACTGCAAATCCACGCCACCCGTCTCAGATTTCTATTTAGTAAAAAACTAAAATAAAGCATGTATCGTTTTTCTTCCACTTCACAAATACGAGCTACTTTTTATTAGTTTGTCACGTAAAATCCCAATAAAACACACAAAAACCGTGAAAAACTCGGCGTATGGACAGAGCAGTGAAGGTTAATCTAATCTACTTTCTTTGTCCTTGTCTGTTTTCCCAGAAAAAAACCTCCACGTATGGAGGTTCCCCCCCCATGGTCAGACTCTGCCTGCCTGCCTGCCTCACATGATGAATGCCTGTATCAGATCCTCTGCCCTGGCCCTGCATAATTACAATAAATCTCCCATTTGTCCAGCATGTATAAACAGCTTTTCCTGAAACTCTGCGTCGCCTCCTAATAGATCCCAGAATCATCAGCAGCCCTGAAGATGATTCCGACTGTCAGCCGGGGCCCGGCCAGCCAGCCGGTCCGGGCCATGCCTGGACGGCAAATCACATTATCCCGACACAAGAACACAGACAGACAGAGAAATACAGTAATCAATATTGCGCGCTGACGTCTGTCAGAGCACTTAGGGTTCCTCCCAGCAAGATGCTGTCTGCCGCGACTGAAAGAAGATATTCGGCTTTAGTAAATGTACTTATCGCGGACAATGCGAGCGAAAAAACCCTGAAGCCGATACGTTTCTGCCTTTTTGAACGGCGGGCTGCAACACAATGGAGCTAGCACAAAGAATAATAGGATGAGATTACAGAGCGGTACGCAGTTCCTGTTTTGTGCATGTGAGATAATTGGCCTGTCAAAAAAAAAAAAAAAAACACAAAGAAATCAGAGAGTTTAATCAAAATATTTAACTCTCCTGCTTATCTAACCAGCCGAGCAAAGGTTTATCTGTGCTCCGTGTGGCGGAGTGAAGGGTCCAGCGCGTAGCGGCGACACCTCTCCGGCTATCCATCTCTTTATTTCCCCTCCCTTCACTCCTCCACTCTGCCTCTGCGTGCTTCACTTTGACAAATGCACAAGAAGCGGCTGCTGCTGGAGGAGCACAGGAGGCTGGGAGGGGAGGTATGGATTGGAGGAAATTGGATTTGATAGATAAATGTCTGAGGATAGCATTACTGCTTTCTCTTCCCTGCTACACATGTGTGCATGCAGGCGGTTCACACACGCGCGCATAAACACACACACACACACACACACACACACACACACAGGTAGGGCTGCACAGGCTGCAAGTGTTGAGAAGGCTGTTTTTCTGAGGGTACCACTCAGACAGCTCATCTCAATAGCACATTAATGTTTAATGGAAGCTAAAAATATCTTGACATTATCATACTCTCTGGGCTTTTTGCGTGTTGCCTGTGGTTGATGTCGGTGGAAAGAAATCAAACACTTCCAAATGTCAGATTTACGGTGACTTTAACATGCGCATTTATTTGCTTTTAAGCGTTTAACGGTTATAAGTCTCGGTTTGCATAAACTGGTAAATTAACAGCGAGTTGAAGGTGTAGTTTACTGAGAGATTTTTTTTTTTGCCTCTGTCGTGAATGGCGTGATGGATGAGCATGCATCTGCTTGCATTTTCTTTCTTTTGTTTTTCAGCCAGGGGGGGGGGGGTCTTACCTGCAGACTTGGGAGTGAATTTGTCCCGGTTGGCGGCACACACAGCGAGCAACCTGTAGCCCAGGTCCAAGTCGAACCCCTGCTGAGCTGCAACGCGGCTCACCACCTGCAGACAGAGTCATAAATCAGCGAGCGTCTTTCGCGGCTGCGTTACAAATCTAGCAGTCGGTCTTTTCTAACCTGAACGGGTTGCGTTTCCCTGACACGGTCGAGGTTGGGATTTCTTTACAGAAACAATTGGCCCCGATCAACACGTTTCAGTTCATTTTTCATTTTAGCTTCCCCCCCCCTGCATTTTTAGGCTTTGACAAACACAGAGAAAACATTGGAAACCCAAAGCGCCTTACGGACGCATCCATACACCTTAAACTTTCTCAAATGTCGTCATAACACCATAGCAAATGTCCATGTATTTCATGTGACAGATGAACACCAAGTACACCCTGATTGTGAAATACGCAAAAGAAAAATAGATCATAGTTTTTAGAATTTTTTACAAGCAAAATTTCTGACATGCATTTATATTCAGCTTCATATAATAATCACTCCATCTGCTCCATCTTTCCTGTTCTTGCTAAGCTAAAGCCCCCCTCCCTCCTCCCCCCCACATCATGATGCTGCCACCACTATGTTTCACAGTGGGGATGGTGTGTTCAGGGTAATGTGCATTAGTAGTTTTCCCTCACAAACAGCACTTTGCGTGTCAAACTGTTTTATTCTTATCTGAGAAGCACCTTCCTCCACATGTTTGCTGTGTCTCTTGCATGCCTTTTAGTAAACTGGAAACGGGATTTCTCAGTTAAAGATGCGATTTATGGATTAAACGACTCGTTACTGAGCTGTGGATCTCTGCAGATATATTTTTATTTGTAGAAAAAAAAAAGGTAGAAAAGCATGTATAATTTTCCTTCCACTTCACATTAGGGCTTCTTTTTGTTGATCTAGCTCATAAAAAGCCAATAAAATGCCGTGAAGGTTTTGGTTGTAATCTGATGAAATGTGAAAAAGTTAAATGGTCATAAATATTTTTTACAAGGCTCTGTGTATAATGAGAAGCTTCATAATTATGCTGATCATTTTTTGTTAAACTGAGGGAATGTCTAAAGTGTCTTCAGAGAGAGGCTCTTTATCTAAAAGGGACTCAAAGCAGAACCTCCAGACTCTAATATGACATTACAGGAGACCCTGAGGGATATTAAGCAGGATTACAGGCACATTTGCAGAGGGGGACCCCTTCCACTCTTTTTGGGCTCAATCTGTCCAGAAAACACACGCTGGCCTTCCTTCATTAAACCTAAAGAGCCCTTTACGGCTTACAAGAAAGACATTTTGACATAAATAATAAGTCGGTGAAAAAAATACGCCGAACTTGTGCCAACAACTAGATTTATTAGGCTAGAACGAACACAGCTAAATTACTTTTCTGCTTGTAGTGCGCCGCACCACATTTATTTGGACATGTTTAGGAGTCATCAGCACGTCAACAGAATCTATCCAGCCAAAACTATTATGCAACCTCGGCTGAAAAACAGTCAAAGCTGGTTGCTGTCAATCGTTTGATTTCCCTGGTGAGTGGGTCGGCCCCACGGTTTATACGAGGCAGGCGGCCAGCTACGAAGGCTAGCATAGATTTGACATGGATTTAACAGTGTTTCACCTCATAAGCCTTTTTTTCTAGCCTAATCTCCCTCTGAGGATGTGCACACAGGCCCATATTTCTGTCAATAAGAAAACAGTCTTGGAGCAAGTGCTGCAGGGTTAGTGGGCCGCTCAGATTTGCGCTCTCTCTCTCTCTCTCTCCTTCCTAGAGCAAAACAAAATACATAAAACGAAACGTATTTGTGCTTTAATCCTGCTTGTTGCTGAAAACGGACGTCCTATTTTGCCTCGGGTCATCTTCTGATTGACAATAACCTCTAATAGGTCCAATGGGGGCAGTGCAGTAATATGTCAATGCACTTCATTTCATAAGCTTGGCCCACATAAAGACTATTCCCCTCTGCATAATTCATCAAGATCATCCAGAGGCCTGGGTCCTCTCTTCTGCTCGCCTTTCTTCAGCTCCCACTGAAAAACAACATACTTAACATCCATTTTCCACATTTCTATCCTTGGACTGACACCTCTTTCTGACAGAGGAAACCAGACTGCGTTGTCTAGAGCAGGGGTTCCCATACTGGGGGTCATGAGATGAGAAGTCAGAGAATATACTAGTTTCAATCTAGCAAATGTATACCTTTCATCACAGAAAATTATACGATACTTCTTGAATATTTCGATACTGGACAATATCTGCTATTTTCCCCTCAGAAACATGAGAAACTAATCTTAATTTTTTTGTTGTTTTCTGTGGATAATTTACTTCCCCATGGCCAATAACTCAAATATCTCTTTAATCTACGATTGCCCTAATATAATTTTTTCTATGTGTAAATTATAAGACTGAAGTCATAGACTCGTAATATTACGAGAACAAAGTGAAACTGCTATGAGAATAATGTCATTTTGCACAACCGTTTCAAAGTCCTGATACTAATAAGAATTTGATGATGATGTGCTAAAAATATTTAGTATTTTCTTATTTGTAGAACCGATCTGAAAACCTAACTTTACAAGATGCTCCACATTTCTTATTTTAACACAGGGAGAAGTGCTTTATTTGTAAGAGTTCTGATAAAATTACGTACCAAAAGAGAATTTTTTTATCAAACTCCACTTACTTAAACTTGTTATGATATGACAGGAAAAGCTTTTGTCCTGGCGTACTTTTAAAACAAGGAGCTGGCATTGTGGATGGTTGTTGTGGAGAATTAGTGACCTCCAAGATGCCGCTGTTTACTGCAGTCCTCAAGCAGTGAGCCTCTGGGATTTTTACTGATCCTTCTGTTAGGTTAATTGTTGAAAAAACACCTAGACGCCTTGTTCTCAGAATGTGATGGGAAGCAGGAGTACCCAGAGAGAACCTACGCATGCAAAGAGACAATATGCAAACTCAATGCAGAAAGACCCGGCCAGGATTCAAAGCCAGGATCTTCCTGCTGCTAGGCGAAAGTTTACACTGAAAAAAGGCAACTAAAAGTAAAATGTTCTTGAAATGAGTACCTTTAAGGAGGTAAATAAGATTATTTGCCAATGGAATAAGATTTTTGCACTTAAAGTAGGAACAATTCTCCTCCATCATCAAGTGCAGATATCTAATTATCTTAATTTAGGGGTAAAACTACTAATCCCATTGGCAAATAGTCTTATTTACCCACTCAAATCAATGGAAAATACACTAATTTCAAGAAATTTGTACTTACTTTTAGTTGCCATTTTGCTGTGTAGGCACATGGCAAATCTCTTGCAGTCATTTCTTGACCTATGAATATTATTGCTCATACACCTTACTTGAACGGAAAGCTCTCTTGTCCTTTACGAAGAGAAGAAAACTCCAAGTTCTGTGCCGTGTCACATCTATACCCCCGGGGGAAACAAGAAGTTATGCACTACGAAACAGTTGCGAGTAAAATATGTTTTAAGGTTTGTTTTGGCAGGGAAATAAATTATGCCGCGCATCTGCACCCGCCGACTTTACACGCCCCGCTTTGACACAGAATGCACAAAAGGCAGGCAAAAAGCTACAATCACGGCTCAGAAAAAGCTGATAGCGATGACAGCAGCTGTGTCTCCTTTGTTGCCTCTGGTGCCACCGTGGATGAGCTGAACACGCGGAAGATCACAAACAGAACAAGCCGCCTCACATGTGGCACCCGTTTGATTTGCAGAGTTACTCATAAGAAAGCTCAGACTTGTTGCCATAATTCTTCAGATAAGCAGCAGTTTGTTCTCGGAGTCTAATGAAACAATTTAGCTGATGGAAGGAGCCCCATGGTGAGCGGGATCCCGGCAGTGGGCCCCATTGTACCGCTCTTTATCACCCTTTAAGAGGCTTTTATTTTGATAGACACTAATGAGCATTTATCTGTTTGCTCTCGAGAACACATCGGCGGGAAACAATACCCTTAGAGTGAGTTTTTTTTTTTTTAAGTGACATGTTTATTTCTTTGTTGGGAGGGCTGACACAGAAATAGATTTGCGCGTACTCTTTGATAAAATCTTTCATCGTACTTTTCCTAAAAGTCCTTCGAATAAGACAGCAGAAAAAGTGCAGAAGTGACTGGAGTGTGCGGACCGCTGAGAGCGACGGGCCTGCCCCTCTTCCATCTGCTGCTGCACACCAGCTGAGACGAGGCTACTGGACTTTTCCCTCAAAAGAAAATGTGGCTATTTGGACATTTTTTTTCCTGTTGTGAAAAACCTAACATGTAGGACCAGCATGACAGATAGCCATGGTGTGTGCTCTCTCTTACTGCTTTCAAGCCTCTACGCCTGTACAAAGGCTCCCCCCAATCAAAATCACAATGGGCTCAACTGACTCTGTGCTGTTAAACACACATTTGCTCCTTGAGTTTTGCTTTAGATAAAGTTTACAATCAGTTATGATCAGTTGCTACCATCAAATCTTGCGTTGCATGGTTGAAGTCGCACATCTCAGATCTTATAACATTTGAGATCATAAGCTTCACCGTTTGTCGGTGGTGTTTCCCATGGATCTGTGTTTGGCCCCTTTTTTTATTATCATTTTCAACCTCTAGGAAACGTGGATGAAACTCAACTCTATAGACTCACACAACCTAATTCCACTCTATTAAATGGGCAACATTCCTTTGATGAAACAGCAACAAAAAAAGAGGTTCTTCTGGTAAGAGCTAAATCAGTTATGGCCAAGTCTAGTAAATCCTCTCCAATCTCTTCTTCTTTGATGTTAAGAACTTGGGTGCCAGTTTTCATAGCACCTAATATTTTGGAAAGCAGATTAGTAACACCCTGCATACTTTCATCCAATAGTAAGCTACACTGTCTGTTTTTGTTAACCATGCCGCTGTCTGTGTACATGCTCTGGTTACGTCTCCGATTGATTGCTTTACCTCCGTTCTCTCTGGTTTACTACATAACTTGTTACACTTTGACTTCCTTTTGTCGAGCATATTCTCCCCCCTGAAAAGTTCATAAGCTTGCTGTAAAATGCTGCATTGATTTTAAACCCCTTCTTCTCACTTTCAAGTCCCCCCATAAGGTTAAACTTCCATATATCGCTGATCTTCTGCACACTGCCAATCCCTCACAGATTCTGGGATCCACATCCTCTACTTCTCTAACTTCACCAGCTACTCGCTAACGTCGGCTTGAGAGCTTTTCACGCGAGTTCCCGCTCCTTGAAACTCTTCCACAGCTATTTTCCAAATAGTTAATACAATATCCTTTCTGTGGTTGCTTAGGATGTTTAATGTTGTTCTGTAGATTTTATTTTTTATGTCATGCTTTTAATAGCCCGCTCCTGGATGCCGCGACTTGGCACTATAATTGTAACGAGTACCTTTATTTATTTAAAACTATGGTTTCAATACTCAAACTCATTCTAATGGGAGAATCTAATACCAGTCGGAGCCAAGTTGAAATTTAAATGCCTTGACCATAAGGTTAAGGTTATGAACTGTTTTTAAAAGATTTGCAGAAAAACAAAGACACGGCCTAAACATAGAGGCAGAAGAAAAAAAAAAAAGACATTGTCTCATCTTTTTTTTTCTTCTTTTCTTGGACCAAACTATGCACATCTAATTATTGTTTTGCTCATGTCTTCTAAAAAAAGTACCTGAAAAAAAAAAAATCTCCCAAAACCATAATTGTAGTTTGCGTACCGTCAGACATCCCATGAGACTTTGCTCGAAAGGTCGCTGGAAGGCCCGGGGATCTCCACACCAGTCGAGCAGCTCCGTGGCAGCCGAGTGGAAGTTGGCCGGGTTCTGTAAGTGCTGTGCAAACACACGTAGGCCCGTTAGAAACAGACAGAATCAGTGTTATTTCTTCCCTCGCGTGTAGCACAAATAAAAAAAAAAAGAAAAGACAGCACCAAAAACCTAATCGTTCTGCGGCCTCCGAGCAGCCTTGATTTAACGTCTTGTGTTTCTTCGCAACCCTGTGAGGACCTAGACTCTCTCCAATCTACGCCCACTTGGAGCTCCGCTGCATTGTGGGAAGCAGATCACACCCATATCAACAATGATGCCAGTGTTTCTTGTTAATCTCTCTTGGCAACACCCATCCCCTCGCCTCCGTGACCCACACGGCAACCGAAGCGTTTCCCTCCAATCTTCCCTCTCCTCTCGCTTTGCCTTATTCATTGCCGGGTTTTTTTTTTCAGAGTGTAACACACCAGAGGTCCACTGGCTGACTTGGCTGTGCACAAAGAAAACAACCTTGGTCCTGGCAGCTATGTGTGCAGGCTCAATGTGAGCAGTTGGTGTGCTGTCTAATCTCTTTCACTCTCTGTCTGCCTCTCTTGCTTGTTCACTGAGGCCTGAAACAGTCGAGTCTTTTCTTCCCAGTGTTTGAGGGCTTCTGAGGCTGGCAGGACACAATAAGCGGTTTTTAAAACTGAGCTCCCTTTCTTCGCTCCTCAGAAGGTTAATAGCTCTGAAAAGGCGCGGAGCTGCGGCTTGCTCAGTTGGCCAGACTGGAGCCCACTTGAAAGCGTTTATTATTCCTATCTGGAGCAAAAGCGTCTTGCTTTGTGTTTTCCTGCAGAGGAGGTAAAGCTATATATTTATATATATTTTTTTTTTAGATAGCAGCAGAGGTGAGTGTTTTCAGAAAGTGGGGCTATTTGGATGACAAAAAAAAGGGAGCTTCCTAGCAAACATGATGTCACACCTAGTGGAGGCTTATAGCAAAAACCCTTCTTGATATCATGGGAGTCAGGAGAGACCTTGATGGGGAGACAAGCTATGATGCTTCTGTGATTCGGACTCTCAAAGGTGTTTGAACGATTGTATGACACGGAGGGAGAGGGAGTGGAAGATGCTCTTGCTGAGTAAGAGCAAGAGGAGGAGATCCTCTTCTAGATGAGTGATATGATCTGGCATTGTTGCTGCTTGATGGGAGGAGTATCAGCCTCCAGCGTAGGGAAAATCAGACCTTGCACAGCAGGGGCTGTCTGTCTTGATCTGAGCTCAGCTCCCCCTGCTGCAGCGGTCACCAACAACTCTGCCTGACAACCTGAGCTCCGGTGTGAAGGAGGGGGGGGGGGGGGGGGGTCGGAAGGAAATATCTCTGCTGAGCTGCTGAGAGCGGAAACGGCTCTGAGAGTCGTTCCCACAGTTATTGTTGTTGAGGGGTTGGATGAGGATAAGAACAACGACTGATGGCCACTGCAGCACACAGAGAGCCAAACGACTGACAGATTGTCCTCTGAGAGATGATTTACCCACGTTTCAGGCCAGCTTTACATCCGGCGGCTCAGTTCCTACCTGGGCACGTACAATAAAAGCACACCGCTCAGCGGATTTCTCCCAAACCAAAACAACCCCCTTCTGGCATCTCAGAGCTGGTGTGTGTATAAACCACACCAGGCATCTAGAATAATATATAGGGGACTTGATTTTGTTCAAATTAATATGAAATCGCTGACATAGTTGAGATCAGTCAACAGCACTTGTTTCAACAGAAAGTTTTCTCTTTTCTTTAATATTAAAGGCATCTTATAAGTACTGCAAATTTAGAGTTGGGCCTTTAAGCTTTGCTTCTGACATTTTTTCAGGTCACCTTTTTGATTGCTTTTGTGTATTTTTGATAGAAATTTGTATTTTGTGATTGCAAAAAAAAAAAAAAAAACTACAAAAACATTTACTCAAACCTTTATTTTTCTGTGACGACCACATTTCAGCTGAATCACTTTCAATTTCAATGTGCACATTTTTGCAACAACAAATGACGTTATCGTCAGACTCGCTGCTCCAAGACGCTCCCCAGCCAACGTGACTGAGCTTGACTTTTCGTTCTCCTCCCTGTTTCACAATCATGCACTGACGGGACAAAACGCGAAGAGCGGATGGGGTGTGAATACTTTTGCTCGGCTATCAGCGGAGCTAAAAGAAAACACAGTAAGAGAGACACATCAGCTAATAATCTCTGGCTGAAGGCTTCATCATTTGCCTATTTATTCTAAGACATGGCGTCATTTGGATGTTGGGAGATATAAAGGCTCACACCCACGTATCATAAACAAATATGCCAACAGCCCGCCAGCAAGGCAAGCAGTCTATGAGCTCCACAGACCATTAATCACACGCAGAGGCGGTAGCCCTGGGATACGTTAGTCTGCTTGTGAGGAGTCTCCTGAAAGCTGACAGCCAGGGAAGCGTTTAGGCAAAACTGCAGCAAGGGCTGGCATACGTCAGGAGGGAGCAGCATGATGTCAGAGAGCGCAGCTTTGAAGTCCGCTCTGGTGTTCAGAGCCAGATTTGCCTCCCTCTGTGTCCCTCTACAACAAGATCTGTGCCACTGAAGCGAGGGCCCAGACACGTCGATGCCTAAATAAGGTGCTGAGAGGAGAAAGTAAGGCTGGAAGTTTTTGCCCACTGGGAATCCACGTCTCAAGTGCAGGAAAAGAAACTGAAGCGGGGGGGATTTTTTTTTCCTTTTATGCCTAACCTGTTTGATGCACTGCAGCCTGTCGTTGGTCTGCTGGATATGCCGGTCCATCGATGGTAACGTGTTCATCTTGTTGCCTCTACCAGGACTCCATGAAAGGTTTTTGGGGGGTTTTTACGCTGCAAAAAAAAGAGGAGACATACATTTAGAACGGCCGTGAGTTTAATGCCTGGAAAGTTCAAAAAGCATTTCAGGCGTTGAACAGAAGAACAAAACGGCTCATTTACAAACTAAATCACTGAAGAGCCTTAACATGTCTTCACTTCTTTTTATTAATGCAAAGAAGCTGGCAGGCTGGATGGAAGATGGATGAATGGGTGGATGGATACAACTTTTAGACCAACAGGACAGGGTGGAAGAGATTTTCAAACTATTCCCCAATATCTCTATTTTTCTTCCATATTCCTTTACTGAACCTGGAAACTATTTGAATTAACCTCCACAGTTTTCCCGAATGCGTAGGAGTCACAGGTTACCCTGATTTTATTTTCAGATCCCTCAGTGAGGAGCGACGCTCTCAGTCTCATATTCTGCGACTCCGGCCATCGCACATCGAGGATTGAGTCGGGATTAATGGGTATCGTGCTGGTTCACCGACGAGGCCTCCATCCCTCCACCATCCCTCCACCATCCCTCTGCGTTTATCTGCACCGGCGTCGGCCCTTCCCACATTCCTTCACACAAAAGACCAACTGAGGAACCACAGGTGGGGGGTGTGTGGGGGGTGTGGGGGGGGCACGGCTCCAGAAAGCTGCTAAGCACTGATAAAGGGTCCCCCAAGATTCCCCACTGAGTGAAACCAACACAACAGAGGCATGGCGCTCAGTCGGGGAGTTTTCATTTCAGTCTGGAGTGCTTATCTTTGATTGACTGCTGCATAAATGCACAGTATTTAAATCACACACACACACACTCATTTAAGAGCATATGAACTCAAAAGCTTGAATTCTTCACTTTGAAAAAAATGGGTAAAGAAATGTGGGAAAACTTCAAAGGGACACTTTGAGAATGAGACTGTATTACTAATCCTCTCAGATTTAAGCATTACTAGAGCAGAACTACCTGCAGTGCACTTTAAACACACTGCTTGCACGAATAAAGAGGAATTCTGGAGCAGGAATCTGGTCAAACGACATACACTTATCAGTTTCCGCTGAACGGCGTTCATACAGACAGCTAAAATTGCCTTCTGCTGGGTCTAACGGCACATAGCGTAACCATAACACTGGGTGGCCTAGTTCTGCTGAGCGGCTGTGCCCCCCAGTGTCCAGCAGATGTCTCCCTCTCCTGCTGCTAGCCAACGTCTCCCCCTTTCACACGCTCCACCTGCACCAAGCCGTCCAGAAAGGGCTCCTTTAAAGCCTTTTGACAAGTGCTACAAATCCCATCCAGCAGCCAGGCGGGTCTGCCGAGCACTAACAGAGCACGCTGCGGCCCGGCGCGGGCCGTCTGACCTTGTGGCTATTGATTAACTGCTTCTCCTGCTGCTCCGCACCGAGAAAGCAAGGATGTCGTGCCTCTTTTAGGTATGACTCTGTTCTCTCTGTGTTTATTTTACACTTTGGTCTCACCTCCGATGACAACATGTGGCACCTTTGCTAGTCAATGAAAAGAAGAGCCCTTTCGGTTCTGGAGGTAAAAAAGCGAGATGGGGGCACAATGGCTGGGCCCGGCGCTGTAACCGAGATGAGAGGTGAGTCTACCTGACAGGCCGACTGGGCTAAAAAGCTCCTCGTTTAGCATTTCCTCACATTTAAAAATCAATTTCCCCCCCATTGATGTTTTTAGAAAAGCATAAAACAAAGGCAATGCTTACACGTCAGATCCAGAGCTGGGAAAAAGTATTTGCACCCATACACATTTCTTCTCTCTTTTTTTTGTGTGTGTCACACGTTAATGCTTGGTCTACATTTAAGTTTTAATATCTGAAAAATATAATGAGGATGAATAGGAAAAGCAGAATTTCAATGGTTTCATTTATCAAAGGAAAGAAAAAGACAACCTGGCCATATGTGGAAAAGCAACTGCGCCCTGAATTGTCCGTGCCACACTTGGCGGCAACAGCTTTCATCTAGAGTTGGGAATGAGTCTACTGCATAACTCTGGAAGAGTTTTGGTCCACTTTTATCTGCAGGATACTTTTAGGATTTTTCTAGCATGAATGGCCGGTTTAAGATAATCTAACGGCATGTCAGGTAAGTGGGGACTTTGACTAGGCCACTCATAAACATTAATTGTGTTGTTTTATTCAGTCGTTTAAAGTTGGACTTGCAGCTGTGCTTTGGATCGCTGCACAACCCCAGCAGGTTTGAGCCCAAGGTCACAAGCTGATGGCCGCATATTTCACTTCAGGGTTTTTAGAGAGCAGAAATCATGTTTCCATCCATTACAGCGAGGTGTCCAGGTCATTAAATAACGAAATAGTGCCAAGACCATCCCATCACCGCCGCCGTGTTTGACTGCCGTTCTGTTGCTGCTCTTCTGAAAAGCGCAACAACAACAACAACGATGTAGACCAACAATGTTCGTCTACAGAAAGGAAAACATCAAGGTGTTTGTTTTTTTTTGGCAAATGTGAGACAGGCTATTGTGTTCTTTGCCAGCAGTGTTTTGGCCTAGGAACACTCCCACAGATGCCATTTTCGCCCCGGTCTGTTTCTAACTTGAGTCACAAATATCATAGTTAACAAAGGCAAGTGAGTCCTGCAGTACTTCAGATGTTCTCTGTGACTTTTTGTGTTCCTGGATGAGTTGCTGATGCTCTCTTGTACTAATTTATGGAAGGACAGCCGTACCTGGGAAAGCCAAACACTGGTCCATAATTTTTCTATTTGTGTATATATCGGCTTACTTTGTGGTTTAGTTGAGTCCCAAATCCTTTGAAATGGTTTTGGTGACTTTGTTTCTCATCTGCTTCTTAAATTTCTTTAGATTAGGGCTTGATTTATTCCTTATGGAGCTATCTCAGCCTACCTCAGGATGTGCCACAGCTTCTATTTAAGTTTATTTTTATTTATTTTTGTTTTGACAGACATTAATCAAGTCTTGGTATGGCTCGAGAAATTTAGTTTTCCCCACAAGATTTGGTTAAATTTCAATAACCTTATTTTTCCCTTTTATAAAAGGAAATCCTAATTTATTTGATATTATCTTTATGTGACAAAGAAGCCAACCAGAAGAAATGTTGTTAAAATTATTATTACCAACAAAACATTTTAAGCAGCATGGTACACGGGTTGCGAAAGAAGGAATACACATTCTGTCGGTAAGCGCACATTACAACCTCCCCTTTAAACAACAGAGGGAGGATGCAGGGAAGGGTAACAAGCCACATGTAACACCAACATCCGCGGAAGCGTCTGTCTCCTCCTCTTGCCTTCTTTCTTTGCCTCCCTCCCTCCCTCTTTTTCTGAGCCCAACAAGCCGGGGAAGCAGCGTGCTGAAACAAAAGCACAGTAATATGAAAGGCACTGGAGTACGGAGGCAGGGGGAGAGCAAGAAGGGCCGGGCTCGACGAGGAAAGGAGACGGAGGGAAACACAAAAGAGAGTGTTGGAATTATGTCGCGGTTACACGTGCGCACGCACCTACTGTATGATCCCTCACAGCCTGAGCGAGTTCTCATTTCACACAAATGACTACCACATTAGTCAGCTGCAAAGTGCTTGGTAAAGGTGATCAATCACCGAGGGTTACACCGAAGCGTCGGTGCTTGAGGTGGTGACAGGCGTCAGTGCTTGCAGGGGTTGGATATCAGTAGTTATCGCACGTGTTGTCATGGCGGTTATTTCTGATGATATTAAAATAATTGCTGTGATGTCCGCCTGTTTTCCTTTTTTGGTTATCCACCGCAGGGGTCCTCTGGGTTTTATTTGTGGTAGGACAATTACTTTTTTAAAGTAAATATCAACAGCAAGCCCCTTTACTAATACTTTCACCCTCTGGAGGCTCTTTGCTTCAAGTCATTTCATCAAATAAACATATCAGCCTGTTTGATTTATGCATCCTTCAGTCTCTGTCAACAGACCATTACAGAGGTTCAAAACTATTTCTATAAGAACCTAATAGCTGTATTTCATGGGATGGGTAAATCCCAAGAGTAGTTAAATCAAGGCGGTGGTTGTTTGTACCTGTAATACTTTACCGGATGGCTTTTATATCTCTCTCAGCAGGTGTAGAAGCAGACTCCTTTTCCTCTCCTCTATCTTTGTCACTTTTTCTCCCTTTTAGCATTTTGTCTCATCTTCTACCCTCCCGTTCTTGTGTCCACTGAACGTGAAATAGTCCCAGAGGAAAATCTAATAAAGATTTTTGCATATATATAAATCAAGCGGAGCACTATGGTGAAAGCAGCAACGCTCCACTTAATGCTCCACTGCCAGAGAGGACACAATGAAATCAGCCCAGTTACCAGCTACACATCCTGCAGACACATGTGAGAGGCATGTTTCAAGGTTTGCCTAATGTAGTGTTGCACCAATACCGATACCAGTATCGGATGGGGCCCCGATCCAGCACTAAAATGGTGGTATTGGTATCGGCGGGTACCAACAAATAGGTCACCGATACCATTTTGATGTTTGTACGTCACATGAATGCAGCCTTCTCTCTCCTGACTAGAATTATACATGTTATATAAGTTCATGAAAGTTGCACTATTTTGGCAGTTGAGAGCGAAAACTCGGGGTTTAAATGAGATTATTCAATTATTAATGTAATTTTACTGTCTTACTGTTGCACTACTATTACACATGTTATAATTTCACGAATGTTGCACTATTTTGGCCTTTGAGAGCCAAAAGTTTATTCAACTATTGCCACCCATTACAGGTAGGCAATAAAAAGTTCTACTACCCTAAGTAGTATGCAGTTCTTCATATATACACACACACATAAATTTCAAACAGATGGTATCAGTATGGTATCGGGGCCAAAAAATGGCATCGGCGCAACACTAGCCTAATGTAGGTACAATTTTAAACCTGTTGACAACACTTGTTAGGTTTAGGGTTGAATGGATTTCAAAAGACTTTCAGAAGAAAATACACTTGCATGGCGTGTTATTTCAAAAAGGAAATGGGTAAATGGTATATTAGGAGGGGGGCTGATGCTCTCTGTTCTGAAGATAAAACAAAATTGCTAGGAAGTTTGGCTTAATATCAACTTCATTAAGGAAAGGAAAAAAACTATCTTTTCTGCTCTCTGATCACAGGAGAACCCCCCGCCCCAACTACCTCTTCCTCTCTGTGCGCTTTATGCTCTTCTTCTCTGCAGCCCTCAGACATCATTAGAGCCACCCGGCATGCGACTTCCCTAACACCACCTTCCATTTTCTGTTCGATCATTTTCCTCTCCTCATCCCTCATATCTCAACCCTCCTGCCACTCTCCCGCCCCCCTCCTCCTTTTACTGCCCTCCTCCTCCTCCTCCTTCTCCTTCTCCTTCCTGGGGCCCCAAGTGGGAGCTGCCATAACAGGAGGTGGAATGGATTCATTTGCTCTAATGTGGTTTGGGCTGCAGCGTGGCACGGCACACACAGAGCGACACTTTATCCCGGCGCACAGGGCTTCTCCTCCTCACTGTCTACAGTTCATGTGTTTTCAAACAGGCCAATCAACACCACTCAGCTGCACTGGCCTCTATCTCTCATTCCCTCCCACGTACACTGCTATAAGTAAGTCTGCAAAAAGCCACCAGCCATCTCTCGCTCGCTCACACACACACATACTATTATCTCTAATGGCAAACTCTCATAGCCAGGCAGTCCCCTTTGCTGCCTTTATTTCCCCGCCACCCAGTCTGCTGCGTCCACAGCTGCTGGTTCTTTATTGTCTCCAAACCTGCTTCCACCGTCGTATCTCTGCCCCTTTGCCTTGTTCCTGCTTATTTTCTTGACTCTGTTAATCCTCTCCACCGCTTAATCTCTCTTGCTCTTCTTTTCCCTCACAGCAAAGCCAACTATTAGTCATATTGCCCCCACTGGGCTTTATAAAACTCAGCCCTCTGCACACCCTCACAACCACTTGGCTCTGTAAAAATGTGAAATGGCTTGTCCCATGGGTGGGGGAAAAAAAAATAAAAAATCCAAGTAGTCCCGTTTGTTTATCCTCTGTTTTAATGTGACAACCACGGGAGCTGCGGGCAGCTATGCGACACCCAACACTGCAATGCAAACAGCTGTGATGTGGGGATACATGAGCTGTCCTGTTTCTGCCTATAAATATGGCACTTCAGTTGTGGACTATTGCAGGTATGCACCGCAAGACCCCCCCCCCCCCCCCCCCCACACACACAAGGGAACTGATGAGTACTTCCACACTGAAAGTGAAGGATCATAAAAGTGAAAGCAGAGAATTTCAGCTGATCCTGCATAAGGTTTTTAAAAAGGATTAAACAATACCACCGCGGCGTTTGTGAGGGGAAAACATGCAATACAATAAATACTTTTAGCTGATGCAAGGTTGCATTAAAAATAACATGCATTATGTTTATAGTTTTAAAACAAACGTGAAAAGATAACGACAGGGTTGACATTTCAACCTGTTATTTTGCATCTTATATTCCCTAATAGCTAGTTTAGCATAGCTAGCATTGCAAAAACGTCCAAAACACTGCCTGCCTGCACAAACAGATGCAGATTGTTCTGTACCAGAAGGAGGTCGCCGAGTCATAAGGACAACTCCAGCAGTTTTGGCTGTGCAAAGTTCGTTCTTCCTGTTATCTGCTGAAAATGTTGCTCTCTCTCACAGCCTGAATGAACCGCAGCCATGACTCAACGTGTCGGGGAAATTAACAGCCTCTAACATTCCTGTGCTCACTTTTGACTTCCTTTTAAAGAACTCACTGGTACAATTAAAATAGTTACGTTCAAGGAGTCCTGGGTCTTTAGTAACATCACCCTCACCACAAAGTGTCGCTGGAGTGACCTAACAGCGCTTCATATGGTAGGTCCTTGATTTGAAGATAAGACTTTTCAGTCTCCGACAACAACTGATGTGTCTGATGTTTACACGCATTTTACAGATGACTGTACTGTTACAGGTTGCCAGTGTCAGCCACTCTGGTTTTCCCAGAATCTGGATCTGAAGTTCCTTTTTGCTTGCAACTTAGTCACTGGATGACTAATATCCCACAAGAAACTTCCAACGCTCTAAACAGAAGCTTCCAAACATGAAGCTTTGACCAAAACGTGCTTAAAATTACCAGAAATGCATACCAGGGGTAAACAAAAGAATTATTTTGTTTGTACCTTTTCAGCCAAACGAACCACTAATAAAAATCTGTATGAATAGACATTAGTTTACACACAAAACCCAAAGGGATTGTACACCAACACAGAACTCCTGTTAATTAAAGAAATTGTTAATTTAAGAAACAGCACTACAATATTATCCGAGCGGCAGAACATATAAATGTCTTAATCTTAAACAGAACCTTTTAAAGTATATATTAACATCTTAAGGGTGGCAAGGTGCTGATTAGACACTTAGAGCTGTCACGTCATATTAAAATTACAAAGAAGCACTCTGGGTAATGCAACTAATGAACACTACAAAAGATTTCATCAGAAAAAAATAATGAGTATATGAAGCATGAACAGTAGCTGCGGATCAGTTGTAGATTGGGTACCATCTTCTACTGGGAGTTTAATCCCAAGCACTGTGAAGCGAGGAAATATCCCTGGGCAGAATACTAACCCCCAATTACTTTGGACGTGTGAGAGTAAAAGGCTCTGCACATATAAATCGCAAACATGTACTATGAGGGCGAGTAAATGCCTCTTTGTCAGAAACCAGATAAAGTAAAAAAAAAAAAAATGCATTATATAAATGGAGCTGCAGGGTTTGCTCTACCTTGAGGAAATCCTGCGCAGCTGCTGTCTCAGATCAGAACAAGATACAATCTCAACTACATAAAATCCAGTGTTGTGGCTTTGTTTGCAGTCTCCTTAAGGTGACCATGGTTTTGCTTTTACGTTCGTCTATGAGCTAACGGGGAGGGTCGGCCTGTTTACCCGTGAGATAGAAAATCAGGTCATCTGCGAGCGGTGAAGAAGCCCGCACATCACATGATGAATGAATGAACTCCTTATTCCGCACAACGTTTCCAGTTGCCGGGGACTATAAATACCAGCTGTGGAAGATTGTATGTCCTGACTGCCACATACAATTTTCCAGTGTCACGGAAGACAAGATTATATCACTCGTGATGCTGGAGACGTGGTCTGCGTGTAAGGAGAGCTCAGGGCCAGAATGCGCGCATTTCAAGTCACCGAACCAGGTTGGCGGAGGACAGCCCACAATCTGCCTTGGTGGGCCTCACAAAGTTTATTACTTCTGCGTTTTTTTTAGGGGGAAAATATAAGAAGAGGTGACGGTATATCAGAGGAGAGGAGCATGATTGACAGGGCAGTGTGACAGGCTCGTGTGAAGCTAACCTTACGGGCCCGGCTCCAGCAGAGCTGTTAGCTCACACGCCGCCTCCTGCGGCCGCCGAACGGGTAAGCTGACAAATTCCACGTCCTTCGGTTTCAGCGCTCGCAAACTGCTGACCCGCACGCAATTAAACAACATCCACCGAGGGGCGAGAGCAACACGCCGGACGCGCCGGACGCGCGGCGGCAAATGAGCGGTCTTCTGCGAGGAGACAGAGTGATGAAGTGTGTGCAGCAAAGAGAAACAGAGAGACAGGGGCAGAGAATGAGACTTACAAAGACCGAGTGTGATTCAATCTGCTCACCAAGCCATGAAATGGTATTGGTGTCATTAGGGAGAGCAAAAATATATCTGTGCCAGCCTGCCCTCCACTCTCCTTGCCTGCGACACTAAAAGCACAAACCTTAAATAGAAAAAAACAGCAATCGCCTCGACCTTTTTGCACTTGCTGGACTAAACATTCGACACCGCAGCTTATTCCCAATTATTAGCAATACTGAACGCCCCCACCACCACACACACACACGCGCACAAAATTATGTCCTTTCTTGGACGTCTGGCAGGAACGAGGTTATTAGATTACCATTCAAGGACGGTTTGCTAAAATACAGCTTATTCATCCTTAACAGCCATGAGAAACAACATGACCTTAAGCTCTCACAAAAACTGATCAACAACCCGCAGCAACTATCTAATCACACCGATAAAGACAGCGAACGCCTGATGACTTTACTCAGGAGTACAAAGCGTGATTAAAAAAGGCAAATCAACATTTATTTTGACGTTTAATTATCGATGAAACAACTTTAAGTGCTTGCATCGGATTATGGACCAATTTTGGTCTTTTTGTATGATTCCTGAGCAAAACAGAAAGACAGAAAACACCTGCAGACCAGATAGTTTAATCATTCTTGCTGAACAATAACATCAGGTCAGCATTTGGACTGTTTAATAAGTAAGTCAATTGCTGATTTGGATCAAACGTATCTTAGGAACAGCACTGAATGCAGGGTTGTTGCAAATGTTTCAGGCAGAAATTTCTGATTTCAGGCAGAAATTTCAGATTTTTCCCGGACACCTGTGTATCCCCGGCTCGGTGCTACCGTATTTACCCGAGTCTCTTTCCTGGAGGTAATAATTGATAGATCTATTGCTGCCATCAATTCTGTATGAGAGTCTGTTTTTCTTTACAAAAGAATTTAATTCTGGGTTTAGCTGTGCCTCTTTCCTGGAAAAGGCCACTGAAGGAGTGTTTTTTTTTTCCAGGAAGTCTGACAGCTAAAACTTTGTGTACTGCAGTGTCGTTGCTTTCCCATAGAAAACAATCAATGCACAGTGCTTCTGTGTGGATTTTCTACCCTCTCCACTCCCAGCTCGTCTTGGTATTTGGCTTTTCTTAGTAAGCCTGGTCCTGCTGAAGGCCTCTTTCTGTTAAAAGGGAGTGATTTCCTTTCTAATGTCCCCACATGCTTGCTCAGGATGAGGGATTGCTGAAAAGTCGCGGGGCTCAATGCAATCAGCTGAGCTTCCTTTTCACCATTTGGCATAATATCATCCAAACTCTGAGTACTACAATGAACGGGATCACATCGAACCAAATGGAATTAGATCTAAATCTGACTATTTTCACCGAACTGTACTGAAATGGATTCGACTGATTTGAGCAGATCTCGGCCCGAAATGAAACCCTTTTATTTAGTTATAAATTGGATGTCTTAAACTGCATTTGGTAATATTTGTTGTGTATTGGTGCGATGAGTTGAATGCCTCTACAAAAAAAGGGTAAAGAAAACAGCTCAAGTTATTCAAAGGTGTCTCTAAATGAAAAAGTTAAAACTTGCTTAACTTTTAAGCCAAGGACCTGACGTGTTTTGACAGGAAAAAAAAAGGGCTCATTCAAGGACACCACAACAAAACTGATATTTAACAGTTCGAGCCCCTTGTTCTCTGTTGCAAAAAAACAGCCAGCAAAACCCGGCGACGCAACCAACACAAACGAAATCACGAAACCCACTGACAGGGTAGCTTTACACAAACAGCAAAATAACCTCCGAGAGACCTTCCCACGCAGGTACATGGGAGAATGCTGCACTCATTCATCTTGCTCTGTTGAGTTTTTGTTCGCCGCTGCGCGAGAGCAAGAGCCTCGGATGGCAAAGACGACAAAACATCTGCTCGCTGCGAAAAAAGGAAACGGCCCTAATGGCGTACACAGAGCCTCCAGATTCATTCACTGAGGGAACAATTCATGTCGGTATTATCTAGCACAGCGAGCGCATAAAACAGCGCTGAAAGGGTAATGTGCTTCGCTGCAGCTTTTACAAAAAAAAAAACAAAAAAAAACACCCTACTGCTGTGTAAGTGTTTATTTGTGAACTTAAATCTGGTCTATCAGTTTATCTTTACGCATGCATGTGTAACGTGATCGCTGACGTGGATTGCAGGTACTGGAGCCGCGAGAGGCTTTAATGTGTCGCCGCTTAGCCGCAATGCACGTTTGCTATTAAATATTCTTCTTCTGGCCGAGCTGGGGGGGGGGGGAGCATCAAGGTGTACGGATGGAAGAAAAGAACAGAAGAAATGACAGCCATGCAACCTATTACACGCAGGAGGAGGTGGGGGTGAGTCAAGCAAGAGAGAGTGAGATAGGGGAGGAATGGCTGCAGAGCGGGAGGGAGATGGCGAGAGGTCATCCTTGGGTAATTTGTTTTGGTCCTCTCAGAGCGCAGACACACGGGGAGCAGGTAAACCAATTACAGTGTGACATGAATCACTAAGACCTACAGGCAGCCACACAGCTGGCCAGCCAGGCAGAACACATGAGCAGGCTTGCCTCTTACCCTAACGGCTGGTCAATCACAAAACGCAGCATCCGTCCCTCCTGTGACCGCGACCGGACATCTGGAAGAAACCGAGCAGCCCCCCCCCCCCCTGACGGCTTTTAAACGTTTCCCTCTGACTTCTGAGGAAAACGTTTTGGCGAATCGCACCAACACAGAATCCACCGTTGGCTTCTTTAGGAATAGTTCGACGGTTTCAGCTCCAGAAAAGTAAACATAATCCGACAGCAATTTTCATAACCGAGTTCCATCTGATGTGTAAACCCAGAATGATAACAATGGCGATGACATGGCTCCTCTGAAGACACACAAGGTTGGATGTCAAATCCCTAATGGATGTTAAAGCCATGCCAAACACTCCAGGCTAAGTATTTACACGACAAAGACTTTAGCAATTAGTTTAATTTCCTTAATCGCCTGACGGCTGCCGTAATGATGTTGTGTCAGGCCTCAGTCATATCAACGCCACCGGCGATATAACAAAAAAACCCAGGAAGGAACCTAAACAAACAACCATTTAGTTCTCGCTCGCTGTGACAGCAACCATAATCCTGTGGCTGATGTAAAACTGACAGCAGCGCCACAAAAGCTCACCCAGATTTAAAAAAAAAAAAAAAAACAGAACGACGCTGAAGAGGAGAGGAGAGGGACTGGACTGGATTAGATGCCGCCTGAACACTTTTGGTGTATTTGCAATGTTCTTGGTAGACTGAGAAGGGGTAAATATTTGATAAAGAGTGTTGGTGTTGGGCTGCGTACGACCAGGAAGCACCTGGTAAAGACCTGGAGACTGAAGAGGAGTCTGTCATACCACCCTGTATTCCCTTTGTAACTGGCTCATAGGCAAGGTTTATATACTTCAGCCAAGTGACAGGGTGAGAAGTCTTGGTCACTGGTAGGACAATCAATTATAAGGCGAGGCTTTAAACCCTAAATAGTGCTAAAAAGTGTCTGCTTTGCTAAAAGCGTCACTGTGGCAAAAGAGCCAAATCATAGTTTCTGGTGGATCTTTGCTATAAAAGCCTCAGGGGGCTGCAGGTTGTAATTTGTATGTGACATCAATTAATAAAGTTGCTGATAAAGATGTCATCTTTGTTAATCATCACTTGGAAACAAACTTCATGCTGGATGGAATGCTCATCAAAGAGAAATTAGTTATTTCACAAATACTGATCAGTCATTGTTGAGAATCCGCACGAATATCTCCAAGCAGTAAAAAACATCACAACTGTCTCTCCTGTAATTACAATACACTCTGTAATCACTATCAGTATAAAGTTATCTTAAAGTTGCATAGCCATGTTATTAGACTTTTTTTTATTTATAGAGAATAAAGGTAGCTCACCCTGGTTGCATTCAACTTTTTTATGAAAGATTATCACGTCCTGCTGCCGCATTAGTTAATTATTTTGCCGGTTTACACTTTGTTTGCTCAATTTGTTAGTAAATAAATAATAATTGAACTTTATTGATCTCATAATGGAAAAAGAGTGGCTGTGGAGTTGAACTCAGAACCTCCGGGACCCAAGCGCAATGCTCTAACCACTGGACCACCGCACCCCCACGTAAAGCCTTCCGTGTTTATTTTTAATAACAGAGGAAGTACAACACTGCACATGCGCAGCAGGGGATAAAACAAGGAAGCAGCTAATGGCTATTAGCATCTCCCAGGGAAACAATGAAGAAAGGTGCCGCCATGCACAGTTTGAGAGGGGATACTGCCGGTGTTTATATCTGCTCGTCGCGCAGTGCTGGGTTCTATTGTTATCCACAAAAAGGATCATCAAAACTATCAGGATGGAGGCTTGGTGTATATAACTTTATTTGATCTTCAAACGGTTTTTGGTCTTTTATTTAGAAGCATATAACGTGGCAATTTCAACAAAATTGGGATAATAATTCTGACAATGTTTAATTTCCACGATACTCATAACACTAAACTTTTATAGCATTAGCTACATCGCCGCGTTGTATTAAGCTAAAGCACTCGCTGATTTACCGTCAGTTTAGCTACTGCTTCCTTTGGTTCAACATCGCTGACCAATGATTGCAGAGAGGTGTAGTTGGAGAAGAACTCCTGACACGTTAAACCTGCCGTCATAACGGCCCTAGAAATTAACAAATGACCTCTGAACTCTTCTCTCTGAACCACTAACTGGTCGTTTTGCATCGCCTGCCCCCGAGAGAAAGCGAAATCAGGATTTCCTCTCTTCTTGTCTCCATCACACCCTTTCCTCCCAGTGTCCCTCTCCCTCAACATTTCTTATATTTTCCTTCCATCTCCATTGTCTTTGCTCCATGTCTTCGCACCAACTTACCCCTCCTCTTCTGACTCCTTGTTCCCTCCCTGCCTCAGTCACTCTCTCTCTCTCTTTCTCTCTCTTCCTCCCACCTCTTCCTTCCCTTTTTTTTTTCCCTCTTCATTCCTCTGGCCCTAAAACCAACCCCTTGGCCGCCCGCTTGAGCTCGCTCAGATGGCTGTTACCATGACAACCCTGTTCTTTCAGCTCTCACAAAATAATGAAGACAATGTGTTTTCCATTTAGATGAGCTTTCTAGTGCAGCGGGGAGATATGGAGTGTCCATCTTGCCTCCTCTTTCTCTGCGGAGGAAATGTAATAAAAAAAAAAGGGGTTTCTAACCTCTGCCTCCCCCGACACTCTTTCGCTTTTGCTTCTTAGCCGTCTCTACAGACCGGCGCACTCACAGGTGAGGGTGCTTGAAGCCTGCTGGGAGCTAAAGTAAGCTCAGTCCTTTTTTTTTTTTTTTTTTTTTTTCACTAAAATGCAGAGACAAGCAACAAATGTTGCCAGTTCATTGTTTCTAATTGGTTTACGAGTAGTTTTAAAAGAGAAGAAAAACTACAAACCAACTTATTTTGGATATACTACAGCGCACTGCTCCAAGCTGTCACATTGTAACTGTAATGATGATCATCATAAACCATGAACATTTCACATAATTTTATTTATTTATTTATTTATTTATTTTGAACAACCTGATGACATTTTCACAAGATAATGCTCCACCGGTGACAACCCGAACTGACGGCATGCTAGATTTATTAACTTGTGGAGCATGTGAAGGGGAGACGCTATTCAAACACTTGTTAGAGCCAATGAGCAACATTTACGCTACTCTTCGTAGATGCAATTCGTTGGAAAACCCACAGGTATGTTCCAGACTGGTGTTCAATATAAACAAGCTGCATTCTTTTAATAGTGCATCACAATGACCTATAATGACAGCCGTGTCATGAAAAAAAAAAAAAAACTTAGCACCGGAAGGTAAAACACAGACTTGGCATCCCAACTCTAATACATAAGTGTTAAATAACATCTGTGTTTTTTGCCAATAAACACCTTTTAGACAAACCATATGAGCGTAAAAGTAGATGTAGATAATCTGCCGAATCAGGAACTGGTTTTCTGGAGCTCACCATCTGCCACACTGCGCATAAATATACACCTTTCCCCCCCCCCGAGAAACGGCATAGAAACATATGAGAGGAACAGGGAGGTGGGAGCAGTATAATATTTGTATGTCAGTGTGTTTACAGTGGAAACAGTGAGTCTGGGACATGTTTTTTTCTTCTTCTTTGGGTCTCTTTTCCAGTGTTTATGGGGAGCGGTGAGGAACAACACTTCCTGAGAGGAAAGCCAGCTTTCCGAGTCCAAACCCCATTCCAAGCTGCTCAGACGGGGAACGCTCTGTCTCCGGTTTGTGCTTTCCACCCATTTGCGACGTAAACACGTGGACGGAGAAACTGGCACGTGGAGGCCTTTTTTTTTAGATAACCCGCGAGCATAAACTAAAGGCAGACAAGCAGACTAATCACTGACAAGTGAGCCTAAACTTCTCAGCTTGGGTAATACCTCCTTTGACAAAGTTGTCGCAGGAACATTAAAAAAAAACTATGGGGACGCGTCATTATAATCTCACTTCCATGACCTCCGCCTACTTTTGCCACAAGCTTTCCCCTCTACGCTCTGTTGACACAGGTGAGATCAAAAATAAAATAGAAAAACAGAGGCTCTTCCCTGTTCCTTGTTTTTTCTCATTGTGTATTCACTCGTAACAGATTACCAAAATGAATTTGTGGTAAAAACACCTCCAGGAAGTGAAAAATCTGTTTCAGCCGCCATTCAGCAAATCAAAACAAGCTAATTGGCTGGTATGTCACAACTCAAAAGCAAAGAATACCTTTAAAAATGCATATGTGAAAGTACTTGAAATATTTGTTGGTTGTTTACTGAATACGCTTGAAAACAAAAGTGTTGGTTGATTCCTTCAAAAGATGAAAAACTATTTATCTTTATCGTTTTTAATCTATGCTGAACATTTGTACAGCCGGTGCCTAAAACTTTTAAATGTTTGCTTGAAAAGTTACTCTGGTGAGCAACTGACTTCAGGCTCTTTTGCAGAAACATGTGTTGTTTCGGTGTCTGGGAGGCTGCAACAATTGTCACCTCTGTGCAGAGAAGTGAAAAATCACTGCCTGTGTTATCTATCATGTTGGCTTAAACATACCTGAGCATCTGCTGCAGTAACATCTTCATATCACCTTCTGTTCCTCGCACTGTTCACTTGCTCGCTGCGATCTACGATTTTTCATGCCCGATCCCCAAAGGGTACACCGATGCTCATGACGGTGCAGGATCAAACACAAGGTGGGGTGGGTTGTACATAACTCACTCCCATATGTATTCAATAAAGGCGGCAGTAGGATGAGCAAGCCGCTTTTATTGGAAGGCCCTAAAATGTTCTAGTCACGCAGCTTCTTCTGTCCATATGGAATGAGGTGGGGGTGGGGGGGGGAAACATCCTCTGCCCCATCTTCCAAAGACACAAGAGTGAAATAGCTACACGCGTACTCAATGTCTGTCTTTGTACTGTCACACTCCCCTCCGCTGCCACCTGGACTGAAGACGACGTCCACACCCCAGCCCAGACAGACCCAAATCCCCACAGATCAAAACACGGCGCTCTATTAAATCCTGTGAAAAGCCTGTTTACTGATCAACCAGGGCGAAGACAAACAGAATGAGAAATGGATGGAGATGTGAGGAGTGGGGTTTTTTTTCTATTGGGTGGGAACACTGGTCGAAATTCAATGAGCGACGTGCACTTTTGGAGAGCACATTGTTGCTAATTTACGACATACACTAGACACGGAAGGAGATAAAGCTGGATGAGAAGCAGAAACAAAATCTTTCACCTGGCAAATCACATCTTGTTAATTACAGAAACTTAGAGCAATTAATGGGTAATATCTGTTTAAAGAGAGTATTTTCTCTGCTTTGATAAAGAATTCAACTATTGTAAACCCCACTACTGCATACACATATTCACATGTGTTTCAACTGGAAAATTCACTTTTACTAATTTTATCTAATTTGTTGATTAATTTCACATCAAACTGCTTGCAAATCATTGAGTATTTTTGAAAGATTCATTCAGAACTAATTATAAAAACCATGATACGATTTTAGAAATGTGCAAAATTTTCCCCTAGTTTTTTGTATAACATTAAAGGTAGAGTTATGATTGAACTATAAATTAATATGAAGCACCTTTGATTAACGTAAACTTAGTAAGATATAAAATCTGGAAACTCAAACTTTCAAACTGCATTTTAATGTTTCCATACTTATCAAAACTTTGAAAACTATAAAGTAAAATTTTACATTTTTTTAGATTTTCTTCTTGAACCTTCTTGTTGGGCCAACTTAAAATGCATTGCATTTGTTTTACTCTTTATGATGCGGATGTTTTATTTAACCTTTGCTACACAGCATATCCACATGTCTGTATCCGAGGGTCTTGGTGTAACATCCTGTCCTGGAGTGGCCATAAAACAAACCCTAACGTGATTTATTCTTTAAATTCACCCAGTAAAGATTCAGAAACATCTGAGAACGATTCACTAACTCTGGTCAGAAGAGTTATATTTCTATTTTACACAAAGCAAAGGCTGCATTTGAAATATATAGGGTATTGTATTACAGACTCTTATTTGGAAACATGTAACAATTGTGACAAAGGGCTCCATGGTGAAAAAAAAAAAGGTCCAGCCCTTGTTGCTGAATGGTATACAATTATACGTTTATTAAATCAAATAATCTGTTATGGACTGGAAAACCTATCCATGGTGAACCCTACCTCTCACACAATAACATCTAAAGATATGCACCAGCATCCCCCGCAGCATTTATTTCATTTTATTTTTTATACTCCTGTAAAAATCTGAGACTTTCAAAATCAGAATCGGCAGGTAAGACTTAAAAGGGAAATCCGAAATCTGCACCCATCATAAAAGCCTGAATAGTTTGTCCCTAATTCCCAGCTAAGATAGGAGCTCAGTCAGTGAAATCACATCTTTCATTCATACTCTGCAGGGCAGAAGAGTTAGCAAATAAAGCGCAGACCAGCAACAGCCAGGTCTTCTGACCTGTCAAAACACCTCGTAATGTTCAGACTGAGCAACGCTTTACATGGCAGAGGTCTACAGTAAGCATTAGAGGGCACCGACCACAGCGTTAGCAGGCTAATTTACAGAGAGGAAAAACACACACACACACAAGAATACCTGAATAAAGAGATCATTGCCATTATTAACCAACGCATAACACCGTTTCTCCTCTTTTTTTCTTTTTAAAAATGCAGCGCCGCCTGAGCTACCACATCATAATAGCCTTGAAAACACTGCAAGGTGAACTCTAAGAGGACTTGACCTGGAGGAAAACAATGAGCGCAATTCAAAAGAGGTAGCAGGAGGGGTAAAGAAAAGGAGGACAAGAGACAGAAAGGAACGATGGCAGGTGGAAGGAGTTTGATTAATGACAGCTTCCCTCTCCAAACCCTACGGTGCTTCCTTCAGGGACCCAGCGGACCTCCCTCAGCGTCCCGCTCTGAAGCCCTCCACGAGATCTCCAATATGGGTCCATCCATCAACGATAGCGCAAGCCACATTAGCCCTCCTGACTCCCTTGTGTTGTAACCCTAATTCTGCCAGAAAGGAGAACCGACCCCCTTATCTCCTCACCTCAAGGAGGACAATGATCACGCCTCAAACGCAGCATGAGAAGTTTTAAATTCAGCTACCTTCAGCTGTTCAGAACAAACAGCTTCCTTTTAAACTTGTTATACAACAATAAGAATCAATGGCTTCCTGTGACCATATAAGGCAAATGGACGACTTATGCGCTCCGTACATACAGTCCCGTTCAGGTTTCTGTTTAGACTGTGCCGTGTCAGGGTGGTTAAACAGAGCATGCTGTCATCAGGTTGTGGCTGCTCTCTTTGATGTGAGTACAAAAGCTCCACAGCGGATGTGAGCTTTCCCCGCGCCTCCACCGCCGCACGTCCCCGCCCCCCCCCCCCCCTTCGGGCTGGCGGCCAATCATCTCCTCCGACCGAGCAACAACTCCACACAAAAACACGCGCACGGAGCCCAGCGTAAGCATCTGGTACGCACAAAATGAATTCTATTTTCTGACAGCAGACAGACGGACCCGCTGGATGGCCGGCGCTAATCTGCCACCTCCCTTCATCCTCCTCCTCCCCTCCCATCGCCACCTATAATCCCTGGAGGGGACGCAGACAGTGAGAAAGACAGAGTTTTAGGACAGTTTGAGGGGGGGGGGAATAAAGCAGAGAGGCAAAGGCAGGGAAATGTGCATGCTGGTGAAAACGGGCTTCATCTCATCCCCGCGCCCGGGATGAAATGTACCGCCCCGACTGGCTGAGTAAAGACTTGCAAGCAACTTCGTTAATGCTGCTCAACACAACGGGAGAGAAATGATGCTTCAATCGCCGTTTTTGGCTGCCCTATTTGAGGTACTCACAGAACACAGTTTATGTAGCGGTGGGATAACAAACTTCACCGTCCAGTGCGCGGTGCGGCAGTGCACCTCTCAATTAAGGCTAGTTAGCAAGGCCCCAAAAGACGCGACGCCAAACACACTCCGGATGAGAGCCATCTTTCTTCCAGTGAAGCAACACTGGCTGGTGATTTAGCCCCGATATCCTGTGGCTTCTTATGTGACCCCTACCACCGCAGTTAGGAAGTAAGGAGACATAAAAAAAAAGTGTATTTTGCACCACAGTATATGTGCTTTGTATTCATTGCGGATAACAGGAGGCCGTCGGAGAGAGAGGGAGGGCCGGCGGCCATTGATTTTGTGTGCTGGCCAGGCTTTTCTCCATTCCAGAGTCTGGTCGATACATACAGCGAGGGCAGGGAGAGCTGGAGTGGTAATACACCGCTCCGGACAATACATACACGCACTGACAAACATCAACAGTCAGCGACAAGTGGACATAAGGGCCACCTGGTAATCACGCCGACCTTATTACCTGCCAACACGTTCCCAAACAGATGCAGGACATACACAAACAGAGGCGAATACCACCGCTTTGCAAACATAAAGGGCTGGGATGGAGGCAAGATGAACAAAGGGATTGAATGAGGATTTTTTTTTTTTTACAGCGAGAGAGGGGGGGGGGGGGCTGTAGCGGCATTAAATCCTTTATCAAGTCGCGAGCAAATCAAACGCTGATTTCCATGAGCCACTGTGCCGGAGGGCAGTACGGACCTCCCTCATTAACCAAGGCACCGCGGACCACATACACACGACTGGAAGGGCACAGCAACATCAGCCGCTAAATGAATTTTATGTTGAACAGTAATAGCTGCAAATCTGAATTGGAAACAAAAAAAAAAACTTTCAGAAGGCCATTTTGTGTGTGTGGCTGGGTTTGTTTTGAAGCCAACGGAGGGCAGCTTTGATCGGAAACGAGCAACCTCACCAGGACAAAGCGGCCGTCATAAGGACGTGGTGACAAATATGAAAGTTCAATCCATGTTAATGTTTAATGACATGAAAAAAATAAAAAAAACACACTGTTTGTTCTTGAATTCTTGCCCATGTTGTGCCATTTGAATATCCCCACATCAAAGTATGACAGTCTGAAGCCAAATCTTTACTGATCTAAAGAGTGAAGAGTTCAAACTCCTACCTGCTCAAACTTTTCATCAGGTCCTTCTTAAGTGATGAAAGAAAAGAAGAAAACAAAGCTGTCAACCTGTCAGCGCAGAAAGATATCTTGACAGAAACAGGGAAAGAAAGCTTCGACAAGAAGTAGGGTGCAAAAAATACAAGCAGAGTAGTCCATTTAGATAGATGGAGCTGAAAAGAAAAGAATATTTATGGAAACTAGTAAAACGCAAGATTTGTTTACATGCATTATAACATCACCAAGTTCACCATCTATTTGACTTCTTATATACACATGTAAATATATGTAAAATTGTGTTCTGTTTGGATAAACTAAGTTCAATTAATGTTCTCATTTACATGTTAAAGAGCATGGATAGTTCTGTGTCATGTCTCGCAAACCAAAGTGTTGTTGGTGCACATTTAGGCCTCCATTATATCCACATCCTTCAGGGACGTGGCGTCAAAGTGCATCATCCTTTTATCCAGCTGCCTTCTTGTCCTGGGCCAGTGTTTCCAGATCTTATAACAAAAACAAGAAATCTCAATGGTAAAATTAGGCCCAAGACGACGGCGATGTGAAATCGGAGAAAAAAAAATCCAGTGTTATTAGCAAGCTCAGAAAAGTGCTAATGACCCCCCAACCCCCTTGTCTAATATTGCAACTTTACTCAAAAGAAACCGAAAAAATAAAGAGGCAGGAAAGTCAAATTTAATGTATTGCTCAAGAGAAAATCCTAACAAAATATGCAAGCTAATATTTCTGTTTGGGTGCTAGCGAGCATTGGCACTACAACCTAGCTAGTCTTAGCAGAGTAACAGCTGAAAACTCCTATTAGCCATTGTGTCAAAAATAATAATATTTATTTCACATGCATCAATTCTTTGGCGATCATTGGTCAGATAATTACTAGATAGCTTATTATAGTCACTGAGGATTAATGGTGGCTGCTACTAGCTAGGGTTAGGGTAGCTCAAGTTCCCTCTTGACTCATATGTGGCCATGATTGAGCCAAATCTGTGTGGTCCCACTTACCAGCCACGACAGAGTAATAGAGTACCACAGGAAGTTCAGTGAATGTTTTGTGAACGGCGGTTTTTGAGGCTTTGTGTTGCAGTTTGATCCTCGCAACCAGTTTTTTTAAAATACATTTTTGAGCAATCAGACTTTAAACCAACAACATTGAGCTGATATTCAGATTTAAATCTGTTAGCTGTCAGCTGTATTACACTTTAAAAGGTGCATAGCCATGTTATTTGACTTTTTTTTAGATTTATACAGTAGCTCAAAAATAAAGCCCTTTGTGTTTATTTAGAATAACAACGGAAGTACGTCACTGTGCATGCACAGCAGGGGATAGAACAAGGAAGCGGCTAAAGGCTATTAGCATCTCCCAGTGAAACAATGAAGAATGAGCCAAGATCCAGTGAAAAAAAAAACGCAAAAAAAGAATGATTCCAAGAGGGAAAGGACTGGAATACAGTATGACCGCTGGTGTTCACTGAAGCGGACGCTAAACCTGCCGATTACTCAGATGTGATGCAGAGTTGATTGACGTGAGTAAACTTTCTGATATGAGGCTCTTAAAGTTGCTGTAGATTGGTGTATTTAATTAATAACAGTTGGTCTTTAATCACGCCAAGCTGCCGCTTTACTGTGAGGTATTGCAGAGGGTCAGGCTGGGTTCACCATTATTTACAAGTAATTTATTAATTAAACAAATCGGCATTATGACAGTTCTGCGATACCGCCGGTAGATGGCACCACGTCTGTTTATATCTGCCCATCGCGCCCGGTGCTGGGTTCTATATAGCCTCAAAAAGGTCCATCAAAACACTATCAGGATCGACGCTTGGTGTATATAACCTTATTTTATCATGATCAGACAGTCTTTGGTCTTTATTTAAGCTTGTAACATGGCTATATACCTCTATGTTTCTCAATTTTCAATTAATTGTTTGCTATGTTAGCACCACTGGCATTCATAGATCTGGATAATAACATACTAGGGTTAGCAACTCTCACTATTCTGGAGTGAGACTTCTGCTTTTCTTCTATTTCTCACTTTCTCACTCCAAATGAACAAGTGCCAGCAAACAAAGAAAAACTTTATTTTCCTACACTATTTGTGATTGCTTGCTTTTTTATATCCATGTATACGCAGCTAGGAGTGTACCACTTTCACAGTATCAAATTGCAAGGTTTGCATGGACACGACTGCAGAAATAAGGGTAAACAGCAACTGGTCGGTGACAGCAGTTGTTCTAAACTGATCAGTCTATTCGTCCCAGTTATGTGATCCTTCCTACCTACCTACCTACCTACCTACCTACCTACCTACCTACCTACCTACCTACCTACCTACCCAAGGTTTGGATGTTGAACAGTAAATCGTCTGCCATTCATTTAAACGGTCAAAAGCTAAAAAATAATCTCACAGCAGAGACATACACTTGGTGTATTAATCAGGATAATCTTTCAAGCCATGATCCTCTCCTGGATTCAAAATTACTACCCCTATCAAAATATCTGCACTACATGGTCTTTTTCTTCTTTTGTGTTTTAGTCCTAAGAATAAAGAATATGAATTGTACCAAATCTGAATAGACGAGCCAAACAGGGAATTGGGATCAACAAAGAAAAAGCTGATTGTTGTATCTCTGTTCTTTATCAGTATATATGCTGACCTTATGTTATAAACAACAACACATATACTATTTTGAATATGTATAACATCTATGATAGAAATATCAAATACTTGACCTCTCTTATTTTACGTCCTTTGTGGAGTGGAGCAATTATATTTCTAAATCCTAAATTAAACTTACAGATAAACACCATAGTTCCCCGTCAACAAATTGTTTACACAACATCCAAACAATTCCTTTTAATGAGCACGTCTGACTAAAAATGTCAGAAATTAAGTCAAACAACACAAAGCTCACTGAGGCATCTCTTCAAACCAGCTTGCTCTCGTGAAATTAAACTGATGTGACATTTTAAGCTATTAGCCAAGAGCAAGTCTGGAACAGAGGACAGCGACCGCGCACACACAGAGAGGAGCCCAGAAACAGGCATGTAAAGGATACACGCAAAGGCAAGCCAAATTAACAAAACAGCATCAGGAAATTTGTCGGTTCCTGTGTAGGACAGGTAGGACATAGAAAAAAAAGGCGCAAAGTGGAAAAAAACAAGGGGGAAAAAAACAGTAATGTGAAGTTTATTGTTTTAAGACTTTTGTATATTAGAAGTTGAAGAGAAAAAGTGGTGCAAATATCATGTCAAAAGGCATTCCACATGTTTCCCCACACACACACCAAGCGTTCTTAGAAATGTCTCACAGGAAGTCAAAAAAAATATTTAGATGAAGCAACGTGTGCATCTAAAGCAGCCCATTCCTCCGTGCCTGAGCAGAATAAACCTTAACCCCTGAGGCCAAAGGAGCAGGACGGGGGACCCAGGCTGAAATGCGATCTCCTGGGTTTCCTCTTAGACACAAAAACAGACACCTGACTCCGGCTACGGTATGTGGACTCAGTTTCATGCCATAAAACGCACAATCAGAAACCCTACTCACGCAGGCAATGTCCAACAGCAGTTCTACATGTCAACCCGGTCAAGAGGGTTTTGTAATAATTCACAAAATCCACGCACAAACGAGTCTCGTGCATCACTGTCCTTGTGCGCTGAAGAAGCTCTCACTTGAAAAAGGCGTGAAAGTATCTATTGTATCTGCTTCCGTGGGAAAAAATGTGTTTGTGAGAAGAATGGAAAAAAAAAAGAAACAAATAAAGCATGTTCTCCGAGACGTAAAGTCTGTTAATGAACCTGAAGACAAATACAACAGGAACAATAGGCTTTGCTTTTAGCCCTTATAGATTCTCAGAATACAACAACGAAAAAAGGATCAACACTTGTCTCAACGAATTTAAAATTCACTATACAATTATTAATTAGGAAGAAAGAAGGAAGGAAAACTTGAAAAATGCCTCTTTCTGTTACACCAACCATCTCCATTCCCTCCTTCGCTGTGTCCACGACTCTCTTTCACTCTTGCCGGACAGCTCCATCTCCAACGTCCTCTTTCAAATTTATTCACTAGATTTTCTCTGAACATGCCCAAAACCATGTCAGCCTCTCTAACTTAATCTCCAAACCGCCCAACTTTGGCCGTTCCTCTGATCCACTCATTTCTAATCCTGTGCATCCTGGTCAAAACCCCAGTGAAAACCTCAACCTGAACCAGCAGGATGATGGTCTTTACTGTTATACCTGCCACCAATTATCATTTAAAACAAAAAGAAAAAGCATCAACGTTGTGCTAAACATCTCTTTTCCCGTGTTAGTCCGGCATCTACAGACAGTGAGAATGTGTGTAGATCATAATTACACGTTAATATTACACCACCACTACCGAGTAAGGTGTTAAAATTTGTGGCTGTGTTTTATTTGTACAAACGGAGTTGATCACCGGTATGAATGCCCTGTCCTTGTCTGTGCTTGTACGCGAGCATGTCTTTTTAATTTTGCCAGTTAATTAAGAGCAGCCACTTCACCACGAGCTGAATGGGGGTTGCAGCAGCTCCAGGCTCATTGTAGATCCACTAATCCTTCACTTATCTGCGCTGCGTCAATACTCCTACTTGCCCCCCCACCACCACACTGTGATTCAGTCTCTCCTTGCTCTCTCTGTGTCCTTCCTTCTCTCCACCCTTGTGCCCCCCCCTCCCAACCCTTCCCAGTTTGCTTGAAATCCCACCTTTTATTTTGGCTTTCCTCTGGACAAAACAGACAGGTTGTAGGGAGTAATAAGACAGAGCAGCAGGGGTGGGTTAGCCCTGCTAAGGTTATTAGGGCTCACGCACAAACACACAGTTCCTCACATGGCGACTGAGGTGAAGCCCCATGGGGTCGGAGGCCCTTTCTGCTGATATGAGTGTAGGTGTGTTTAGAAAGCATTTTATGGGTTCCTGCTCTGGGGGGGGGTGTACCACCTTTCACTGAGACTAACAACTGAAGCTGCTCTATGTTGCAAGCTGGTTCAAAAAGAAACATGAATAATAATCAGATTGATCAGAAGTTTGTTTTCTTGAAAAGCTAATTACACATTTAGTTGCCAGCTTTGCACTGTGTGTGCCAGTACCTGAGTCAGGGTATTAAAGTTTAGATTTTCAAAATGGCCAGAGCTCATCTGCCCTGCTATTCCCGCGGGTGTAAATGCTTTGTTGAGACACCGCTTGTGACTGAAGACACCCTTTTGCCGTCTTTGTGGGTTTTTCTGAAAGGGCTGAGGCAGTAAGGGAGGTTGAAGTCAACCCGCCGCCGCTGAGGCTCAGAGTCTCAAAGGCAAAGCTGTCAACTTCTGTGAGGGTTAGCCGGCTTCACGGCTCCGGAGTGTGATGTAGCGCTGACAGAAAATCTGCGTGACCCACTGCCGGAGGAATACAAAGCAAAAAGACCCATGTGGTGTAGTGAACACTAATAATTTCTTGTTATTAAGACACTGAATGTGCGCCTGAGAAAGAGATAATCACCAGACTTCTGTTTTGAAAGCTCACATGCGCAGATACTGGACAAAGCCGCCTGGATTGGTGACTTATGAGCGCCCAGAGACTGCTGCTCATAGGGGGCTTTCTACTGGAACGTTTCTAGATCTGCTGCCTGTTCCCCGTCTGCTGCACCCTACTGTTCAGCTGGCTGAAACATTGCTTCACAGTCCTGCTATACGCTGTCTAACTAATGGAGACCAAAGGAGTGCCACTCGTTGCTCTTATTAACGTAACGTCTGTGAAAGAGCAGAGCAGTTTTCTGAACAATAAGAACATTTTCTTAAAAACTACAGCTGTGGCGGTGTGTTTGTTCTAAATCCTAGTCCAGTTCTATGTATCGAAATCTAAGAAATAATAGATTTAACATAAATATTACTGTTCTTGTAATAATCAAATAGTTTTTAAGCAGCAGGAATAATTTCAGCTTTTGTTATTGAACCAAACACACACAAACACGACAGACTGACCCATGGATTCCAGATGTTTTTAACAACTGAAAAGAGGATACAGATATTTTTATTTATTCAACATTACGCTGCTTGAATCTGATTGGATCACCCCATGTCCCCACCTATTTATACTCGCTCTTTGCCAAATGTTTTAACTAGTCTACTTCATCGTTTCAGGGTTTCAAATCTGCACTCAAACTGAGTGGCTGCAAGAACAGAATTCCTCACCGGGAGCAATAAAGTGGTTCTAATTTTATCTAAATACTGTGAAACCCTGGTATTTTTCCTTGACATTATCATGCAGTTAGAATCTTATAACAGACCATGCCTAGCTGCAACTTAAAAGACAAATGCATCTGCTGTATTGTAGTCTATTACTGTTACTGCCAGACTCCGCGTCTTTGACACAGGGGGACCCGGGTTCGAATCCGGCTTGTGTCCAGAAGGGAACGCGGTGCCAAGTTTGTGTGCAAGTCGTAATGACTTGCTGTGTCCCTGAATCAGGGAGGCAGTCGAGAGGACCGGTTGACTATAAATAACCTGTGCATTAAGCTGCAGGATTTGTCAAACATAACAATGTACTGCACAAAGACACTGTTGGTGGAGTCACAGCTGACTTACGGTGCAGTGTAGTAAACAGTTTTATATCCACAGCAGTAAAGATAAGAGCCGTTCAGGCAGGGAGCTGGAAGCTGATGCTGCTGCAGAGCACGGTCAGCAGTGGATCATTTTGAATTTCTCTAACCCTTGCTACGCCATCGTCACTCATGCCACTGGGCGAGCGCGTCAGCATGCACACAGACTGGGGTACGGAGGGAGGATATGAGACGCAAACAAAAACGCCACAGACAGCGAAGGAGGGAGGGAGGGGCCACCGAGTGAGGAGCGCTGTGTGGCCCGCTTCTTGTGTTTTCCAATAGCGCAGCTCTGACATGAGGCTGGGTCCTTCCTCACTGCTCAGCTGAGCAATCAGGTCACCTCGTCTTGACAGGCACCAAAACACAAACGCACACGGACATAAACACACGGCGACAGCTACACACATGCGCAGACGCACTGTGCATGCGGCCCGCAGCTGTTGCCAATGATGTCAGTCCTGATTTGGCCAAACTAGCCTTTTGTTTCGCAGCGTGAACGCGGAGCAGAAGAGGAGGCTTCGTTTGGCCGTGAAGCGGGAGTATTTCCATCCCTGAGACTGTTTGGATTAGCGGCGAGCTACTGGTTGCTGACTGGAGAGGCTCAGCACAAAAAAAGATCTTACTTTTAGGAACTATGTGGAAATGTAGAAGTCTGCCGTACCTTTAAAAACTTGGTTATGGATCAGTCCCGTTAATGTAAGGACCGCATCGACACTTGAAAGGAAGACGCATGTTTAGGAGACAATCAAAGCCAAAATATATGGATATGAATCCCAGATGCAACTGCTGACATCAGTCACTGGTATCATTACTATTGGAAAGTAAAGAGATTATTTATCCATGAGAACTGATGTGCAAAGGACGTGTTTGACGAGAGCTGCAGGAAAATATCACTTATGAAACTCATCAATTTATAGGAGATCAAACCAGATTAGGGCTGGACGATATGGGCAAAACTTATATCGCAATATATTTCTTCATTTCGGTTGATACAATACAGTTATGATCCAGATATAAACAAAATATAGCCTCAGAAAGACTTCAAAGGACGCCCACAACAGATGCATGTAAACACTTCTGACAATTATTTTGCCATGTTTATAAAACTCCTCCAATATAACATTTTAGAAATACTCTCTTTAAAAAAATAAAATGCATAAAACTACATGAAACCCAGAACGTCAGTCAGTGACAAATGCTGTGATGTATATTGAAATATCGGAAATGTCATTATCACCGCTGTTGAATAAAGTTATATTGTGATGTGTATTGATATTGAATTATTGTTCACCCCTGAACCATAGTGAGACCTACTTCGGTTAAAAGCTTTAATATTTAAAATATAATAATCATGTTCACTATAAACACTCACAGGTGAACTGAATACCACTTCTTATCTCTTTGTCATGGCGACAGCGAGTAGGCGGCAGTATATGAGGCAGCAGGTAAACACTTTGACCTGAGAGTTGATGTGTTAGAAGCAGGAAAAATGGCCATGAACGAGGATGTGAGCAAGTCTGAGCGAGTTGCTCATCGATGCACATGGGGTACAGGAGGCCTGCCTATGCGATCTGCTCCGATGAGCCACTGTACCCCCAACTGGGAGTCCTTTCTGCTCCTTATTCAGGGAGACGCCACAATCATTACAACTGAGAATAATGCAGTGAGATCCTTTCTAGGCAGGACTCTGCAAGGACACCTTAGGTCCTGCAATCCACCTAGCCGCTCCTTTCACATATACCACCAACCTAAGCATTATTAAAGACCTGCCTTTAATTCAAACTGTGTTCTGTCCTGACTATGGCCTCTTTCCGCGACATAGTGCTCCCTGCTACAAACCAAACATGCTCCAAGAACAGTTTAAGGAGCACAAAAACAAGCCTTGAATCTTTCGGATGCTCTCAGAGGAATTTTTCTTGCCTGTATTGCGCAGGAGACGTCGACCCTCCTTTGCTGTGCAGACCAAAAAAAAAGCACAGAGAGAAAATCCTACCGTACACGGCGTTCGGCTAATGATGCTGACACCCAGCCATCCAATTTTCCCTACTGAAGACGATGCAATATCGAAAAAAAAAATTGTATCCACTCAGTTTTTTTCTTTTCTTCTAAATGAATCCGTGCGAACGAAGGGATGTTTTACGAGGTAAAAGCAAATAGAGGGAGCAAGCACACGGCGCGCTTGTACTTCAGCTTCCGTGCACAAAACTGTCAAAAAACAAATATGAAAGGCTACGCGCTATTAATAATTGCCAGCCTCCCCAGCAGGTTATGAAAGTACAAACCAAAAAAAAAAACATAAAAAAATTAAATAAAGTTTGACACAGTGGCTGTGGCAAAACGCCCCCCCCCCCCCCCACACCCCCACCCCAATCTAACATGCACACATACAGACACACAACATTCTCCGCCTCCAACCCTCTGATGTCTGTTGGCAGATCTGTCTCAGGAGCCTAATTGGTACTTTCTTATTTTTTCCTCTCTTTCTCACCCTCTAACTCTGTCACTCTCTCATTCAGCTGTGTGTCTGTAAATGCGTGTGTGTGTGTGTGTGTGTTCCAGTGGATAAAAAGCACAAGAGTCCTGTGTGTTTTCGTGGCAGGAGGATAAGAGCGTGGGTGCCACTAAATGAAACAGAGGCTGAAGCAACTGCACACTCTGCGGCTATGTGCTACGGCGAGCCAACTCGGTTAACCAAATCTTGGAATGAGCCGCTGAAACCAGGCGTGCGCCGCCGCCGGCACGCGTGCACGCGTGCACACACACACACACACACACATACACACACAAGGCAGCGGATGAGCACAGAGAGGCCGACACACACACACACACACACACAAATCCAAAAAGTTGTCCCAGTGCCCAGGCAGGAATGCTGCTGCCAGTAATGAGGAGGTTTGGAGATGTGCATTTGTTTGAGCGGATCCAAAAGACACATTTTAATAGCTAACCGGATGGCTTGCATGCACTGCCTATCGCGCAGCAGCTTCAGTCCACAGATTGTTGATTTTGTCTGCGGCGCTTCTTTTTCTAAGGAGGCACACGGTTACATCTCACACCTGCTGACACGAGATACAAACATAACACGAGACATTCTGCTACTACTGCTATTATTCTGTCAGCGACATTTTTTTTGTTTCTTCCTTCTTCTTTTTTTAAAGCGATCCCCGTTCTCTTGACGTTTCACGCAGCCAGCCGACTGCTCACAGCACACTCACATGCCACGAGACGTGTTTCTTGGAAGCGCGGCAGCCGGGGCAATGATTTGATTAGGGTTTTGCGCTGATTACAGTGTTGCTGGTTACAATACGCGGTTCTGTCGAGGAGAGCAAGAGGGCAGGAGCGGGAGTGATTGAGAGTGGGAACGTCAGTTTGTCAAGCTGTCAGGAGCGATGCTGTAACCGTGCTTCCGAGGTGTTTGTGTGTAGGCGAGGCGCTCAAAATGAATCAGTTTAGATCAAAGGGTACCACAGAGGGTATTAATACAAATCTTTTAGCAGCTATAAGCACTCAGAAGGGGCCATACGTGTGTGTATGTGTGTGTGTGTGTGTGTGTGTGTGTGTGTGTGTGAGTGAAAGGGCTCCTTTGAATTAGATGTTGGCAATGAGAAAGTAACCGAGCTGTGCTTTTGAAAGCAAGTGCCTTCTCTTTAGAGTTGCACAGGAGAGCAACGTCTACAGCAGCAGCAGCAGCAGCAGCACACCCCTGGTGTGTAACATCAGCCAAGAACAAAGCCTCAAAGGCCCTTTGCCTTTGTAAGCTTTATAAAATATTAACCAAATTAATCTAACTTCTTTTTTTTTTTACTCCGAGAACCCGGCGTGCAGACACCGATTCCCTGTAAATCAACAGCCACTCCAGAGATTAATTCAGAGAAATGCAGCAAAGCATTTGATCTCTGAAAGCCTGGGACAAGGTGTAATTATTCCCTTCCGTGTATTGTGCTTTCCATTAATTAGACGTATGCCACTGAACCTTGCCGTGATCGTTTAATTGACAGCGGTAGAGGGAGAGACGCACAGAGGCCCGTCTCAACGCAGCCTTGCCTCCACCATCGAGCGCGCCTGGCAGAACGTGCAATTATGACATTATGCCGGACCTAATCGCAGGTCACATCTGTGCTGCACCCTGGGAGAGGCTTTCTGAAAACTGGAGACGCTCCGATCACACATTTGTTGATGAGCTGGGATTTTTTAAAAGGCGTTGAACTGCCTTTTTAGTTGAGGACAATGCATGCAACTTATGCATGACAACATAATATTTAGGCTGCTGGATGGACTTTCACATTCCCCAACGCCAGCACCAGATATTTAATCTTAGTGGCTGAGATGCTAAAGAGAGGCGGGACGATCTGATGAAGGAAAAGGAAGAAAAGACCCACAGCCATGTGAGTTAATATTAATCAATATCAACATGGACGCGATGGTGGCAAAGGGGTAGAGCCTACAACCCGTATATTGAGGCGTCCAGGGTTCAATTCCCTGCCAGTGGACTTTTGTGCTCTCAACCTCATTACCTGTCAGCCTACTTCCAATTAAAGGCCACTAGTGCCAAAAAAGTCAAACAATATTCAGTAACATTATTGCAATGACATCTTTTCCTGGCATTGTGCGTCCCTGTTTGCAGTACTGTGCAGTGGTCTCCCTACTAGGTGGCTATTAATAATTTGTAAAAACAAGCAGAGCTGGACAGCTGTCACTCTAAACTATCTTATGGTGAAGGTTAGTGTGTTTAGTGCAGCTAGCAGTACCAAGACAACAATCTTCTGCTGTATTCCCCAGAGACTCCAGATTCTTACTCTGCTGCTGAGATTCTGAAAAGCTCCCAACATTTCCAAATGTTTAATTATAAGCAGGTGTAGTGAATGTGATTGACATAATTCACCTTTGTTATTAAGTATGGTTCTACATACCGTTCATACTAGACACAGCACTTTGTTCTGCCTGTAGTTACTTCATGTAAGTATAGCTGTTCAGGGATCGCGGTCCCTTTAAATGTTAAGAAGGGTGATGACGTGTAGCCCCAGGCTTTTGTTGTTGCTGGACAGCGCCATTTTGGAGCTCAGTGTTTTTCCTATTGAAATAAACGACACACGCATCTCGTGTGCTCAAAGTGAGAAATTGTCTTTTACGATTTACTGCAATTTCCCACACAGGAGTACTTTGCTGTAGTCTGGTCAAGCCTTCCTGTTGTCTGCTGAAACTCTCTAGCCAATATGCAGCCTGAATACTGAATAAATAAATTTCACATCCAGACATGAAAGTACGGCTCTCTTCCAAACGAGTCCTTATATCCCCGTGATTCTGCTGACATAATTTCTATACCTCAGTGATACTGAGAACATCTGGCTTTGGGTCTACCTGCAGTCACAACTACCGCACTGAAGAGTGTTGTAGTGACCAGAGCCTGGTAGTGTTTAGTTAGGGTGCGTTTGCGGATCGTTTCTGACCGGCCACTCCCCCAGTCCGGGCGGATCAGGCTGAAAGTCGTCCGATTACGATCACCAGTCGACTTCTCGGTTGATCTCTTCAGATGGTTCGTGTTTTCTTGATTTCTACATGCCTTACGTCGAAGAAGCAAGGCAGAACATTTCACTAGCAAGCGGAAAGAGATTCACCTTCAGCCACACGCAAATAGAAGAGGAGCACAAAGTAAATCAGAAAATGGTCTGAGAGGATTTTATAGATTGCAGATTTAATGTCTGTCTAAGGGGAGGGAGGGAGATCAGAATTAATCCTCTTTACTGTTTGTTTGGTAATCTGATTTAGTCTGATTTTTCAGCTGCTATCTCTGGTTGTGGTTACTGATTCTGTGCCTGGATTGACCACAGCCATTTTCACCTTCAGGGAACACCCCCCCCCCTCATCGCCCTCTTTTATGTTGATGCGTTAACATGACATATAAACAAAATATGGGTAAACGCAAATCCCTCCCTCTGTTCGCCAAATCCTGCGACGTGTCTGCATGGGAACTATTTTCCGCTCAAGAGGAGTACAGCACGGCTGTCCCCTGCTCCACATAAATGACCTACTTTGCACATTAACACACATTTACATGACAGCGAGATCCAAGGAAGCTTCATATTTTCTGTCTCGCTTTAAAGTGCAATACGACTCTTGTTCAATTCTTAGAAGCTGCAGCGCTTCTTTTTTTTTTTTTTTTTTTTTAGAAGCCTCCTGTCATGTTTGAGCCGATCACAGAGACAGCAGAGATATGTTAAGCCACACAAGGGAAAACGTGTGCATAATGTGTGGACCGCTCACCAGCAGAATTGTACTTTTGTCGTGCAAGTGTGCTAAAAGGAGACGAAGCTGACAGAGGCCCACCTAAGGTGCTCTCGGCTCAGGCGCAGCTATTTCCAGACCGGCAGCCCCTCCCGTCCCCGTACCTCCAACCTCTGGTGGGGAAACCACACCGCTGCTCAGGCCCCAGTCACAGACACGACTCAAGAATGGATCCATTATTCACACAGACGCACACGCAGACACTCGGGGGACTGGCATAGAAGGCTGGGATGTGGCGGCGCTGGGCGAACGCTCACGTTTATTTAACTTTACTTTGAAATGCCCAGCCAAGTCACCTAAATAGATTCCAAGTTTTGTTTTTTCTTAACAAGGCACTGCTCCGATTTTTGCGTCATTAAATATGTGATGAGTACCCTCTGTGATCTGGGAACACAAAGTGACTGAGACAACCTCGAGCAGAATAGATTTGCTGCTCTGTGAATGAAACGTGCGCACTAGAGATGCACCGATCAGGCCGGTACCGATTTTAGATCCTCTCTGACGTACGAACCACACGTTCCAGCTTTGACTGACTCGCTTTGCTCCCAAGGGATGTAACAAACAACAACGTTTCACCAAAATGTCTGCATGTTCCTTGGTTGACAGAAGTATCGGTTCCTGACCGATCCAAGGGCCCGTTCTGAATCTCGGATTAGTCGACATCTGCATCCCTAATGCAAACAGTGGGCGGACGTAGAGGAAAGACAGCCAAAGAGCGATGGAGGAGAATGCATCTTCAGACTTTGTATAAAGTTTAGAGCACGCTTGGCGGCACAACACAACTCCATGAAACTTGACATGGATGAATATGTGAGTGCTCTCTCCCACTCGGTCTCACACACCGACACGCACGCATACACAAAGAGGCCAGATTGCAGATTGCGAGTTTTGCTCATGGACCATGATAAGAAAATGTGGTAAATGCATAATCTGATATGCATGACTGGAGGTTTCTCTCTGCCTTTCTTTCCCTCTTGGAAATCGCAGGTTGCATCCATAATTTACACCAGCCTCCGTCTGTTTCTCTCTCTCTCTCTCTCTCTTCCACGCCGCTCCCTCCCTGTTCTTCTTTCCTCTCCATCTCCCCTTCTCTCTCCTGGCAATCTGGCTTCTGCAGCTTTGCTCATTAGCATACTGCAAAATGTGCAGATGCCACCAAAAAAAAAATTATTCACCTTCAAGCGCTCTGACGCTGTTTTTTCGCGTGTACACAAACTACGCCGTCGACGTTTTGCAGAACGTCTCGAACAAAGGCAGCGAGATCAGATGTGCCTGAGAAATAATACCGCGTCCTTTTGGTCTGCGGTCTGTTGTTTCCTCACACCCTCATTCAACCCAATTACATCATCCATCATGGTGGTCAAAGGTTTTAGACACTGCAATGATGACTGCCATGGGTTTAAATAGACACTTAAAATTCATGGAGTCCGAGGGATAGGCGGACGCATAATGCTCATGCTGTTCAAAGGCTAATTGAACACAATATCCATGCATGTTTTTGCATGAAATGGAGCCTTGTCCTGCAGATCGTGGAGCATAAAGCGAACGTTGGTTGCTGGTGAAACGGAGATTTAAACTTCCCCTTCTCTCTGAGAGTGATGTTGCTTATGAAGGCGGATCAATGGCAACACATGAGAACTTCACGATGGCTAAGCACTGCTGTTGTCACTGCAGCGTAAATGTATTCATATCCTTTGGACCCTTTTTTTTTAGCTTGAGATCCATCAGACTAGGTGGACAGTGTCTTAACGCTAATGTCAAAGTCTCGCCACAGATTCTTGGTTTGGGTCTTTACTTTGACTAGGCCATTCTAACACATGAATGTGCTTTGATCCAAACTATTTTATTGTTGCTCTGGTTGTGTGTTTGAAGCTGAAGGATTTGGTCTCTGTTGATGTATTTCGGCCCATTTTAAAACAAGTTTATAAACAAGGTTCCTGTTTGTAAATGTTTTGACTAATTTCAAATCATATTTTTTTTTTCCCCAATAAAATTGTACCCTTAATTTATTTTCATGTTTGCAGTTTTTTATTTTATTTTTTTGAATTGTCTGTGCCGCTGCCATTCTTGGCCAGGTCTCTCTTGAGATCTCAACGAGATCTACCTGCATAAATAAAGGTCACAAGCATACATGTTTAAAGTCTTCTGAGAGGGGAACGGGTTTTCTTCCTGGAAAGCCTGGTGTTTAGCTTCATCCGTCTTCCAATAAGCTATACGGCCAAAAATGTTCAGTTCAAGTCTCATCTGACCAAGGAGCCTTCACCCACATTTGTTTCGTTTCCTACATTGCTTGGTGCAAACTGTGAATAACACTTTTTATGGCTTTCATTCAGCTTCTGCCAAGGTTTTCTTTTTGCCACTCTTCTACAAAAGCCAAATGTGAGCTTAGCGCAGCTAAAAGTTCCTCTGTTGACAGATTCTCCCATGTGAGCTGATAATCTCCTTTCCTGTCAGTTTAGGTGGACTTACAGTTGTGCATTGTAGGAAAACCTAAAATTGTGACATTATTGTTTAATTCTGCAATGATGACCTACACTTTCCTCATTAATCCCTTTCTTCTCAGTCATCAGGACATCCCCGTCCCTCTCCCAGAGCTTTAGGATCTTGTACACAAAGATCTACATCAGTAGTGGACAAAATGGACCGTGAGAGTCTGCCTTACGTGGTCAAACAGAATTTTAACGTATTGCAGCTGCAACCTACCGATTATTGCATCCAAGCCAAGCAGGCTATTGCAGTTGTGATGCTGAACGCATTGATCTTTCTGTAAAGACTGCGATTCAAAGTATTGTGCAGACAGAACAGAAATGTTCAAAGCTTATAGATATTGTTTCACAAACCAACCCGACTTTAAACTTCTCTAAAAACTTCCTCCTGATCTGTCTGCTTCATTCACTTAACCAAATTAGTCCCGTGTTTTTTTTTTTTTTCCCCCACCAGCGTTCTCTAACAAACCTCAGATTAATCAACACACAGGTCAACTTTATGCACCAACAAGGCACTGGGTTCTAATTATGTGAAAACCCTGTTTACAATTATGTACTACTGTGTTTTAGCCCACTACATTTTGCTTTCAACGTGACAAACAACGATGACGGTTAAGGAACATTTTTAGCAGAGCACTGAATGAGATTAGGGTCTTTCCCTACACAGAAGCCACAAAACCCACATCAACAAAAGGTCCTGGTAGCTCTTCTCACAGATTGAAACCTTCCAAATAACAAGCACTAGTTGTCTAACCATTTAAAGAATAAACACAGTGATATATATTATACATGAAATATATAGGACTATAATATCATGTCTACCCCATGTAGAATGATTGGTACGGCGAGAAAAGCTCACCTTTGCAAATGATTGGATATTCAGATAAAAAAAAAACAACTTCTAAAGTCTTTATGTTACTGTACAACATGAACAATGCCAACAATGTTTTTTCAAGACAAAAAAGAGGCTGGGTTGACACAACAAAAAGCTACATCCAAACTGCTGCTTCATGTGTTTGAGACCATGCGGTCACGTCGGCATCAACAGCTCTGGCTCAGCCTGAGGCGCTCGGACAAAGACGGAGGGGATGAATCAGGAATCTTACCGATTCGGACGAGGAGGCTCCTGTGTTTGCTCTCAAGCAAAATCCGCCTCTTAACCTTCATCAATCACAGAGCGAGTCTGAAAAAAAAAAAAACAAAGAACAGTGCAACAAGCGTTAGCGAGCGTGACGATGCAAAGCGCGCTTTTTGAGGAATAGGAACATAGACGAGATAGTTGGTGCGATTCATTAGGAAGGAACAAAGCACCCCGCTGTTCACCTGACAAATTGGGAGGCACGTAACGAGAACTGGAAAGAATACACGTCTACGTTCCTGTCAAATGCGAAGCATAAAATACCTTAACGATAAACGGGACATGATTTCTGGCAGAAGCAGCCGTCTTTGAACTCTTCTGCCTCTAATCATGGAGGAACAACTCTTTTCTTTCGCTTCTGGCTCTTTTCTAACAGGGATGTGCGGATCTCCTGACGGGACAGCAACTTGCTGCCTATTAACAAACCATAACCTACTTTGCAAGGCTGCATCTTTGCCTCGCTTGATTCTGTGTTTTAAACTCCAATATAATGTTTTTCAGCATGTGAACAGATATAAAAAAGTAATTGACTTCGGTAATTAAGATTACCTCACATATAATAATAACTGTTAACACCAGTGCTTTAACACTAAAAGCTCCTCCATGACTTATTCATTTCTCTCTTATCTGAATCAAATTAAATTAGTCATGTGAGTTTAATGAACTAAATACAATATGATACTGTAATTTCACACTTGGTTATAGGGAACAGAGGATGGTGCTTGAATATGGAGAAAGAAAGTCAGCAGGGTGTTGTATGGAGGTAGTTACGGAAGTTCAAAACTGCCACAGTTAGATAAACAAATCATTTAACCCTCAAGCCTGAGACAATAAAGAATTGTTAGAAAGTTAATATTACTCGTGTTACTCATCATAATTCATACATTAGACTTTTTCAGACATCTAATTCTCGTAAACAAAAAGATAAGCTCTAGATGTTATCAAAGATACATGCAGCATGCAATCACTTTAGCAATCCTTTATAATATATGACAATTTTTCCAGCCGTTTCATATTTCTATGGGGGTGCGCAGATATATGTTACAACATATTTACAGCAGGTTTGTGAGATGGTATAGGGCTCAGTTATCAGTTTCATGGGGTTGAATGTGTTGTCAGTTAATAAATCAATTGATTAAAACAGGAAAGATATATAGATAATTAGTTAAATACGTATATAATCAGTAAACTGTGTCATTATGAACACCATTTAAAAAGTACATAATACTTTTTATTATTTCATAGTCTGCAGCTGCAGCAATTTACTCATTTTATCTGTCAGCTTTCTCCATCAAAATTAATGGGCAGGGGTAACATTGCTCTAGTAATATATAATTGGTCTGAAGCGGACTGGATTGGAGATTATCCAATCAGATGTTAAGGTTTTTTTTATTGTTTTTTTTTTTTTTTTTTAGGATTTGCATACCCACTGCAGTTTAGGAGCAAATTAAACAGCTTTTTAATTAAGAAGTCTAGTAGAGTTAGGGACAATTTGTTTCCGACTGGTTCTTCTTTTGACTGTGACTTAACTTTGGCTGCGGTGTGTTCGGAAAGGATTGATAATATGTAAAATAATAATAATAATAATAATAATAATAATAATAATAATAATAATAATAATAATAATAATAATAATAATACATTTCATTTAAAAGGCGCCTTTCTGGACCCTCAAGGTCACCGTACAAAAAAGATAAAAACACAATGTCAGATACAAAGTCAAAACACGTATCTGTCAAGAATGAATCACATTTTAACTGAATAATTCCTATTATTTAATCAAATATTAAATACATCATTACTAGATTGATTCACAGTTTTATTTTCATTCTCTCATATAGAAATAACCCCATAGTGACTGACCTTATCATTATATTGAGGCGCATTTGCGGCTTTTTAAATATTACTAGCAGCAACATTAGCTGGATGACTCTGGGTGCTCCTAATCAAGGTTTCCACACTAGGAGGTTCCCTTTATGTGTGAAGAAGCAGAAACACTCCCCTCGCATCATTATTCTCAGCTAGCATCAGTCACTGAACCCTAACTAATACAGGTAACACCCTTCATATTTTCTGAAGCCAGCTAATTATTGCCTCTAAAAAAGGCAACAAAACTGCAGCTCGGCGAACTTAAACAGAAACAAACGGGGGAACAAACGAGAAACAATTCTCACGCACTAAATGCACACATCCACGGCAAAAAAAAAAGGTGAACGCGTTGGTCCGAAAATGGCTCGTGATAAAGCGTCCGTCCAGCTTTAAAAAAAAAATTATGAAAACACGCTTGAGAAAAAAATACTCCAAACAGTAAAATATTGTCGGCACTTATCTAAGGAAGGGTCATCCTTCTGCGCTGAATCAATAATGCTCACCAAGACTGAAATGCATTAACCGCAGGACCAACTGTGTGTTCTCGTATTCATCTGGGCCTCGCGCGCCTTTGTTGGACTGAGATGTTTCTAAAGCACAATTTCCAATGCTGGTATTATTTCCCCCATTCATACAAAGACTCCATCACAGTGCTAAATGAGCTGCAGTGGGTGATATAAAAGAAAAGGAAAACACACACACACACACACACACACACACACACACACACACACACACACAAGGTAATTTACTGATCCTCTATAATGAAACATGAAGCCAGCCAGGCATGTTTTCCCACTCTCACCAAGAGGAAATACGGCTGCTGAGATCTACAGTACGTCAGAAAACACAGTCACGCCGCCTAAAGAGTAAAGGCAGAATTATGAGAGGGGGGGGGGGGACAAAAAAAAAAACAAAACAAATGGAGTCATTGATTCACTACTTGTTTATTTACAAGCCTCTCTGGAGAAGAGATAAATTCCCCTGTTGAGGCTCTGTTTCCCCATCACACGACACGGCGGGATGCATGAGAAGAGGGGCGAGCGGGCCGCAAGCACACACACACACACACACACACACACACACACGCACACACACACACACACACGTGAGCACGCAAACACAAACGTCTCGCATCTGGATTAATCTCCAATGGGCGTCATCGCAGATGCCATTAAATGTAGCAGAAGGCGAGAATCCTTCAGGGGAGAGAGAGAGAGAGAGAGAGAGAGAGAGAGAGAGAGAGAGAGAGAGAGAGAGAGAGACTGCCATCTGAATAATTTATTCCGAGGCTCATCTTGTCTCGCACCGGGGGGATTTCTGCTTTCAATTTACACCGTTTTTCCTCCACATATTCGAATCAGGAGGCAGATTTGTTGTGATTGGCACGTGGAAGGTCACCGTTCGCTAGCTGGTGTTGTCGCCGCTGCCCTCGACGGGGTTGGCAGGCCGGTCTATTAGCGCGCTAGGAGAAAAAAAAAAAAAAAAAAAAAAGAGACAACGCTTGTGTTTTTCTGTTTGCCGCTCTTTGTTTACATGCTCGGTGGCGCTGGGAGAATAAGGCCCGTGGTGCACAGAGACATCAGTGTGCCTGAGCTTATTAGACGAGCTTTCCAAGGACACAGGAGAAGCTAGAAATTACACTGGCATGGGGGGGGGGAGAGAATAAACACTACTGCTAATCATAGCAGGAGGACGTTACGCTAGAGGTAGGGGAGGGGGACGGAAAGGACAAGACAGGAAGGGAAGGACAGAAGGATGGGGATGAGAGGCTAAAGTAGGAGATCGCAGAACGAAGCGGCGGCGGCTCTCGTGCCTGTCCTCATGATGCGCGTCACAGAGGGACGGAGAAAAGGACAGAGAGCGGTTCACCAAGGCGCAGGTCAACTGTGACAGAGCGAGCTGCCATTAACCAGACGAGCAGAGGGAGAACTCTATCCGAGTGACAAACCGTAGCTGAAATCTCCAGCACCAGGGATCTGTTGTGTTTTGTGCGTGTGTTATGAGCTTCCTTGGGGGAAGTTTCGTAGCGAAACTGAGGGTATGGATTCTGAGCATCCTCCGAAATGTCATCAAGACTTTCAAACTACGGATTACTGAGTAGTTTGAGCCAGTGTTTTGTTTTTTTGGGTTTTTTTGAGCAAGTAAACTGCCCTTGTTGTACCGAGGAGTCAAAGGAGTCAATTGGTGTGAGCTAGATGTAGCGCCGGACGACAGGACTTGGCTGTTTCTGGCTCGGCGGGCATGAATGGCCCTGTGGTAGGCAGGCACAGTGCAGCGGTTCAACAAGGCCTCTTTAACCGGCTGAATGACAGGCGAGCAGACGGGCGGCCGGCCAGACACAGACATTCGGCTCTGGCTGCTGCTGCTGCTGCTGCTGCGGTGCCAGATCGGTTCCACCGCCCGATGCAACAGGAAGAGGCTGGAAAGAGTTTCTCCACAGTTAGGTCACCAGACGGGGTTTTTTTTTTTTCTTTTTCCACGTATCCCACCCTCCACCAGTTTTTCACCGTTGTCTACCAGTTTCCTTACGTGTTCTCTCTTTTTTTTTGTTACTGTGGAGAGAATACAAATGGCTTGTGCCTTGTTAAACTTTAAATGTCCCCGGGCGCTGCATCGGTGCCTCCTTCGCACTCTCAACCTTGTGGAAATCTCCGTGCAAGCTGAAGGGAAACTCAGCACCACTATGACACAGCATGCAGGAATGCACCAGCGGATGTGGCTCTCTCTCTCTCTCTCTCTCTCTCTTTCTCTCTCGCTCCTTTACTTCTCATTCAGCCCTCCTCCTCCCCCCCTCACTGTGGGCAGGCCCATATGCACCCAGTAATTATCAAGGTTATTTTCTCCAGAGGACCAAATCCCTGTTTATGGGCATGAGCGTGTGTCACCAGGGCCTTGGCTGTCAAACCCCACAGGATGCTGACTCTAGTGGACAAGCCCTGGAGAAAAGAAAAAAAAAACTGCTTCTCGGATAACCAAGCTGCTTCTTTCTTTTTCTCATTTTCTACAAAAAGACGCTCGTCATGACCTCAACTAAGAGATCAAAACACATGTTACTTAAGAGCCTCAAACCTTGCATTTAGCCTTGAAAACCAGCAGCTAGCAAAAATATTTGTTCAGAACGGGGAAAGTAAATCCCCAGACACTAGGCTGAAAAATGTACTGTAATAAACAGAGGTTATAAACTGTGCCGTAAAACAGCAGCCGCGGACTTCAAACTTTCCACACGTTGTCACATTACGACCAAACAAACACAAGTTATGTTGGAGGGATTGGTGAGACAGACCAACACCGAGCGGCGGAGGAATGAGGTTTTTAACAAATACAAATACGTGGCATGCATTTGTAGTCAACACCTTTTACCTCTGCTGCACTCAAAAGGAAAGGAACAGCTTTGTTTCTAATGAGATTAAATTATACACATCTGGACTCTACAGTCGTTAGTTGACGTCTGTAGTCAGTGGACTACACTGAATTTTATTTACAACTGGTGCTTACGCTATTTGTTTTGGTCTATCGTCTGGGCACAAGAGTTAAACGCCCATTCTTTATAAACTTTATTCTTTATTTTAAAAAAAATAATTTCAGTCGTATACTTTTGAAGTGTACCCACACAGTCTTAATTGGATTTAGATCTGTACTTTGACTAGGCCATTCTAACATGTTTAGGGCTGTGGTCCTGCTGGAAGGGCTTTTGTCTCAAACATATTTTCCTCCAGAATTTGCCCTGCATTTAGTTAAATTCATTCATCTGGTTTCACTGTCCCTGCAGAAGAAAAGCATCCCCACAGCATGATGCTGCCACCACCATGTTTCACAGTGTAGGGGGGGGGCGATGTCTGAAAAAAGTAAAAACCACGTACCACTTTGCCTTCTGCTTCACAACTGGTGTTTACAGTATTTGGTGTTGGCGTATCATAAAAAAAAATCCAAATAAAATAAAATGTAATGTGTGGTTGTGACCTGAAACATGTGGAAAATCTTCAAGGGGCAATGGATACTTTCAGATAAACTCTTTATTTCCTGCATGCATGCGAGCAAAAGAGTACATGTTTATGTTGGCTGAAATGAACTCTAAAAAGGAGATTACATTTTTTTTTTTTTTACTATCAGAAGTTCAGCTCAATCTTTTCCAAGTAAGACATTCCCTGGAGAACGGGGATCCAGGCTGCGGCACACATTTCCTTTTTGGCATTGGTTTACGAGGAAGGAAGACGGGGGAACGGCCAGTGGTTAACAAGGCCTGTAAAAAGCCCTAACTAACACAACAAGGTAGACATTATACCTGTTAATTAGAGGCAAACAGGAGGCGACTTTGTTTTGTGAATGGGACACAGGGTGGACTTGTTCTCATGGTACAGTTGGCTTGTGAGCAAACAAGAGCCCAGAGCAACCTGAATTGCAAGCTCAAGAGTATATTTGCATGTAACAAACTGTTAGCCCGGGTCAGTAGTGCACACACACACACACACACACACACACACACACACACGTGCACTTAGAAACAGGCTGCTCTCACACAAAAGCTGCTTCCTCTTTGTTTCATCACGCAGGCTGGGCTTTGTTGATGTGCGGAAATACCTCCAGAGGGAATGAAAATACCGGCAAGTCCCTGCAGCTCTTTCTGGAGCGGAACACGGGCAAACGGGGTTGCTCCTGCAGCTGCGAGATCGCCCGCAACGCGCAAGCATGCCAAGTGCCCTTGTGGGCTCGGAGCTCGGGTTACGCACAGAGATAACCGTGTTAACCTAAAGAACATAAACACCGGGGGTGTAGTTACACGGCTGTCAGGGCACCGGAGGAGCCGACCCTGACGGAGCAGAAACTGAAGCCGGACTAACGCTATCAAGGAGGCTGCAAAATTACAGCCGACGTCACGTTGAAAGCTCGCGCCACTACTGTAAGAAATCAGCCTGGAGAAGGACTAAGTGACCTTATTTCTTAGATTAACTGACTTCTTGCCAGAACACAGAAAAACACTTCAAGAAAAGGTCAGCAGAAGTTGACATGTCTCAGGAACATTAAATCACATGAGCTGCCTAAATTGTAGGACCCTGCTGCAAATTCACCCCGGCGCGGGGATCGCACACATTCACCCGACCTCTAACAAAAAACTGCCAGAAAAAACACGCGGCGGGTCCAAAACAACCTTCGGCGTACCAAACTCCGCCACGGCGCAGCCCAGCGCCACGCTTTTCTCTCTTCATATTCCATTACCTCACCCTGTGGACGTCTTTGCAGGCGAAAAAAACACGTGCTTGTAATCAGACGACAGCATTCTCCGCTGATGATTAAAATCAAACACTTAACGGTCCAAAGTACAGGCCAAAATACACCGTATTAGTAAGATATCCAGACCAGCCACCAGAAGAAAACGGAGGAATTGGGTCATTCGTGGGAAGCAAAGACCCGCTTTTTTTGTAACTCTGAGATCTTTGGAGTGGAAATGTTGAAAAGACACGTTTTTTGCGAAGCGTTTCAGCCCAACTCTTAACACGTACGCGGATTTTTAGCTTTGCCGTCTCGCTTTGCCGCCCACGCTCGTACACGGGCTGACCCAGGAAAATTAGAAACGACCTGCTATTTTTATCTAAAATGTCATGTAGATTTTGCCTCCTACATAAATCTGAGCGGCTACAATGTCTCTTTAGTACTGCGACTACATGTTTGCGGAGATAATCCTAATCCCAAATTCAGTGTAGATGCCAAATGTACGCTCTCTCTGCTACTTCAAAATCTCCATCGTGCTGCTAAAGGTTTGGATAGAAGGAAAAGTCTGAGGAAAAAACGCTGGATGAAAGTTCAGGTACTGGGTAGTGCACACAGGGGCTGAAGTGCTTCAAAAATAAATGGCTTCCAGCACTTCATTTTGCACAATTTATGACGTCTCCTTTCTTTTTTCCTTTTTTTTTGGTCTAGCTCCTGCGTTATCATGGCCGTTTTAAGTCTGAACAAGACAAAGCACTTCTCAAAAGGCAAAGATCCAACGCAGCACAAACACGCCACCGGTGGCTGCTTTAAACAGGTACAACAGTGTGGAGATCAGCGCCATCCTTCATCTCTAACACCCATATTACGCATATTCATATCAATCTGTGGTAAACACTGATGTAGTGCCATATAATTGAAGATTTAGCATGGCTGTACAGCACCAATCAACCTGTTAAGTGACACCAAGATAAAGCTCAGTCATTATCTGGGCACTGCTTGAGGCCAGAGTTGCAGATAAGTATTCCTTGACTCAAATGTGCTCAGCAGGTTATTTTGCCCCTCCCCTACCTACCAAGGATTGTCATTAAACCAGCCCCCGGGGAGAGAATAGGATGTGATGGTAATGAGTTATGGTTTTCAGCTGTTACTGGTTAAACAACCACGCTAATTTAACCATGTTGGATTCTTAATTTTTGTTTTACGCTACTAAGTTTCTTCCTACTTTTTACAGTAGTTATAGAGGTTTAATGGAACCATAATATAACATTTTTTTCAAAACAAAAACAACATGGCACATCTCCACAGGAAAAGGGTACCCACAGCAAAACGTGGTGGTGACAGCATTGTGGTGTGCGGTAACTTTATTTCAGATGAAACTAGACTTTTTGTCAAAATGGACCAAAAAAATAAAACTTTGAAAAGTTCGAAATATCAGTCTCTTTGAAAGGCGAAGCTCTCAATTTACTTGTTGGTGTACTTTGCTGGTGAAGATTCTCAGTCATCCAGGTCATGGTCATTCCAAAAAAAAAAAGGTAAAAAACAAAGCAACTGGACTTGTTTTCCGTAGTTGAAGACGTTTCGCTTCCTCTCCCGGAAGCTTTCTCAATTCAAAAAGTCTGGAGTAATGTGGAGTAACAAGCTTTATACCATTGCCAAACAAAGGCCTTGCAATGGATTAGACAACGTGCAAATGCGGTACCGCGCGCGAGCTATTTTTAGAAACACAACGTCACGATGACGTCACATCACGTGGTACGCAGTAGGGCATGCTTGCATAGTCCGCCGCTGTGTCGCTGTAAAAGAGACGTGCGTTACCCTTGGTTTTACTCGGTAAACAAATGCTTTTTCCAAATCTAAGACCATGGTTTTTAAACATTGTTGCTATGGAACGTGCAACAGCGACTCGAGTTACGCTGATCGGCCGTATATGAAGGATGTTTTCTTCAAGACTGCCAAGGAGAAATGTGTACGCTTGGAACACCGGGGCGGTCGGCCTACACAACAGTTCAACCCGGAAAAAGTTACCAAATTCAAGTACATATGTAGCAAGCATTTTGTCGGAGGAAAGGGCACAACCGAAGAACATCCTGACCCAATTCCAGCGACATCAAGTCAAGGTAAGAGTATTTTGGTGGCCGACATGTTAATAAAGTAGCGCCTGCTACCATGATAGCATATAGGCTATCATGGTAGCAGGCGCTAACATGATGGCCTGCTACCAAGATAGCTTACTCAAAAACATTTCAAATGAGACAAACATTAAACATATACCCATTCCTGGACGGTGATTGCAAACAACAACAAAAAAAACGGCCGACGCTGCCTTGATCGCCGCGCAGGAAAAAAAAAACAAAGCTTACCGTTCATCAACTCGGCCAGTTTTCCGGTTTTTTAAGCCCTCGAACCTCAAGCCATCGTTTGAGCTGAAGGTTGGTGTGTTCTTCAACAGTGCGACCAGTAATCCGTGTGCCTGGGACACCGTCTTGGGAAAGTTTAACGGCTGTAAAGTCGGTCATATCTGTTATCCGTGCGTTCTCTCCTGTATGCGTTCTCTCCTGTATGCCCTACCTAAGCGGCAAAAGGGGCGTTGCTCTTGAGACGGTGACGTCACGTGCGCGGTACCGCATTTAAACCGAAACAGGTCCACCCCTTAGTAATGGGCGGTCATTAAAGCCATTAAGCCAGCAGATTGAACCGAAACTGGTCCACTCCTCTGTAACGAGGAGTTGTTAGGGTTGTTATTGGCTTGGGTCAAAGGAACAATGTTTTGATCACCCGAATGAGGGTGATGATTGGCCGGAATGAATCCTATTGCTGTATTGTAAGTTTTTGAGAGTTGGAAGGGAGGCCTTAGGTTCCAACTCTCAAAAACTTACAATACCTTTTTTTTGGAAAGGTTGGTGTACGTTCTGAAAATCTGGTTCATGGCCAAAATAAGGAGATCCTGGATTCAAGAGGCTGAAATAAGTTTCCTCGTCAGGGTGGCCGGGTCCTCCTTTAGAGACAGGGTGAGGGTCTTAAGTAGAGCCACTGCTCCTCCACACTGAGAGGAGTCAGCGGCTCCAAAATGCTGCAGGACGCCTCCCTTGGGAGATGTTCCAGGTATGTCCCACCAGGAGGAGGCAGAGGGGGGCAGTCCAGCACACGCTGGAAAGACTAAGTCCAGTTGGCTGGCCTGGAAACACCTGGGGCTTCCACCAGAGGAGCTGGAGGAGGTGTCTGGGGAGAAGGAGGTCTGGGCGTTTCTGTTGAGTCTGCTGCCCCTGTGGCCTGGTCCCAGATAAACAAAAGACCATGAGTAAGATTACAAGCATCCCGCTGATTGAAAGCGTACATCAAAATCATATAACAAAAATGAAAGTTTTGGAATGACCTGCCCGGAGATCAGAATGAGAAGGATTACGTCCTCATAATCTGGGAGGTTTGGAGAACATTTGCAAGGTGGAGTGGGGAAATATTTCCAAGTGAAGACGTGGGATGATGAGAAACTCCAACCAAAGAAGACTGAATGCTGAAATCGAACCAAACGGTGGTTCAAGAAATGATCCAACAAACAATTCATGGTTTTATTCTAACTTTAACTGTTTTAAATGTGCCTTGTAAAATAAAGTTGGATTGGATAGATTCAATGCTGAGTTTATTTCTTATCACTCGGCCTTACATAAGCAAGTCATTGTTTGGCAGCAGGACTGTCATCTCTACGTAAAATGACTCATATAGAGGAAAAATGCACATCCTAATAAATTATAAATAAATCTTAATAAAAATGTTAATGTTTAACTTTTTAAAAGCCTGCAGAGGTCGTTGGCTATTTGTATTCTTATAAAACATATCTGCGTGGGAAAAGATTGTCACAGAAAGCAGAAGAAAAAAAAACAACTCAATACCTGATGAATTTTATGGCCCAGTTTTTGCCCTGCGGCCCTGTTCTGGCTTGTTCTGGCAGCAGCTACAAATGCTTTGGTTTTAGAGTTTAACAAAAGAAACCAGGTTTTAAGCAAACAATAAATAAATAAATACATTTTTGTCAAGTTATGTTTCTTAAATCTTAACGAGTTAGCCGTGCAACATCCTGATTCCCCCAAAGTGCTCGTTTTGCAGCAGAAGCGCTCCATCTTTTGACTAAACAGCTGAGTAAAACAGCACCGAGCAGATATCAGGGGAAAGCAGATTCTAGATGTACTGACAGAGGGGAAGAGCTTTCAAGACAGCTGCTCGAGTTTCTTTCTCTGTCACTCTCGCTCAAACACACACACACACACACACACCCTGAACTCCCTCTCTCCTTTTTAGCCAGTGACAGCAGGCACCCAGCGATGACACGAGGAGTGTCTCTGGCAGCCTGTAAGGCAGCACTAAACAGACAGAAATATCTGTTCTGACAGACGGACAGACCGTCACCCAGTAAGACATGCATGCAGCTGTCACAGAGCGCACTGCACCTCTTCTCAACCCTCTCGCTTGATTTTTATTTCCTATTTTAACTCTTCTCCCTCCCCACCAAACACAGTTCAACTCATTTTTTCTTCTTCTTGTATTGATTTTTCCACTCCTGCATTCACGCGACAGGGCTGAACACGGGCACATATCTCACGGCGGGAAAGGGCGCAGGCTGAGTTTCAGTGTCACGACCCCGGCATTTGAACATACAAGCTGTCCTCCAGCTGATCAACATCTTTTGCTGCTTCGGTTTGTTTATTCGTCTCTTGCTTTCTTTCGCGGGAGACTCTGTTCCCGACCTCCCTGTCTGTTTTAGCCCCGTTGTTCTCGGGAACAGACGTTCTCAATTAGGAGGGTCACGGAGTGGAATAACTCATGCACCGGTATCTGACTTTGGAAGATCCACAGCGATAACAAAAATGCTGCTATGAAGGAGCCGGGTCCGAAACTTGTGCACGTGCATATGTGTGCATAAATCTGCACCGTTTCAACAGGTTGTCAGCATACTCTGACGTCCATGTTTTACAACATGGAATTATGACAAGCCTGCTAATGTTGGGACTGATGTAAAAGCGCCGTTTATTGCCATTTATTTTAATGTATCAGTTATTGAAACAATGTAAAAGTTACTCCTGCTCAGCCTTGCACCAAAGTCTTCACACTGTGAAGAGACGGCTGTTTCAATGGCTTTGTTTCAGGGTGCCCACCCCGCTCCCCTGAATACTGTAGAAGCTGGCGGCTGCAGTTTACAAGGCACTTCTGCGGGTATTGCATTTCAAGCGGGGAAACTCAAGCTTCCAGAAAGAACATATACGCAAACACTGTCACAGGCAGAGGAATATTCAGACGACTTGCCTCGTCGTCTCTTGTAAAAACACACTGCAGGTGTGAACTTTTCACCGTGGCATCAAGCCTGAAAACAATGCCACATCCGAGGGAAGGTATAGTGACAATTTGTGTGTTGCTCTATAAAAATACTCACTTCAGTGTGGGATGATGCTCAGTATATGGTGAAGTGCATATCAAATCCAATAAAAAGAACGCTGATCAAAGGAGTCCCTATATATAAGGCCTTGAAGTGGGAGGACTGCGTACTGAGGCTGAATGCCACTCACACCTGTCCCTTAACCCTTAGACCCATCACCATATTTTATGCATTCACATCAATTAATTTTCTCAACTCATTTCGCAATATTTAACTATAACAAGCACATAGAAATTAACCACTGATCAAAATCAGACAATTTTCCATATTTTTCCTTTGACCAGTCAGTCGGAAAGTCATCCAAACACCACACTCAAATGCTATAAGGTTGCGGTAACACCAGCAACCTTCGGGGTAAATCTTAAGTACAAGTTAAATACTTGAAAAATATTTGAGATGTAAACATTTTTTAGAGAGGGAGCAGATGTCCCCCCCCCCGCCACACAAGCGGAAACATTTCTGCGTTTCAATCTGGCTACCAGAGAGAACAACATTTTCAGCTGATAACAGTAAGGCCAGTCGGCGTGAAGATAAGTTGCTTTGTTTGGTCGTTTTAAAGTTTTCAGCCTCTGTCTATCACTGGACATGCTTGAAATAGTGGAAGCCTTTTGGTAAACGTACAAAAACAGAATGATCTTTTAGTAACGCTAACCGCACTAACCACGCTAATTCCTTACATAAGATAAAGACAAAAATGCTAACTGGAGAATCTGGGGGTTTTATCTGTTTCAAAGTACTAATTAAACCCTTTTTAACTGCAAAGACATTTTACATACACAGTGTGACGTAACCTCAGCTTCTAACATACATATATAATGAATACTCAGAGATTAAGTCAGGCGCAGTGGTTTGAATGTCATTAATTACATTTTCTAAAAAGAATCGGTTAAAAATCAGTATCATCAGGTAAGCTCTTCACAAAAGCAGGGATCAGAAATCTGCAACAAAAATCTTATGTCTAGTTTAGAATAATAGTATGGATGCAGCTATTCCTTTGTAAGAATAAAAAAAATAACATTGTATGCCACAGCGAGTCTAGCATTTAACGATATTGTGGAATCTGTGTTTGCTGTTCATGTGTCTTAGATGACTCAGTCGTGTTTCCAGACATGCACCAAATCAGCCATGAAGCACTACTACCTAACACTAATGTCTGTGTGGTTTAACATTGGACCGCTGCTAAAAGACACCTCAGTATAATTACATTTCCTTACACCGCCACACAGACTCCTCAGAAGACAGCTCATACGGAGAAATTTCCCCAGTTTTAATTCGAAAGCTCTCAGAATAATGCCTCTGAGAGAATCAGATCTATTTGTTACAGATGAGCGTGGAGTAGTTTGGAGGATCATGGGTAGTATCTCTCCTAAATCAGCGAAAGAAAGAGCAATCAGCTAAGCTTCAGATGGCATTCAACAGATTTGAGCTCCTTTCTTCAAGGACCATTACTGTGGTGCTCCCACACACTGGTGATGTGTTGCTCTCATTTCATATAATTTAAATATGTCACAGAAGGACAAGAATGCATCTAATTGAGAAACATATGCGCCACACTTACAGAGAATAATAATTCCAACATTTTTTTTTTTTTATGCGGTTCTGTCATCTTTCATTCTTTCACCAAGAGTTGCTGGAGACTGATGCTGGCATTTTTGCCGCACAATTTGTGAAATTATGCAGATGATGACACCGTGTTTCTTTTGTTTACTGGCACCAGGTTGGAACATTTATAAACGTCATTTCTCACCCTCACACTACAGCTACCACCCCTTCCTCTCCTCAACCTCCCCTCTTTCTCTCTCGGTGGAGTCCTGCTCCGGCATTGGAGGAACGTCCTCGGCATTATGAGAAGCCATTAATGAGTGTGTGGCGTGGTATGTTGTGATGCGCGGCATATTACAGCCATTCATCAGAGGTAGGAGACACTTGACAGGCGGACAGCCAACAGGTTGTGTAATCATATAACAGAGCCATGTCAGGCCTGCCACGGCTCCGTGTCCCATTCAGGCCTCTAATGTTGTTTTCCTCTGGGTAATTGACAATGCCAGACATAGAGACCCGGTGATGGATAACATAATGGACCCACTGCCACACAAAGATGGCGGCCGACTCGAATGATGTCATCGTAGAACATGCAAGCATTTAGAAATATTTGAAGAAATATGAGGATTTACTAGAAACCGATTCTTGATTTTTCTTGGTTTTCCCCTATTGTCATTTCAATGACTTTGTACCAAGATTTAACCCACACTGCAAAAAGGAACTAAAAGTAAGTAGAATCTTTTTTAAATGAGTGTATTTTTCTTTTATTTAAGCAGCTAAATAAGACTATTTGCCAATGGGATTAGTATTTTTACCCCTAAAATATGATAATTAGATATCCTGCACTTGAAATAAGACGGTGGAGATGAATTGTTCTTATTTTAAGTGCAAAAATCTTATTCCATTGGCAAATAGTCTTATAAATTGCTCAAATCAAGGAAGAATACACGAATTTCAAGAAAATTTTACTTACTTTAAGTTCCTTTTTTGCAGTGCAACAAAGGGTTTTATAAAGATTTAATTATGTAAATAGTTTCTTCACATCTCCAGTAGTTATGGGCTGGCATAAGAGTCTGAAGGTATGACTTGTTAAAGAGAAATACCACAGATACTCTGTAACAACGGTTTTTTGTTTTGTTTTGTTTTTTACAAAAAGCTTAAACAAGGATAGACAAAAAGATCACATTATTTTTATTTACCATAAAACGCTGCAATTATTTCTACAACTTATTCAGTAGAATATCACAGTTTTTGCCATTTTTCGCCCGTATGAGAACCACTAGTTTCACAAGCTGGCTGGTGCTCCTTTAGTTTTGCCAGCATCACTGCCCATGTTTCCCACCACTGAACTATCCAGTCATTGTGCATCAGGGTGCATCTGTGTTTCTGGAACAAAGTCAAGCTTGTTCCCGGTGCACGTTAGACAAACCACAAGCATGTTGTTTGTGGTATTCATGGACATGAACTTAAGGCTTAGCCATGGAGATGAGGGCGTTTGGTGTGAGAACTCAGGGAATCATCCTGGTTTTTGGAAATAATGTAGTTCTGTTGGCATCTTCTTGTCATGACCTCCAGCATTCACTGGGGCAGTTCATGACAGAATGACAGTCAGCTCCTCTAAATCACATGCCATGGGTTCACAGCTGGTAAAGGGTGGACTGCTCCCCTCAAGGAGGGATCTGTCTCTGCTACAAGACAGTTCAAGTATCTCCATGTCTTGTTTATGAGTGACAATGGGATGATGGAGACTTAACTATGTTCATTAGACAATAACAGGACAATAAACATGGGAACAAGATTCTGGATACAAGCAGCCGAATCGGGCTACTAAGGTCTAGTTGGCGAAAGGGCCAGTGGTTCTCTCGTCTGGGGGACGCTAGCAGCCTATACTTGTCTTTATAGATAGGGCTGCCATCTTGGCTGTCTCCCTATGGAGGTTTCCTGAACATGTGCTACTGACACCCTGGGACAGACCCAGTTTACAACGGAGGGTCTACATATTCCTTGCATCCTGGGAACGGAACCTATTTCTCCTTTCAAGGAAATTTCCAAGGTTGTTGTGTATTTTAATGTTTGTGGTACCATCATCCCAGGGCAATATTCCCGACGTAATCTTTCTGGACGCAGAACGAGACAGACTTCTGCAATCAAGCAACTCAAAAAGTATGTTGAACCTCGGCAAAAAGGGAATACTTTTTAAAGGCCATGCAGGATGAACATCATGTTGTTTAAGCACAAGGAAGCCAAACGAAGAAGAATGCCGCTCTCATGGTGAAGCGGACAGCATGACACAATATGCAGTTAGCAGATTTATAACAAGACAGCAACATCAGTGAAAACTACTTAAAGTTTTAAGATGAAAATGTCAGACATAGCCTGAGACCAAGTTTGGCCTTGGGCAACACTAGACCTGCATCTCTAACGCAGTATATTATCATTATTTGTCTACTAATTACTGCAGTAGTCATTGCTTCGCAATAAATTATCTCTGACCTACAGTGAATACAACAATTAGTTTGAGACGTTTATTGAAGACAATAAATCTTTCAGAGCAAGCCATTTCAGTTTATGCAAGAATTACGCAAACAAGTACAAAAAAAAAAAAGTTTAAGCGAAACAACACCGTGCAGAGAAACATTCAGTTTTTCGCTAGACGGCTGTGTCAAAGAAGGAGAGGCGACCCCGAGGCAGGGTGAGACATTGTTAAAGAAAGAAAGTATCCTCACACAACCTGTTCTGCTCTGTCCCTAAGCTGGAAAGCAAAAGACAATGCTCTTTCTCATCCTCCCACTCAACACAGCTTTCTACCTCTGGTTGTTTGTGAGAAATCTTTTGCAGCACACAATCCCAAAGAAAAGGGCCAGCTTATAAAAGTGAAAAATGGGCTGCAAGATAAAAAAAACGGAATAGATCTCACCAGCAGAGATAAAAATACACATTCCTGCCTTTTGAACTGTTTCCGACGCTGCAGATAAGACACCTAAGCGAATCGTATTTTTGATCATGCTAACGTTTTGAAACTCTTGTCTTTATTTATGTCCGCCTCTGTTTTACTGTCAGGAAAGTAACGACGGCCAAATAATTGACTGGTGTTTGCGTGAACAGACGCTGCGTTGTCTGATTATCTTAAACGATCAGCAGCTCCGGTCGCTATTAATCAGAAACGATCTAAACTTCATTGATCACAACAGCAGCATTGTTCAGTTTCAACAGTGGCAGTATTTTATTCCAGTGTGGCTAAGAATGTACTGAGTTAAAGTTAGAGAGGAAAATATTTCTGTCCCCATCAACAGGCAACTTGATCCGATGACTAGTGAAATGGATGAACGTTTGGGTCCCAATCAACACATTGTTTAATGATTAGCAGCCTCTAGCCGCCTCCCTCACCAAACGTTTCCGTCATAAGTCCAAAAAGAGAAGCTGCCTCTGACCTCTCATGAATCTCAAGTGGTGGCAGCGATATCCTGCAAAGCTGTGGGCTTTCAGAAAAAGGCCGGCAGTGACTACCTTGTTTGGCAAGTTAGTGACACAGAGACGGCAAACGGGCAGCTTAATCCTACCTTGAATTGTTTGGTGAACGAGACTTCTGACTCAGCTCAGCTACCGATCCTTGCTGTCGATCCAATGTCTGCAGTTTTATGTTGCCCGCGCCACAAGTAAGGTTTGGGGTCGCGTTTGCGGATCATTTTTCTAAATCGTTGCCCGTTTGTTTCGCTTGGCTTGTATTTCAGTCCATACAGATCATTTTAGAGCTCTAATAAATTTTCAGTATTCCCTATCCATCATGTTTTTTTTCACCCAGTCTATAGTTAAGAAACAACCCTCTCAGTTTCAGTCCTCTCTAGTCTGAAGTGTGTAGTCCAACACTGTAGCCTGGTTACTTCCTTGTCGCTGCTTTGTTCACACCATTGGTGTTTGCTCCTATGCACACATACGCTATGGTTGCAGAGAGTAGATGCTCTCCAAGCTTTGTCTCAGAATCAAGCAATATTACCTTGCGCTTTCTTATTTATTTGTTAAGGCCATCCTTTCTAATACCTGAGGACAACACTAAACATAATAAAAACAAATAAAAATGTGCATTCTAAGTCCTAAAACACTGTTTTATTGGTCCTCGAAACTTACGTCTACAATCGTCTGAAACCCTGATTTTTTCCTTCCCCATATCTTGACAAAATGGAAAGACATTGTGAACCATTCCATCATGTTTCAGTTGATTTTTCCAAGTATTGACACTGGCCACAGGATTCTCAGTAGGGTCTGGCTGGATTTCTTTCCAGACACAGCCAAACAGGATCCTGCCCAGCTCCCCATTAAACAGCAGCTGCAGTCTGCTACTCAGTTTCCAGTTCCTCCAAAGCCACCAGCCCCGGACGGCCCAATCAAAACCAGCCCCGGCGCTCCCTCCGCTCTGCTTTCACAGGGCGCGGGGGCTGAAACAAGAAACGTTCAGTACCTAGATCCGTGGAATACAAAAAAATAGATCCTTTTACCTGCGTGACCTCGGAGGTGCATGTGCTGCGGCTGGCACCCCCTCCCCCGCCCCGCCCCTCATGTATTCCTCCCGCTCGGTCCGGTGCCGACCTCTCCTTAAGAGGAGATCTGAGGGGAAAGGAAGACAGAAGAGAAGGCTGTTAAATTTCCCCTTAATGGAATGCCGTGGAGAACCTGGTTCAGACAGAGGACAAATATATCAAAGAGAAACACGCCGCGGTGTTGAAAAATTTATGCAGGAAGCCATGAGGGAGTTTGCTATACTGCCCCATTTACTCTACCTCCTAACCCTGCTGGAGAGTCAATGAACCAAAGAACAACTGCACCACCAATCACACCGCCCTGTGGAGCCTATATACTGCAGCAAACCTGTGAGAACATCCTCTCCCCCTCAACCCCTCTTCACCCCAACACCCCCCCACCCCCCCCCACCCTACCCCCTCCACGCACAGGAACAATGTCCTTCCCAAAGGTTATCAGCAGTCAGGTGCTTGGTCAGCCCCTCATCCTGAGTCCATTACACACACACACAGAGCGGTGAGATTCACTGCCTTAACACACCCCTCTTAGTCTCTTCTCACTGCTTCACTGCCCCCATTAACTCCTCATACAAATCCAGCATAGGCCAGGAACACGCACCCACAAAGGCTTTGGGATTAACCAATCAAAGCATCTGCTGTGCGTTTCTATGCCTTTTAAAAGCAAGCCTTGCAATTTAATTTTTAAAAAAAACAACAACAACACAAACACTACAGTATTTGGCTTGATTATTACACAAATACTTCATTTGTTTCAGTTTTAAGCCTGATTAGCAAGTAGCTAATAAAGAAAAATGGAAGTCATCCAATACCGGCTGTTGAAATTAACACAATTCTCGTCAAACGTGATATGCAGATAGCAACTTTTCATTCAAACGTCACTCAACTGGCAGCACCCTGCACCCATACGTATAGCTTAATAATAAAAAAAAATCAATATAAAAAAGCCAAATATCAGTGACAAATTCCACACTGAATATGTAAAATAATTTATTATTTCTTTCTAAGTATTAAGCAATAAGGCAGAAGATGAGGAAAATATGAGAGTAAAGGTTTGTACATTTCTATCCAGTAAATTAAAATATGCACCTGATGAGGCTTTTGGTCAGACTAAAAGTACCTTTTAACAGCAACAGCCTTTAAGCTGGTATGAGACATACTTTGCATTAAGTCCACATTTCTGTATAGAAAAAAGTATTTTTATTGCTCTGATGTGATATTCTAATCTTAAATATCATGTTTCCATTAGCTGTTAAGTAGAAAATCATCAAAAGTTTTAAGATATCAGTGTGTTTGTAATTAATCTAAATAAAAGGTTTTATTTAGTAAACTGAATTACTGAGATGAGTTAATTTTTCAAAAATATAATTATTTATTGAACGGGAACTGAATTGTCCCTTTAGACTCTCCATGAACAGACAGAATGTTTTTTTTTGACAAAGTGTCGCTTTGTTCGCAGCCCAAGGAGAGAGGACAAGTTTCTCTGTTACTGTCAATAAAGTGGTATCGATTGGCGACAATGCCTCTTCTGCACTATTAGGTGGAAGACTACTATTTGATTTGATAATAAGCTGCCAAAAAGGCCAAGCTGCCGAAATTTTATGTAATAAAAACAGCAGTTTCATCAGGCAGAGGACAAATACATCAGTTACATTTTACCTTGCAAGAGACCCCTAAAAAGTAAACAAACTGAACTATGGCATGCACATTTAGGCCAGTAACCATACAGGCTGAGCATGTAGCAACATCATGTAGACCTTGCATTGTTTAAATATGATAAAATTTCCTGTTTAAGTGAAGCTTGCCTTGTTCTGAGGTTTTTTTTAATGAAATAGCTATTATATAAGTTATTTTTAGACATGCAGCAAATTCTTTGCTTTAACTTGAGACTGTATCTAGATAAGAGGGTCATATTTTCAGGCAAAGAACTAGTTCTTGAGTTGTCTTGTTGAGTTCAAAAACTGACATCCTCATTACAACGTTAAAGAACAATATTACGATTTTATAAAATCGTGTGGCCCTGGTTAAAATCTCATCCTCCTGAGCTGGACGAACAGTGACACCATGAATAGATACAGAGAGATAAAAAAACATTAAAGCTCTAAGATATCAGAACAACCCATTTTGGTGGTGATCAGCTCAAGTCCAAGTCAGTTCAGTTTAGTTTAGCTTATTTATACAGTACCACTTAAAATCAAACGATAAGTCAAGACTCTTTAGAAGTAAAACAGGTCAAAAGGTTTCCAATTACACAGAAATGCACAAGAAATCCAAATAATACCTATAAAAATCAAGTTAGATCTAGTGGTGCTGTCTGATCAGATCCTATATGTGATATAAGAGCATCTAATTCAGAAGACGTGAAGGACCTGGATGCATCTATCGGTCTTACAATGCGCCTTTCGATTTCAGAAACAACGGAGCGAAAGCCCGGTTGCCTCCGATTTAAGCCAGTTGGATGTTGCGATCTACACTGTATGTAATATCTATGGTTAATGTGGGAAAATGCGAGATAAATTAATATGGCTGTAAAAAACTTACGAAGCAATACGACATTGTTTATAAAAACCCTTTAAAAAATGATCTAATTGAAGTTTTATGTGCACTACCTACTTTTGTCCAGATAGCAAAACTTTTATGTTGTCAAAGTTTTTAACAACTTACAGCAACAAGTCCCGCAGGAGGATAAACCACACTCCCACTGCTTCTCCACCTACAAGCTATCGTATAGCAGAAAGCAAGCGTTCTTTCGTTCAGTGGGTCTTTTAACCAAGAGCTCCCAGCACTCAGGTATAAAAAAAATAAATAAATTTATTAATTTGTCTAAATGAAACCGGCGCAAGAAATCAGGATGCTAGAAATCAGCCTTAAGCCACGACACAGAGAGCCTGTGAAATGCACAGATTAAAACGATCAAAAGTGACATGATTTGCTTTGTTGTCAGGGCGATAACTCTGCCTCATCTGCTGATAGTCAGAAAAACAACAAAGATATTGTTTATGAAGAAGGGCAGGGTTGTGTGGAGAACCCCCTCCTCCATACAACACAACACCTGCTAGCTCATTTAATCCACCAAAAGGAGGCAACACACTGAAGAACATAATGTGGGAAGAGGGGGTTGACTTTGGATGAAGGCCAAAAATCCAAGAGGACAGGGGGGGGGGGGGGGGCATAAATACACAGGGAGGCGAGCAGGTGTTGCAGACAAATGTGATTTACAGCTTCTAAGTCTCATACACTGCTGACAGGTAAGCCTATTAGCTTGATATTACACAGCTATAACACACACACCGGCGGACCCCTTTAAAAGCATTTGTGCACTCGGTGGGCAAGGGCGACCTGTTAAAGAGAGATTATATCAAGTTGTTAAGGCAGCCGTATGTTAACTTCCTTATTGTGGAATAACAAGGCTTATTAAGGAACATTATCATCCCTTTTGGTTTTAAGGGGATCTCATTCAGGGGTGGTGAAAGCGATCCTTCTTTATTGTAGGAGAGGGTCAACAGAATTAAAGGTTAAAAGCAGAGTAAATTGGTCTATTGTTCTCATACAGTAGAAGTCTCAGAAAAGAAGCAAGCGACCCACTTTTTATTTTATTTATTTATTTCTTTATTTATTTATTTTTTTGCATATTGGGAACTGCCAGGGAGCAATCACCCTGGAATGCAAACATTTATGAGAAACTAAATGCGCTAGAACCGGCGAGATTCGCAATCGAATTTCACTCGTAACGCTGCATGAGAGACAACCAGACTGGAGGAAAATTGCTACCACTTGAGCGGCTCGCTACAGATGGTGTCGAGAGCAACGCGGCACAAAGCAATACGTTCCTTAATAGCGCGGCAGCTTCTGCATACCCAAGCTCTTTTTTTTTTCCTACCTCTCCTGTCAGAAGTGCAAACTCTTTCATCCTCGATATATAAGAGTCTGCAGTAAGAAATCCTCAAAGAGACTAATCGTGTTAAATGAGGTTTGTGTCTGTAGCCGTGACTTCTGAGCCTGTGTGGAGCGACGTTGGCTGGGGGTTGTAAAGGAGACTGCAGTTTTTCGTCACCTCTTGAAATCTGAGCTAACTCTCTGCAAAAGCCAGGAGATCTCTGTTTTATGACGCCGATGGACTCTCGACGCCTGAGTAGGGTTTGGTTAAGATTAACAAATTTGCTGTGCAAAGTCTTTAAAGTGATGTAGATGCTGCGTACAGCAAAGCCCAAGTTTGTAGGAGAAAAGCCCTTAACGCCGCGAGGTTTACTTTAGCTTGCTGGGGGGTGGGGGGAATCCTCCTCTCTAGTAGCTACTCATTGACAAGCTCACTAATGTGTGCATATGTGTACATAAACAGGTCTTATCATCAGAGACTGAGGATACAGGAAGGCTATAAAGGCCAACCTCATCTCCTTAAAAAACAGGCCGCACTGTCCCTGAGTGTCTTAACACAACTCATCAGCTGTTAAACCGGAGAGAGAGAGAGAGAGAGAGAGAGAGAGAGAGAGAGAGAGAGAGAGAGAGAGAGAGAGAGAGAGCAGTAAAAATCAATGCCACAAGCACAGCAAACGCCCATCAATTATGCTAGGTGGAAGAGGAAAGAGCAAGAATTTGCAATAGACAAGAAACAAACAGAAGGAGAGGGAGCGAGGCGAGTATAAAGTCCATGTTAAGTTAAGAGCAACGGTGGAGTGTACTGCCTGGGATTGATTACCTTTATGCAAATAAAAGAACATGGCAACCGGAGAATGCAATTTTCAGCAGCAGCAGCAGCAGCAGCAGCAGCAGCAGCAGAGGCTCGGAAATCGATCGAAGCCGAGAGAAGCCATTTTCCTCCAGCCAAGATAAAACACTTCGCTATGAGCTGTCAGATACTTATCAGGAGGAAATTAGCAGAGGAATGCCATTTTCCCCAAAACAAGCGGGTCAAGTGGTTCTCCCGAGTCTTTCGCTCGCACCCGAAAACTCCTCATCTTCTCCGGTTTGATGCTCCCTTGCAAAAGCCTCCGTCCTCCCTGAGCTTTATTGCGAAGTGGGTGGAAAAATAATGCACCATCTTTAACAGTTTTTACAGACATAAAAAGCTTAAAAGTCTGGCACATACTTCTATTTAGCCCGCTTCAGTCATATATCCCCCTAAACAGAACCCCAGAGCAACCAATCTGACTCAGGCATGTCCCAGACTTATGAACTTGTCATGTAACACAGCTCCAAACCCACCAAGACCTGGAGCTCCACCTGAACCAACAAGCCAGCCAAGAAGAGCCTTAATCAGAGAAGCAGCCCGGTGGCCCAGGCGGTAACACTGGAGGAGCTGTAGAGGGCCACGGCTCAAGTGGGAGAATCTGTCGACAAGACAATAGCAGAAATATGGACTCTATGGGCGCGTGGAAAGAGAAAAGCAATAAGAAGACGTGTAGAGGACACGGTAAAGACGAGGAAGGAGGCGCGCTGGTTAATTTAGACCAAAATGCTGTAAAATGGCAGAAAACTAATCGCCCTGTGGGGAGGCTTTATTCAACAGGGACAGGCAGGTGTGACCCGTCCAATACGACTTATTAGATACTAAATGCACCAAGGAGTTATTTTCAAAGGAAAAAAGGGCAGAATCTTCAGTCTACGGACATTTAAAGCTGGTAGAGACACATCTCAAAAAAACGTGCAGGTATAACTGCAGAGAAAGGGGGATCGTGTATTGATAAATCATGTATAGATGTGTTGGACTATCCCATGAAATCCATCCCAAACGGGGGCATGCGTACTTTTTTAAGCCACAATAACAAACAGTATAGGCATCCGTTACAGCAGGAGCAGCAACAACTTGCTGTTCGAAACCTCTCCGTTTCGCCGGGGCTCCCCCGGATTGACCCCGCGGCCTGCCGGCACCCGCACGTACGCGCTGACGCAAGTCCGTCGTCAAATCTGTGAGCCTGATCTCACAGAGACATTATTGGAGCTTTTTGGCCTGCGGTCTGTGTCCCCCACCCGCTGAAAAGAGAGAAGGGGAAAGACAAGAAAGAAAACACACACAAAAACTGAGCAAAAAAAAAAAAAAAAAAAAGGGATGTCAAAGCAGGCAGCGGCCCACGCAAGACAGCCATGTTGGTAGAGAGAGAGAGAGAGAGAGAGAAGAGGGCAGCTCGGTGTCAACGTCAACACCGCTTCCGCAGTCATCGCTCAGCAGGTAATTATGATAACAACGTGTTCCCTAGGCAGCCTCTCTCTGATTTAGTTTCCAGGCACTTACCCTTCCTAAAATCTCCCCTCGATAACATCTGATATGATTACAAAGTCGAGATCCTTTTCAAGGAGCACCCACTTATGCGCCTCTAATTTGCTGTATGCTAACCTTCCCTCTTGTGACTCACTCTGTGATGTTTCTGCTCTTATTTTGTACGCTTAGTTAAGACGTTGCACACACTTTGGATTGTCACAACGAGCCATACCTCCAAAACAACCGTCTGTTGCTGAGAGGGCCGCCGCCTGCGATGGTAAACACAGCGTTGCCACGGATTTGGTGGGGGACGGCATCATTTCGTGGGGTCTTTTAACATCCAGGTTTAGCAGCGGGACTCCGACCCAGACACAAGTCAGCCAGCGTTGACCCCGCGCTTACCTCCGGCGGCGTGGCATTTTCCTCCGCCTGTCATCCCAGACGACCTCCTCGAGCGGGCCGGAGCTGCTCCGTAACAGAACCGGGGCTGTTGACACGCCGAGGACGTTTAAGATAATCCCGGAGATGTCTCTGTGTTTTGCCAGATTACATCTTCAAAGGGGAAGCGCCGCTCCGTCAGCCTCCACTTGAAAGGGAGAGAGAGATGCAGCGGGCCCTTGTTCTGAAGGAGGAGGGGGTGGAAGAGCTAAAGAATGCAATCATGGTTTTTGGAGGGGAAGAAGGCCTGTCCTGGCTGGCTTAGCTGCCAGGAGGGTGAGAGGACAGGAAGGGGCGGGGAGTGATCAGAGCGGCAGAGAAAACACACCTGCTGGATGGGACAAAGCGGAGCGACTCTCACCGGTGGGACCTGACACGGGCTGTAAATCACTGAGGCTCCGTCGCGTTGCCTTTTACATCGTTTGCATGCTAAAACTTTCATTTCAGAGACCTAAGCGGGCTGCTCTCTTTACCAGACAGCCTTTAAATTGGTTAGCTTGCAACATATTAGGCAAATCAAACAAATTGAATGATATTGTGCCACATGTCGAGCTGGACTGAAGAAACTGCTGTCCGTTTTGGATCCCGATCAGCGCGACGCGTAAAGGCTCGCCCCTCGACTTTGCAGTGCTCTGTTGCATTCCACCGTTTTTATTACACAAGTAAAATCAGATTTAAAACCTTCCAGTCACGATTTCTCCTCTGTGAGCTAATAAAGACTGGAGGGTGCTGGAGAGGCTGAGGAGAACCAGGCAGCAGCAGCAGCAGCAGCAGCAGCGGGCCATGAAGGGATGCTTAAATAGACCGCCCAGATAGTTGGGGTATGCTCCATATATTCTGCAGCGTGTGTGAAAAGAGTGTGTGTTGATTTGGCGCAGCTCATTACAGTTAAAGTGTGTAACTTTGACACTCTATGGCACAGGTTTAGATTATGGAGCTTTTTTTTTTTCTATCTACATTTGTAAAATAAAAAGAGCTAACCCTAACCCTAGACAGACGCGTTTCAACAGATGAAGCCCATAATCAGTTCAGCGCTGCTCATTTCGCCCCTCTGCCGTGCCGTGGCAGACCGCTCCTTTTCATATTTACAACCTGGGGTACAAAAAAAAAGAGCCATTTGGCATGGGACGCCTGGTACACATCTGGAATATAACTGATAAAACAGGGATTTAGGGTCATTTCTGTTATCTACTTGTTGTCCACTGTAGAGAAATTTGGTTTTGTGACTCCTGTAAACCAGCAGGTCCTTGGAGGGATTTAATATAATATTTACATAAAACAGTACACACTGAAACTGAACTACAATAGAAATGTTAGCATGGTTATTAACTAGAGGTGCATCAATCAGCTGAGCCAGAGATCAAAATCAGTTTTTATTATTTCTTGATAGCTGGTCAAATACTGCAAAATCTGGGTTTTCTTTTGATTCATTAAACAGAGTTGCACAATAGTTTGAACTGCAATCATCTCCATATCAGTGTTTACAGTACTGCAATAGCGATGCACTGCTTGGATGCAACATCGGTTGGGTGTCGTATTTTAGGTGTCCTGCGTTCACTCTGGATGCCAATTACATATTTACTGCCTGCTGGGTGGTCTCTAGTTGCCCTTGATCCACATCATCTGATTATTTCCAGTAGCTGAGATGTTAAAGCTCACAGATAATAGTGGGAAAATTGTGATGATGAAAAAGAAAAAACGATTCCCAAAAATGTGGGTTAATTATGGTAAACACCTTCCTTTTTATACTCAGCAGTAATAACACAATAAAAAATTTTATTTTTTTTATAAAGATGACGCAGCAGCCTGATCGCTTCAAATGAAGGCAAATCAATCATGACATTCACCGTTTTTTTTTTTTATGTGTGTACAAAGATACTTTGACCGTGTGGTGCTTTTACTCGACGTTTTCAGACCGTGTGAATGCGATGCTGACCCAAACCTTGTAGGTACTCTATACTGATATTAAAGCCTGACTTGCTGAAGATAGATAGACACGGAAAATCTCAACGACTTGCTTAAACATGTGACCGTTAGTCTGTCTGTGTTTATAAAGGCGGGTCTACATTAGGGCTGAACAATTAATCTCATTTTCAATATAATCGTGATTTAAAATAACGCAATTTCCAAATCGCAGAGGTCTGCAATTTTTGGCTATGTAACAATTAGGGAATTAGACACGTCCATTAGCTGTTGGTAAAATGTTTAAAGTGGGTTTGCCTCCACATGGAAGGGAAGACAGTTGCAGCAGTGAGATAATCTAATTTTATTACTTGTTTTAGAGTTTGTATAATCATACAAAGCATTAAGTACTCGTCAATCAGTTTAATACATAGACTTGCTTGTTGGTTGGACTTTATGTTCAACAAGGATTGATGTCCAATTAAATTAAAAGCTGTTCTCTTGAATAATATTCTGATCAATAGAAACATTAAAAGTTCATATTTAAAATAGTCCTTGTTTACATTTTGTATATATTTTGAAACACCTGATAAATGGAAAAAAAATTCATATTAAATCACAATATTAAGAAAAAAAATCGCAATTAGATTATTTTACAAAATCGTTCAGCCCTAGTCTACATAGAAATATCTATTCGAGTCAGTGTAGTTGTGATTGTGAAGTTCGTATGAAGTTAAAAGGGATATTCACCCATTACACTTTTCCTCATTCTGTCGGCGTAGAACCTGGCTGCTGTAACTCCAGCGATAATGACTCCACTCCTCTGTAGCCTGCAGCCAGCTCTACGTCCTACATTATGTTTTATAGATTACATCACTTCCTGACACCCTTCGTTTAGCACTCGTGCGTCTACCTCGCACACGAGCGTGAAATGCGTTTGATCACACGCGCCGTGTCCAGATGACTTATTAAATAAAAAGCAAGGCGGCAACAGAAAGGAATTGTGACTCATTTCTGCACAAATGTCAGCGCTGACGTCCAGCGTGGCCGTGAGCGCCTCCTGATGACTCAGGGAAGTGTCGGCTGGCGTGGCTCTGACGGACGTTAGCGTGGCTCCGTCCCGGCCCGCTGACCGGCGCTAATTATAGGCGATGAGTGTTTTTCGCACAGTCCGCGAGTGGGAGCTGCGAGGAACAGGGAGACTATAATAGCAATTCCTACTACAGAGACAGAAACGGGGTGTTTTTGCGCCTCGTTTTTTGGGCCCGAGATGACATCGCCGTTGAGTCAAAAGACCAGAGTCCCCAAACGACGGACCGGAAAGCACAGGCTGAGGTCTGTCTATTATCAGAGGGGACGTGCTGTACAAAACACCCAGACAAAGAGGCACAAGTCACCTAACCACCGCGGGGTTATTTATGAGCAGCAGAAGAGAAGGAGACAGAGCAAAACAAATTTGTCATCTGCAGGGCGGCTGTGAGTGAGTCCACCGGTCTGCTGAATCATGATTGAGCCTCACGGAGGAGGACTGATTTCAGAATGAGCCGCGATAAAACCGCACAGGGTACAGTGTGTCTCCTACTCTGGGCGAGCTCTGCGCCGGGGCCCCTCCTCGTCCCTCCAGCCTCGCTGGCCACGGTTGAAAAATTAATGCAGCAAACTGACAACACTTAGGGGCTGCCTCCCTCCCCCCCCCCCCTTCCCCCGTGTACCAAACAGGATCAATTACCCAAGCAGGGCTCCACTCAGCAGCGCCGAAGAAACAAGAGGCACTCTCCATCACAGCTGTGCAACTGTTCCTGCGCGCGCACGTGTGTGTGTGTGTGTGTGTGTGTGTGTGTGTGTGTGTGTGTGTGTGTGTGTGTGAGAGGTTCAGGCCAGCTTATGATGAGCAGAAAGAGAAGGAGGAGGAGGAGGAGGAGGAGGTGGTAATAGTCTGTTTGCTTCTTGCTAATGACAGCAGCAGAGTGGATTAGCGAGCCTCCTAGCCCATCAGCATCACTCCGCCCAGTAAGTGACAGAGCATGTAAATAACCGGTTATGGCCACCAGCAGGAGAAAAAAAAGACAGAAGATGGTGAAAGTGAGACTAATAAAGTGAGAGAGAGAGAGAGAGAGAGAGAGAGAGAGAGAGAGAGAGAAAGGGCGTGAGAGCTGAATGGGCCGTGCGAAAGCGCGCCGCACGCGCCTTCATTTGTATGCAGGTGGAGGTTTTCGAGGAGTTCCATTTCTACAACATCAGCCAAGTTATTCAAATGCAGCACATCTGACTGGAGAGGATAACATAAAGAAAGGCATCAGCAGAAATGGCAGCAGGCAGTAATCCCCCTGGCCTGGGCCACTTGTGTTCGCCGCGCAGACAGGCTGCGCTGTCAGTGGCTGCGCCCATACAGGCCTTATCAGTGACAGCCACGGGCTATTCTAATAACCCTGCTGAGGCGCTGCGCTGTGGGGACAGACTGGGAGACAGGCAGGCAGGCAGGAAGACAGGAAGACAGGAAGACAGATTTCTCTTCCTGGTGTAAAAAAAAAAAAAAACAAGCACCAGGTATCAGCCAGTTGGCGTGTGCATTTACTCGTGTCTTTCCAGCAGCTTCGTACATGCCGACACTTCCATCTAAAAAGGTACTGCAAAGGTAACCGGCCCGCCTATTAAGTCAGGATGCGCTAAAGAAGGGGTTAAGGATCAGAATCAGAATCACTAACCTGCTTTGGATTCACATCCGGATGTGTCTGCCGCACCTTTCTGAAACAGCTCTTGCCGTTTAGGCGCCTAGATTTGATTTTAACCTGCTTCCAACCCTGTGATACGTTCAAGACCTGTATGGTTTCTGAATTTTCTGAATGAGCTGAGCTTTAGAGGAAGCAATGAGCTGCTAGAAGCTGTTTGAGAGGAAACTACATTTTCTACACTTCTATTCTAGCCGCGTCGATCATGTGTCTGTCGTGGAACACGTCAGATTTGGGAATATTGGCAGCCTTTTGAAAAGTTCAATATTACAGTAAAGGTCTATATTCTCAAGGAATAGACACATAATCGGTTTGCTTAATAATGCTAGCCCCGATAACTGCACTAATAGCTAATATACAATGCTAGCGTAATCAATCAAAACTCTGCGATGTGCTGTCCCTTTTTCTCCAATTATAATTAATAATTTATGGTCGGCACAGCTAAAAAAGAATATTTTGAACATTGATCTTCTAGCGTCTTAAATTACAGGTCTTAAGAGAGAAATTGGCATCAGCAGCTCAAAGCTTCAAAAAAAAAAAAAAAAAAAAACACGGCCAGGTGAATATGGGCCACAATCGGCCACAAAATTGTGATCGGTGCGTCTCTTCTATTGACCCCACGAGTGTGCACTTTTCCTGTAGTTATGACAGCGCAGCATTACAAACCCGCACGAGGAGCGTATCCATCTGGAGCTTCATTATCGCTGTGCAGAAAGGTCAATCACAGAGCTCCCAGCCTCTTCTTTGTGATTTATGCTTTTTGTGTTATAAGCTGTGTTCACATTCATCTCCATCAGTAAATCTAATCGCTCTGCTTTACGGCTGCGGTGCCTGGAGCTTTCGGGACGGAAGCCTACGGGAAGCGGCTTGTGTCAATACACCGAATGTTGACACAAGACGCGTAACGAGTGCTCCCTCGCTGACAAAGACACACCCACAAGAGAGCAGATAAGAAGAAGACACCACTTGGCTGTTGTTTCTTTTTAATGCCAATGACGCTATCTTTGCATCCCTGGATCTTGATAGTCATGTAATTTCTCCGGGGTTATTTCTCTTAGCTCCTCTCAGGAGGCTGCAGTCAGTGAAAAGGACCAAAAAAAAAAAAAAAAAAAAAAAAAGAAAGAAATGCTACCACAGTGCTGCAGGGCTTCATTTGTAGTCAATAAATAACTCCAGTATTGACACCAGTAAGTGAGGGTGTCGCTCAGATGATGCAAAAACAGAGCAGCGTTCTCACAGAATTGCTCCCAGGCATTCTCTGCGTCTATGCAAGGCAATAATCATTACCTTGGCTTAAGATACATCTACTCTTGCCTTGTCTCGAAGCATTTCCAGCACAAGTGGCTGGGTGCTCTGCTCAGCGGCTGCCACAAGCAGCGCAGGGACTTAATCTGGTCTCCCCGTGTGGAGCTGCGGCTCCGTTTTCTGGGAGAAATTCCCCCATGCGAGGACTGATGGGAACCTTGGTGATGACACTGTGAGGCCCGCGGGCCTGTCAGCTCGTCTTTCTGCTGCTCCGATCCGCAGTCGGCTCCGGAGAGCTTCCTGTGCTACACACGGACTGAAACGCAGGCTGGCACGACTCTCCGGCCTCGCTTCAGCCACTTAGTGCTTCAGCATGGCGAGCGCGCGTCAAAAGCTCAATATAACCAGAGACCGAGTCAGTCTGGCTTTCACGTTAAATATTCTGATGCACGGAGTCAGCGAGACGTTTTAGGGAGGGATGAACCGATCGAGATTTCTCGTTCCCCGTATGGGAGGTTACGCTTCATGCGCGTTTGCATGTTCCAAGTTCAGATACTTTGTTCAAATCAATGCCTTTTATTCCTGAAAACACACCAGCTTTAAAGTTCAGTAAAACGGTGCATACAATGTTACGTTATCTAAAATTATTATCGCCATTTTTTGCCCACTTACACCAGCCTCAAAAGGTTTTTCAGAGCCTGCGGTATCCATTTCCCTTTTTCTTTACAGCAACAAATATTTTTTCACCTAACAGGTACACTTATAAACATACACCTGACTTTACACATGAAGCTGCAGTGTTTCTCCGCCTGTTGCTGTTTACCAAATGGAGCTGAACCTCAAGGCTAACGCAGGGTTTCCTCTAGGATGGTTTTTTTAAACCGAGGTGTTTAAGACAAAGGTTTTAAACACAAGGGGGGAGGGCTTTCATGTGTAATATCTGGAAGATTGCGCTTTAATTGGCTATGTTACTGTCATTCAAATGGTTGAACTGAGAAGGAACATTCTGAAATAATTTATGAATTTCAATACATTGCCTGAATCCACACTGCATACGTCCAATTTTACCAAAAAGACAGTTATCAGAGGGACACGTATAAGGCGAATAAGGCTGCTTTCACACTGCAGATCTCGACACCCAATTCTGATCTTTTGCTGAAATCTGATTTTTTTGAGGTGGCCGTTCATACTGCTAATAAATGCCACCATCATCAGACTTTTGTCTGAATGGTTCAAGGCCGTAAAGTGACCTGCATCCACAGACAACATAAGGAGACATCACAGGGCAGCGCACGGTTTACAGAAGTAACGGTGAACGCATTTGTTTCCAGAAGTTTTCAATAAAGGTTTGCTAAAAACAAAACTTGAAAAATTCTAAAAACGCAGATACCGGGCGGGATCTCTCTCCTTGAACAAATCTCTCAGCAAATCTGATCTGGGTGGGACTTTGGGGGGTAAGAGGTGTACTTGTTATTCAATTGGGATTACTGTTTATTACTAAAGGCCATTACCCTAATATACTTGTTAAGGCAATAGCATGTTTAAAACATGTTTAAAAAAGTAAATTTTAGACAGATCAGGGCACATACAATGCCCTGAAACCTTAAATGGCACAATTGAATTCATAACTTTTTGTTCTATTTTTTGTGCTTATCTTTCCCTCTAGTCGAGCTTAAGGCCACAGTCCCTGTTTTTCCCATTTCTGGCCACTGCACTCACTGGGAGCCTAAGCTGCCCCCTGGGATCAAATCAGGACATCCCTACTTTCAGGAACGTTGGGTTAGAAGTCTGGAAACTTTAATGCGTCCAATAAAGGCGAGCTAACCGATGCTCTCGCGGAAACACAAAAATCAATCCACGTTAAAATGCACAACAAGCAACCCCTCCGATGCGCAGACTTTTGAGAAATCAATGCGGCGCCCTAAATTCCTTTGACAGATATTATCAACTCAAGATTTCAAGATGGTGACGGACTTTTCTGTGTGCCACCAAAAACGCAAGGAGAGGACTTTCAATAATTGATGGCGCTGGAGCGGGAAGATAACCGCTCTCCTCCTGTTATCAATCATTAATGCAGTTTCCATCAAAAACACTTCAGCCCCTCAAGTATCAAATCTCTCTTGAAGGTGAAGGAGCCACATTCAAAACATCCCACTTAATCGAAGGGGCGCACAATGTGCCCCGCGTTTTCCGCCTTCGTTTTTTTTCGCCCGGGCAAATTAGGGTAATAACGCCGCAAATTGCCAAATTGTTCACGGCGCGAGCGTAAAAGTGGGCATTTTAGCCGAGGCCCTCCTGCGAGTGATGGGGGTTAATGGGAAAATACTAAATGTTTAAATGACGCCCGGGTGAAACAGCCGGACAGCCTGGCCGCTTGCTTCCCGTCGCTCTTTGATATGTGTATGCAGAGCTGTTTAAAGCCCCCTCTGTTTATCCGGCTCACTCTTTAAACCAGCACGGCCCGTCTGGTCAAAGTCACACAGGACTTGATGTGCTTGCGCTACACTAATAAATTACACCGCTAACCTTTAAAAGCAACCACACTGTTGCTTACACACACACACACACAGAGGCCTGCGCAGGGGCCCGGAGAGATACGCCGGCACCGGGGCTGCAGATTACGGCAGAAGTTTAAAGGATCAGCACGGGTTAAACTGAATAAAATGTATTTTCAGCGTCCTCCCGCCCCCAGAAGTCGCTCGCACGTCGTGCGCACGCCAGACTGCATAAGCGCCGCTGCTATAGCTACAGCTGTAATGATAGAGTATCTCTAATTACCCATCAAGATGGTTTTGACAGGGTTCTGTGTGCCAGCGATCAGTGTCGTGGCGCAGCGCCAGCAGCGACTCGGTTCCGTGTGATTTGTAGCTGCAGCTGAGTAGCGGGTGGTACACCGCCGGAGCTGCAGTGCCACACACTTTCATTCCCTGTCCCCCCACCCCAACCCATCCCCCCAACTCTCCTTCTTCCATCCTTCATCGCAGCCCCTCTCGCAACAAACCCTCGGCGGTGCAGCATTCGGGCTGTCCTGCATCACCGCCCCGACCTTGCTTGTCATCAGTATTTACCAGCATCCCCAAAGCTGCTGCATAACCCAAAGAGAGGCGACGCAACCAGAATTCTGCGGGGGGGGATATGAACTTGAGGCACCTATGTTCAAAGTAGAGGGGGAATGGATTTGGGGTGAAAGACGTGATTGCACAGGAGTTGTGTTTTTAACCAGCAAAGCTGCAGTTCCCCCACAGCGGACCTTTGAGCTACATGCAAAACTGCAGCACCCTTAAAATGATAATGGAGTCATAATGTTAATCACGGCCGCCGTAACAGTTCATCACGTCAGCGTTTTATGGTTCCCTAATTAGCGGCGCCTGAGAACAGGTAATGGGCTCCACAAACACAGCGATGCATCCTGAACAGTGTGTGTGCACGGCCGCGTTGTTGTTGTTGTAAGCTCTCCAAAAAGCTGCAACAAAGCAGAGGAGAATAGCAGCAAGCGTCTAAGGAAAGGGATCTGAACGTAAAACAAAGAGAATCCGTTCAATGTTTAGGTCTGGGACAGAGCGGTGCCGTCCACCCAACATGGAGGTGAAAACTAGAAACGTACCGATTAGGATATAGAGGCCAATATCCGATTCAATTAGGAACAACGTTTAAGAGCATTCCCCCCGCCTCCCTGCTGTGAGTGGCCAATATTTATACCAGCAGGAGAGTCGACGTCACATGGTGTGTGTCTGTTAAAACAGGACTGTGCTATTTTTTAAAGCTAAAAGACAAAATGATTACAGAGTTGACCTTTGAAGCTGTCTTTAGCATCCTATATGATCGATTACCAGCAGCACAGTAACTGTAATCTCCTGTCTTTATTTCCAAAAGAAATCCTCGCCCTGACTCTGAGGTTAGGGCGAGGGCCTTCCTTCGCAGACAAAGGTTAAATCCTAAAAGGGATAAAGCATAGTAACTTTGCAGTAACTCTGCTGTTTCTCTTCTCCAATGGACTGCCTCTCTCTGAGATTTATCAACGCCTGCCTTTTGTAACAAAGACGCCTAACTTTGAGTCTCTTCTCTCAGTAACAGCGACCCTGTTGTCAGCGTAAACCTTTTTGGTGCTCATTTATGGTGGATTTTGGATGTTTACACCTGGCCAGGTCCAGTCTAGCTGAAAATGAGACTCTGGTCACCCGTCGATTTCTAGTTAAATCTTTATAAATGTGATGAACTATTTCTGCCTGATTCATTTAGCTAATTTTCAGGTTTAAGCTGCAGCAAAAAGGGGGGACTAAAAGGAAGTAACGTTTTCTTGAAATTAGTGTATTTGTCCTTGATTTGAGCCGTTAAATAAGGTTATCCGCAATTGGAATGAGTATTTTACCCCTAAAATAAGATAATTAGATACACTGCACTTGAAATAAGATGATGGAGATGAGTTGTTCCTAGTTTAAACACAAAAATCGTATTCCACTGGCAGATCATTAAACTCGCCTGCTCAAATCAAGGACCAATACCCTAATTTTAAGAAGATTCTACTGACTTTCAGTTCCCTTTCTGCACAGTTGGCTTCATCTATCATTTATGATGTTTAAAATGGGAACTATTCTTATCTGACGGGTTCTGAAGGTAGAACAGAATCTACCTGCACTGGGTTTGCGATCTAGCAGTAAATTGTTACATTTTGGAGAAAGATACTGGAGTGGTAACGAATCCTTTCCCTCAGAGACTGTCAAGTTGCAGAGCCATGACGCACACACTGCAAAAACAGAACTAAAAATAAGTAAAATGTGTGTATTTGTTCTTGATTTGAGCAGATAAATAAGACTATTTGCCAATGGAATAAGATTTTTCCACTTAAAATAGGAACAATTCATCTCCATCATCTTATTTCAAGTCTAATTATCTTATTTTAGGGGTAAAAATACTCATTCCATTTGCGGATAATCCTATTTAACGGCTCAAATCAAGGACAAATAGACTAACTTTAAGAACATTTTACTTGTCTTGAGATCCGTTTCTGCAGTGCACGTAGAAACTTTATGAATAAAGGGGAAAAACAAAGCAGAGATAACTCTAGATGAGTAGATCGTGTCCACCTGTATCCCAGTAATGAGGGGATATTATATATACTGGTCCAAGAATAGAGTGGGATTCGGCTTTGGATGAGTAGCGAACCAAACGAAAGCAGCCGGTCAATATTTTATGTACACTGCAAAAGGAGAACTAAAAATAAGTACAATTTTGAAATGAATGTATTTGCCCTTGATTTGAGCAGGTAAATAAAATTATTTGCCAATGGAATGAGTATTTTTACCCCTAAAATAAGATAATTAGAAATACTTCACTTGAAATAAGGTGATGGAGATGAATTGTTCCTATTTTAAGTGGAAAAATCTTATTCCATTGGCAAATAGTCCTATTTATCTACTCAAAGAAGGAAAAATACTTTAATTTAAAGAAAAATATTCTTATTTTTAGGTCTATTTTTGCAGTGTAGAATCTGCAGTGTGGGCCGTTTCTTAAAGAATTGAAAAGTATTTAGTGGCTCTTTGTCTTTCAGGTCAGTTAGGTGATAATCTAATCAGCACAGGAAAATGACACAAGCACAAGACAAACCGAGGGGCTGGACTACACTCTGGCCTTCTGTCTACATGATGTCAACACACATCTTCCTTCAGTTTGACCTGAAGAAAAAAAAATAATTTACATTCAAATCATGGAGCATTTTGTGGGCTTGGGCTCCTGCCAGCCGCGCCTCACAGGTCAATTATCTTTCAAAAAGATACCAGCCAGCGTCTTTTCCTCTTATTCAGGCGCCGTTTCCTTCACATGGATTCATACCAAGTGAGCAAGATAGGAACATATTTACTTTGAAGGGAAACAGGTGTAATAAGAGGGACTAATCTACATGTCACACATGCGTGGCTTTTACTTTGTGCTTCTGCTGACTCAGGTGGGATGAGCTGAATCAAAGCGAGCTTCAGATTCAGTGACTCCGGATATTTGGCAGGCGGAGCGTTTCCAGAGGCTCTGAACTGATCAAATGGGTTGGCTGATTTATCAGAAAGAAACCTAAAAAAAAAAAAAAAAAAAAAAAAAAAAAATCCAGTGGTTTTGAGGATCTTTCAACTGCTGCCTAGATTTTCCACTGTTTTCCGCAGTTTAAAGGCGTTCTGGCACTTTTATGGTCGTCCCTACAAGCAGAGCAGCGATGCAAAAATGTGGCATCAAAGTCCACGCCCCCCCCCCCCCCCCCCCACGCTCTTTTCCTCGTGCGTGCTTCCAACACTTGGTGAGATCTTTAGCGTCTGTCAGGTGGGAGCATCGACTTCACTGCAGGGAGACTCTCTCCAATTGACCAAATATAAAAACTGGTATGCTGCTAAGTGTGGACTCACAATACTGACATGTTTGTGTTCCCTAATAATTACTACAGTCCAAACAGTTCATGGTAATATTTATATTGTGACAAACACACGTTTGCGACATGTTTTGCAGTCATAGCACCAACCATCATTTTCATTAAGGTAAGACAGTTTTAAAACCACAAATAGCCTGCCTAATAACATCTAATGTCAGCTTCCCACGCTCCTGTCGCTCTAGAGATTGCAGAACTGCAAACGGCTTTAATATGATGCGCATGAAGTGCATTTACTTTAAAATTGTTACATTTACCAGCCGTTTATTGTATATCTTAGCTCAAGTTTAAGTATTAACATCAAAATCACAATGAAAAATGTTATGGAGGGTTTTTTTAAACTAACAAACAATGTGTTATATTACTTCAACAACAGTAGGAATGATTGTTTCTTCTATGTTTTAAATGAAAAACATTGTTTCAAATCTTGGGAAGACTACCATATATATTATATACCCAGGTAGATTTACTCATGTTTATCTTGAGCGAGCCCCTGTTCTGCCAGCCGCCGACCATTAAAAATACAGGAAACCATTAGAGGCGTAAATCTGCAGCTTTATCGCGATGCAGCGTTTTACCGATCTGCTTGGATGGCGATACGGTATTTGCCGATATCACAAGGTCTGTTACGACTTCCGATCATCTGCCCATGTAACACCGTTACGTTGATATCAATTCAGGCAAACCCAAACATGACTTGACAATTTTATTTCTAGGCAGGCATTTAAATCAAAAACAGAATTCTTCTAATTTTAAAGTAATAACAACATATCACCTGTTCACTATACGCCCAAATTTCAAAATAAAGGTGCATCTTACAAATGACAATATGGATCAATATTTCAATTTTGCATCGGTGTAATTGGATCATTAATAATTTAATAACTATATCAATGTAGAACGATGTTTTGTTAAACCCCTAGAAATCCTCTAAATTCTGGGAAAGAATAAAATGCATTGGAAATGCCACACAAAACACAAAATATAGTCTCCTCGTTATCAGCAGCAAGCATGGACACCAACTCCCCACTGATGGCACATGCAGCAAAGCAACAGAAGACCTGCACCATACCGATGCCCCCCCGGGTGTCTGCCCATGTGGCTCCTGTCAAGAACTGCCATTGCCCTCAAGCCCACGCCTAGTTAGACAAAACTGTAATGATGGTACTCTGACAACATTGTTTGAGAGAAGATTTTAATATTTAGCCACAATTGTCTGAAATAACCCTGATAGTCTAGTCACTTGGCATCAACTCACCTGCTTCCAGGAAATAACTACAACCGCAACATCATTAAACGTCAAAACAGAGAGCCCAGCTCCGTTCGCAGCCATCAACCTTTCAAGAAAATATGCGACGTGTCAAAACGGCAGCTACTGAAGGCGTCAATCTATTGTTTCATGTTCCTTAAGAAAAAAAAGCAAACAGCCGCAATTACCAAACCTTTTGTTCGCTCTTGTCACTGGTTTTGTCATTAATGACATTGCCCCAGGCAGAGAGAGAGAGACCCGGTTTGACTGTCAGAACTGCTCCTCTCTCCGATCGTCGCCACGGTTGACGGGCGGCCTGATAAAAATCCCCGCGCTGCAGCTGGAAGTCTGAGGAGGAGCTCCATCAGGAAGAAGTGACAGTGTCAGCCCACTTTAAGCGACACAGACCAAAGGGCAGGCGCTCCGCGAAAAAAAAGACAGCCCAACATCTTAATACTGTGGTGAGCGTTCGCCACCGCCAGCAATTTGAATTTTAATGACAAACGTGCAAAATCAGAGCAAGAGAGAGAGAGAGAGAGTCGTCTTGACTGGCGACTACTGCTCTTCGTGACCCCGCATCTTAGAGCAGATCAGATCAGGGACGCTGCGTGACAGATGTCCACCCTGGTGCTCCGTTCCAGGCAGGAGCACGGCGGCCACGCCAACCAAAAGTTAGAGAGAGGAGGGTCTGCACAGAGGGGAGGATGGGTTGCATTCAAATGAAAAAAAACGAAAAGGGGAAGTGGGAAGGGAAGTACAAGCAGCGGCAAGCAAAGAGGAGCAAGCCGTGGGGGGTGGGGGGGGGGGGCTGGAAAACAGAACTCAGACATCACATCCTGCAGACTCTATCGCTGGAATGAGATCTGCTCCGTCATGTTTCCATCAGCCAGCAACGAGCCGGGTCAGAAAGTGACACGACAGGTCGAGACATAATCTCAAGCAGTTCCTGTCAATCTGACTGACTTGGAGGAGGAATGGAGGACCACACATGCGTTTAAATCCAGACTGGACGCGCTTACTGGTATCAGGGTTTACAGAGTTATGGTTTTACAATCTGTAAATTCTCCATCAGGTCGTTTTTTATTTTTACTTTTTGTATCTTTGTGTTAATATCAAGGCTTACAACAATTAAATTAATCAAAAAAAGTTCCACACTTTTCCTGACTCAAGACTTAATAATAGTCTCTCCTTTTAGACCATGTTAATAAGGCAGATGTTAGTCAGGTTGAAAATGGACGGACCGGCAGAGATAGTTTCTTTTTCCAAATGTCTGGCAAAACATGCGAATCAAAAGATTCCAAACTTTTCCAGGCTTTTTCCAGGCTGCATGGTAAGTTAAAGAGTGAGGGAAAAAACTCAGCGATCATCCCGATCATCCTGCTAAAAAAAATAAATAAATAAATAAATGAAAAAAAACATCAAAAAATCCTGATGAGAGTAGAAAAGAAGAGCTAATTATAGCCTCACAGCGGGACGGCCAGAAACAAACTTGATTATCATCATCTTCAAGAAGGCACAAAGGAAACCTGCTGCTGCCGCCATCCACTCCCCCCCCCATCCCTCCTCCACATCCACCACAATCCAATAGAGAGGCTTTTAGCCCTCGTAATGATTTCAAAAGTGACAAGTCAAACAGATTTACGGTGACAGCCTGAAAGGAAGTGGCATGAGCGCCATTACCGCTCACGTGATCGGGCCTCCTAGCCTTCCGTCCCCCCCCCCCCTCGTCTCACGATCCCTCCCACCCCACAGTTCCAGGGGCTGGGGAAGAATGAGGCTGGTTCAGAGGAGCAACCCCCCCCCCCCCTCCCTTCAAATGAGAGGGAGTCCCTTTACTCTGGGGAAGTTAGTTACTTAAAGCGACAGGCTGCCAGATAAAGATCTGGGGACGGGAAACTTGTGGCGCACAATAAATGGAGACACCTCAGTACAACTTAAACACCACCACTCTGAGTTTGTCAGCGTTAACGAGACGCGATAGGGGGGGGGGGGATTATGCAGCTTCAAGAGGATGCAGAGAACTCGTCAGCTGCTGTATTTGCCCTTTCAGCGGCCTTAGAGCATGATTAAGATAACATACATTTACAAAGCAGAACAGTTTAATGGCAATTATGCCGTTTTTTGTTTTGCCCCATTGTGAGACTTTTTTTTCACCCAACCTAAATATGCACCAATCAATTGTCTTAAGTTTGAAACAGGCCGATCGTCCCTTAATCATCAGATCAAATATTGAAAAATCTGGCTATTGCTCCTGATGAATAAATACATCAGAAGTAAGAACTCCCAATACTTTTGGTTTTTAAATGTCCAGACAAAGACTATGTACTTAGATGCACTTTTCAGAGTTTAATAAAAATCAGATAAACGTTATGACATTTGCTCTGATACAAGGGGATGATCTTGTAATAACTTATATTACTCTTGGACTCAAAGCACATTCCTCCGTTACAGAACCTGCGGAACATTTTCTCTCCGTTACGTGTTACAGTTCTTGTGTAAAAATAGGAATTGGCAGTCCTCAAAGAAAACCTGAGACTGGCATTTGCCAAGAAAAGCCCGATCAGTGGATCTGTCTCCGCTGACAGAACCAGCACTTGACTTTGCACCACATTGATGTTTGAGTGCCATCAGCTCCTCCAGGTACGGGGAAACCACCACCCCCCCCCACCTGGCGCAGTCGCCCTCCCTCCCCGTGGAAGCCTGAAAACACCTTTGCCGCGCCGAGCTTTGAAAACGGAGCTGCCCCTTGAAGCCATCAGAGATGGCGTCAGAAGGACGTGAGCGGGGGGGGGGGGGGGGGGGGGGGGGACTTCTCAGGCTGTAGAGCCCCCGAGGCGACGCAGATTCAGTTTCCACCATTCCGGCTCCAAAAACAAAGGAATTCCTGAGAAAATCAGGGCAGGACCTCACCCCAAGCAACCGCTGCTTCTCCTACCCCCACATCTCTCTCTCTCTCTCTCTCACACACACACACACACACACACACTGACTATCAAACACACATTTCACATAAACACACAGTACGACAAAGGTGATTTCCTGCCAACATCAATGAGGCACCCCTCCTTTCTTGTTAAACAATCATGTTGATTTGGTATTCACAGTGACATGGTTATACAGACATGACACACGGAGCTGTGTGTGTGTGTGTGTGTATATGAAACATAATGTCAGGTCATTATTCATACTTCAGAGTGTAATATCTGTTGCTGTTGTTGTTGTTGTTAACCAGCACAGACTCGCTCCAAGCAGACAGTGACTTCTTCATGGAGAAGCACCCTTTAGGACCGCAGGTGAGCTCAAGACTGACAGAACCGTCCTCCTGAGACGCCGAGGGTGCTCGTGTGGACCTTTCAGCACACGCCATTCAGTTCCCCCCCAGCGGGAGCTGATATGTAAAGGTCGCGGTTTGGCTGTGGAAGCAATACATTAGAGGTGCTTAATAACAGTGGCGGCTAGACGTGATCTGGAGTAATGAGCCGTTGCTGAGATAAAAACAGAGCGGGGTCGGAGCGACGCGTCCCGAACGACGCAGAGTTCAGAAGAATAAACCAGGGGAGATGTTGGTCATGTTTTTGGGGGGGGAACAACCCAATAGGCTTGGATTATATGCCATATTAAACTAATGCAGTGTCAATTCTGTGTTATTTTTTTCTCCTTCTATATAACATTCAGATCCACATACAACACTGTGTGTGGGTGCTGTGGCTCTTTTCCGGTTCATAGGAAGAGCTCTTTCTCAGAACCTGAGCAGGTCCTTGCACATAAACACTGTTTGGAAGCGGAGACTGTACTTCCTGTGGCAGCTCAATTAGTTCAACCTTCCGGAGGAGCTGCTGCTCATCTTCTGAACTTGTTATCGGGTCTTTTTTCCCCATCACGGTGTGCTGTGGCTCATCCACAAAACAGGACAGGTCCAGACTGCAGAGAACAATCGGCTCAGCAGAGACGATCGTCCTCACCTCCCTTCCATCCAGGACTTGTACAGGTTTTGGGTTTAGGAAGGGCAGCTAACATCTCTGCAGATCCCACACATCCTGCACACAAACTCTTCAGACTTTCGCCTCCAGCTCGGCGCTGCAGAGCGTTATTTGCTAAAGCCAGCCCCCACAGAGACAGCCTCTTCCCTCAGGCTGCTACTGTGATGAACGCAGAGTACCAAGATCAAAGCCAAGCTTATTTGCACCAACCCAACCATGCCATAGTAAAACCAATACAAGATTTAGAAATTTTGACCTGATTATGACTGAAATATTTATGGCCTAGTGGTTAGAGAGGCTGGTAGAGTCTGCAAAGATGGGTTTTTTTACCGTTTGGACTAGAGAGTCTCAGAAATATTCAGGAGCGAGTTAGATTATCCCTCTTCTGTCACTACAACAGAGAAGAGTTTATTTGAATGAAAGATTTGATCAGATCTGAATCGACCTTGCCCTGCGCACCTCAATCATCCCTCATAAATCACCGTCTCCACAGTGCATGCAATAAAAAGGATGTTATTTGCTAGTACAGTCAAGCGGATAGATTTCGTTAACAGCGACCGGGAACGTTTTAGATACAGGCAGCGTTGCTGGTTTGTCAATAATATTTGCCAGATAATTAAACAGCCTTCGGAGACAATGATAAACATTGTTTGGAGACGGCTGATCCCTGGCCAGCGCCGAAGCCTTGCATCGTTGCCGTCTCCGGAAAAAACACGCGATTGCCCCACTCTCATTACGGATGTGATAAACGACGGATTGTCGAGTGTCTTTGGATCGCCGGGGGGGAGCACAGGGCAGGGGTGGGTTAGAAAAGAAAAGCATGGAGGAGCGGAGGCTCGTCTGTGTCGTGCCGCAGACGAAGCCGGGGATATTTGCACGTCTCCCACCAGAACTACGTCGCAGCATTCAAACACGTATCATGAATTCCAGCTTTCGCCGTTTATGAAATCGCTTTATTTGTTCTTCGTCGCCCATTGGCATCCTCGTCCCCCTCTCTCCCAGTCTGTGTAAAGTCATTTTCCGTTGCCCACCAACCCGTCTTTGTTTTATTTTTTTATTTTTTTTTATAAACGCCTGATGTATCCACACAGAGGTTTAAATACGCCCCTTTATCTGAGCCGCCCAGGCGGGGAAATGAAAGGGACGGCGGTCCTTAGAACCCTGGGAAAGCGGCTGGCTCAGTTGCCGGTGTCGAAAACCGAGGGGAGGGCACGGAGCGGGCAAACACACCGCACACAGTAACACACTTTTCTGCCACCCAAAAAAAAAAAAAGAGAAAAATGGGAAGAAAAACAGTCTTAGTAAGGCAATGAGGCTTATGATTATATGCCAAATATGATTTAAGAGGCTCCGCATAACAACTATGACTGGATGGGAAAAATCAACAGCTAGTGTCCATCCTTCTCTCTGCTTTCCAACACTACAGGGCCTTAAACCCCCTTCCAACTTTTCACATTATGGCACGTTACAACCACAAATCTCTATGTGTTTTAGGGGGATTTTATGCGGTAGACCAACAGAAAGTAGAGCATAGTTGTGACTCATTTTTATTTTTGTTATTTTACAAATACATTTCTTTTTTAATAAATCTAAAATAAGTGGCGAGTCAATGCTTTGTAGAAACACTTTTTGCTCTTTTACTGTATGTCTTTAGCAACATCGTATTTGCCCAATCGTTCCAAAACAGTTCAAGCTCAGGCAGTTTTTAACAGCAGCTGTCAAGCCTTTCCACAAATGATCCGCTGGATTCAGGTCCGGACTTTGACTAGGCCATCAAAACAAAGCAATATACTTCACGTCTAGTGTAGCTCTGGCTATATTAGCCCCAGTCTCAAGTCGTTTGTCAATCTGCCCAGCATTTAGCTCCCGCCATCTTCACGTCAACGCTGACCGTGTTCCACCTGAACAACAGCAACATGCTGCCATGTTTCAATGTGAGTATAGCATTTAGGCCAGAAATATGACGACAGCATATCTTCTTCCACATGTTTGCTATGGCCCCAACATGTAGCATGGGCTAAAGTTTGAACAGGACTTCTCATGGCTTTCTTTTTGCTACTTTTCACAAAATGTGAACTTTTAGAGTGAGAGACTAATATTTGTCCTGTAGACAAATTGCCTCACCTGAGCTTTGGATCTCTGCAGCTCCTCCAGTTACCATGGGCCTCTGGGTTGCGTCCCCTATTTCTCATCTCCGTGCTCTGTCTTTATTATTTGTTTGAACGCTTGAACGTCTTGTAAGGTTGGCTCCTATGCCATGCTCAGTGCTGCGTTAGTTGTCCGAGGCTTGCTGTTTTGATTTATAATGTAAATAATCCCTGACCAGTCTGGTGTGTATTAATTGGGTTACTTAAGAAGGCACTTGACTGGATTTGGAGGAATTAGAGTAAAGGGGCTTAATACCAGTGAAACGCTACACTACTGAAGAGTTTTATTTGTAAAAAAAAAAAACAGAAATGTGACGAAATACTTCTGCAAGGCCCTCCAGCAGGTATAGTCTGCTCAGCCCGCCTTCCACATCCTCTCAAATCTGAGGTAGTAAGGCGGAGAATAATTACCATTTGCAAATCCTAGTTAATTTACTTTGTCAGAAAACAAAGACGCATGTCTCCCCAGAGGGCACACTGGAGAAAAACTGACCGCCTTCACAGAACATCCGCCGTCCCTCATGCATCTCCCACGCATCCTCCAGCAGAAAGATCCGCATCAGCGTGCACACCTGACGACTAGACGGGAGACCGCTCATAGCGCAAATCACATCATAACGACAGCACTGGGTGTTTTATCTCAGGTAAATGATTCATTAAGGGTCTGTGAGCCAGCAATGTGCGCAACACGCTGCTAAGAGGGGTAGGTGAAATGAATTCAAAACATTTCAAAAACCCTTCATAAAGATATATTGCTGCTGCTGCTTTAAAGCACAGCAGGTTATTGACTCAATCCTGTAGGTGCACAAGTCTTTTTTTTTCTTTCTTCCTCCCCTGCCAGACTGGTCGGTTAGCTGCACGAGAGAGAGAAAGAGAGACGGGAACTCAGTCCTGCATTGCTTTCTGACAAACTGAGCCATGTGGGATGCTGTTTAAGGTGCGAGCAGCTCTGGGAAGAGGCTGCGGCGGCTAGCGGGAATGCACGCGTCTGTAACTACAGGGAAAAGGCAAACGCAGACGAAACAGTAAACCCGCCGACCCAGCGTGAGCAGGGACTAATTAGTGACTGTACTTACAATTCAAAGAAAGGGGGATGAGGAGAAAGGAGAAGGAGGGGATGCACAAACAAAAACACACACACACACACACTGGCGCAGATACGCAGAGCACACAGTTGGAGGATGAGGACAATGAGTTTGTTTAGCTTAAACAGGATTTACAAGCCAAACAGACACACGCCAACGCCACTCACTCAGACACATAATATTGCTTCTGTGACGCGACCCTTTTCTCTCTCTCTCCCTGTAACGCACTACCTCAGCCCCGCTCTGCGCAGATTTCACCGACAATAACCGAAAAATAAATAAAAAAATATAAAAAGTGAGGGTAATTGCTTGTGGCGGTGAGAAGTCCTGAGCGCAGGCGGTTCTGGTGGGCGAACGGATAGATAGAGGGAACATTTTGTTCTTTGACTCTCAGGCTGTTCCCGCCGAGGCCCCGGTGTCGGTTATGATCCAAGGACCCCGGTGTTTCTCCGGAGAACGGGGGGGAACAGGACGTGGCTATTGTGACGTTCCCTGACTTTGTCAGCAAAGAACAAACGTACAGGACACAGACACAGGGCTGGGACAGAAACTTTACTCTCCCCTTTCCTGGGCTCTGTTACGGCGCTTTGCAAAAAACTATGCATGCTTCTTGAACTTTTTCAAACAGGCTCCTCTGCAAACACAAACTTCACGGTGTTTTATTAAGAATTTAGGTGACAGACCAGGGAAATGACCAGGGATGATCTATATCCTGTGGCTCCAGACCCATGTTAGCCTCTTCACATTGACTCTTAACAATTATGGCTTGATAAGGCTAGTTTTAGCAGTTATTCTGCACAGAAGTTAATCGTACAAAGTGTATATGTTTGTTTTAAGTGGACTATTTCCAATAAAAACGCATAAAACCTCAGGAAAGTGTACTTTTTCTTGTAAATAAATGGTAAATGGACTGAACTTATAAAACGCTTTTCCAGTCATACTGACCACCCAAAATATGTATATGTTTTAAGTTTTTCTTTGTTCTAAAAGCTACAAATAGAGACAATACCAGTTGTTGGTATTTAAGATCCCAAATAGGTCCAAATTACCACATCTATTCATCAGAGTCAAATAAGATGTATGGCTCTGGACCGATTCCATTTAGGAGGAACGACGGCAAAAATGCCTCTCAGAACTGGATTGGCTGAGCGACACAAAGCAGCTATAGGAAATAATGCATGGTAATGAACCAAAATCCAAAGCTTTAAACATTTGACACAATCATATAAAACTGGGGGAGCTGGTCTCCTTAGAATCTTTTTAAAAACTTTTACATGACAGGGTTGCTGTCACGTTAACATGTGGTCGTTTTAACTGATTCTTTTTGAATTATATTGTAAAATCTGTTCCGACACGTGACACTTTCACTGGTTTGTAAATGTTTATTTTGTATGTGTGGACGAATGTTGTAACTGACATGTAACCCTGCTGCCTGTCTTGGCCAAGACGCTCTCATAAAAAGAGATTTTTTATTTTATTTTTAATCCCAATGAGAATTTTTCCCGGTTAAATAAAAGTTTAATAAAATAAATAAATAAAAAATCCACATAGCACTACCGAGAAAGAAGGGCGTTGACTGGAGAGGAAGCCAAACAGCACATGGTAACCTGTGGAGGAGCGGCAGAGATTCATGGCTCAGTTGGGAGAATCTGCTGACAGCACGACTATTTTGGCACAACTAATCTGGCCTTTATGGCCCCAATGCTGGGAAGGAAATCATTGCAGAAAAAAGAAAAACCATAAGAACCCTAGTTTGCGATCTGCTTCAGGACAGGTAGGGGATGCGGCAACAACACAACACCCACAGTAAAACAAGGTGGAGGCAGCACCATGCTGTGGGGACAGGGAGGCTGGTGTGAGTTGATGGGAAGACGGACGGCGCTAAACATGAGGTCCATTCTGGAAGAAGCGCTGTGAGATGCTGCAAAAACTCTGTGACTGTAGTAGAGGAAAACATACACACTGGAATGGCTTATATGCGAGCATATTCACGCTCCAGAACGGCTCAGTCAAAGTCGGGATTCAATCAGTCTGACTGGGTTTAAGCTTTCATGCAAACGGTGCAAAGAATTTGCTTAAGTTGATTTGCTTATCAAGTTGCAAGTGTAGCTGGGCTGGCTCCAGCATGGGACAGAGGATGGATATTAGCCTTGGCAATAATCCTGGTGTTTTTTAGTATTTCTGCAGACTTATACTATGTAAATGCATCGTCCCTTTTAAACAAATAAAATACAAATACAAAATGCAAATGCAAATGGGCAGAAAACATCAGTCTCTTATGTGCTCAAATGCTGTTTTCTGCCTTACCCCCCCCAAAAGACATTCGCTGAAGTCCGCGCTTGCCATGTGACCAAATGTAGAGAATCTCAAAGGGTGTGAATACTTTTCACAAAGCACTCTGCGCTGCTTCTTTAGAAGGAAAGCAAAACAAAAACCACTTAAAATGACTAATTTCCCTGATGGCTGCACAGCTCAAGGCTGAAGCGGCATCTCTTCAGGCACATTTAAAATGCAATGTTTTGTCTCCTGTTAAACAGCAACAACCGGCTGCACGTTAATTTCAAGGCAGCGCCGCGTTGCCGTGACACAGCCGCGGCCGAGACGCAATCCGGAGTTTGCAGCTGGTATAATCTGCTCCTCACAATGGGCTTCCGACGGCGGCAGCACCCCACTCGGCACTCCGGGGGGACTCCTCTACAGTAGGTGGCCAAACAATGCCGCCCATCTCCCTGTGAGGTTAAATGCCTTTCTAAAGGGATTCAGCATTATTCACGACGACTCTCCCGCCCTCCTCCCATCGCCTTACGAGTTCAAACCAGTCCTGCCTGAGCCACAAGCAGAAGAAGAAGAAAATAAAACGGCAAAGAAAAGCCCGCCGGGCTGAGGTTTTCTTATCCCGTCTCATCTTGGTCCATTTTGGCTTCCTGTACCAGGATGATGTCATGACAGCCAGTCAGCGGGATGACTTATTCTGACTTATATGCTGGCTGCTACATTTCTAGTGTATCACTTGAATTCTAAATACCAGGTTTCAACTGGACGAGAGAGCTTAGCTGCAGACTTATAGCGATTGGGAAATATCTCAGGGTCTGAAGAGAGCAAGCTTATGATAAAACAACTAGTTTTCTTTTATATAGAACAACAAAAAAAAAACAGCGAATGGCCCAATGGAACAGAACTAAAGCCAAACGTCTGACAAAAACAGAGACAGACGCAAAGTCTGGCTTCCCCTCTGGACAAGAATTCAGGCTAAAAGCGAGACGCCAGACAATAAAAGGAAGAAAGAAAGAAAAAAAAACTGTCAAGTTGAAACAAATTGAAAGTTCTGCAGGCATTTTTTACAACGGCTCGAACGGTCAGATGAAGTGTCAGGCAGTCAAAACATCGATTGGCCATCGGCGGGTTCTTCCAGCGCTTTCAGCGAGCCACGGGCCGCGCGTGGCTTCCTGTGAACTGCTGAGTAACAAAAAGCTCGTTACTGCGACACGTGCGGCGCGTTGTTTTCCTCCCCGTATGTTACTTTGAATCCAAATGACCTCAGCGCTGTACGGTGGGCTCACAGGGTGGGGTTCAGGATGCACCCACTGCCCCAGTGCCTCTGTGCGCGCGGCAGCAGGCGTGCCTGACGAAATGCGGAGGTGATGGACGTGCTGTGACTTGTAGCGACCTGGTCTTATATCTTGACACAAACATCTAATATTTCTCACCGTTAATGTTGTACTAATGTGGCGCTTAGAAGGGGATATTTTCTATTTGTCTGCTTTGTTTGGTAAAAGAAGACACGTAATATTATTGCGAGCAAACCTTTATCTTCCTCTTATTTAGCTGCAACTTCTGTTGTGTTTTTATCTCTGTCTCAGGTTCCTGTTAGTCTTCCAGACTTTTTTCTAGCAAACTTATATAAAACATTCCAAACTTTTAAGTGAAGAGCCTTAACTTACTCGGTTGGGTTCCACGGATGACAAAATAGCATCGTGCTTGTTGGTTTTCAGTTCAGACGTGTGACAAAGAGCGACGTCACTCCATTTCTGGCATCTGGAGCAACTTAGTTTCCAAAACCAAAATACGGATCATTCAAAGCATAGTTTGTGATCTGTGAAAAGCCATTTGCAATTTTTCGTGTTTTTATAGCATCTTACTGCGAAAATCTGCTGGTGACGGGAATTTGCCGGTGCTCGGCTGGGCAGAGACGAAGGCCCCGTCCACACAGAAAGGTATTTTGCCGTTTAGGCTGTGCGTCCACACGGATACGGCCTTTTGCGAAACCGTAAATGATCCTTTTTTGAAACCGGGGCCCTGAGCGGACATTTTTAAAAAAAATGTTTGTTTTGAGAAATGAATGAAATTGTGTTTTTACCGCTGAGCAGTGTAACACAGGCTGCTCTCTAACGTGCATTATGTGGCGGGACCGTAATAAAGATAATTACTGACCAGTCAGTGAAAGTCTTAAGGCTCCTGCATGGCTACAGTGAGAAAATGACCACTCTAACGCCATCATAACTCTAAGCGTTTTGCTCTCAGATATTAATTTAGGCTCCGTGGTTACTTATTTTAGAATTATCTCGTAAAAACGTCTGGTGATTAGTGGCCTTTACGTTTTCAGCTGTGCAAAAGTAAAACTATGAGTGAGCTAAGAGCCGTCCGATCAAGCTATACGCTGTTATCTTTTCTATTTGTCTCCCTCTGTCCCATCTGGATTTTCAGCAATTTTTTTATAATTATCTTATTATGCTGAGAAAGATTTTACTGTTTCAACAGTTTGATTTACAATTCATCAAGAAAGCAGAAAGACAGTATTTTCTAAGAGTTTGTAAGGAAGACTCAGAAATATATCTAAATGGAGATTTTCTCTGATTGATGCATCTCTGATAGTTTGTGATCTAAACAAGGATCAGTTTAACAAACAGGTCCAGTTGAAAATCATGATCCCAGAGTCTAAAGGCAAAAATAGCAGCAAAACTGTCCTTTCGCAAGCTGTGATGTTGCCAGTAAAAGTTAAAGGATCTCCATGTGGGAAATTGAGATTTCTATGTTTTTGATCAGTTCATAGGGAATAAATTAGAAACTCAGAGTTCTGAATTACACTGAAGCATTATTTTTTATCCAGACTTGGAACAAGATCAAATCATATGTCAGACTATCGCTGCGGCGCGTTGGAGACGCAGCCATTTTCCTGCCGCATTTCCAGTGTGACCTCTTTGCAGTCTGGCAGTCTGGAGAGGCAGAAAATCCAGCCTCACACAGAGCACTGCTTGTATTTTTCTCCCATCCTCTGAGCTTTTGAAAACATCCAAATTTGATTTCAGAGTGAGTCTACAGGAGCCTTTAGCCTGTTTACTGCCTCAGACGTTCCTCTGTCTGGTCTCGCAGCCTGCCTGCCCGCCTGCAGAGAGGCCCCAAGAGGGACAACAGACGGAAAGAAAAAGTTACACACACATTTCACACACACTTGCAGACGACTTTAATTCCTCCTCCTCCGTTGTTGCCAATTTATTTGGTAACCCACTTTCAAATGGACGCATCTTTCTTTTCACGCTTTTTTCAGAATGAGTTATAACTCCTCTGGTCTGTCAGAAGG